>NC_137963.1:15002116-15552116 GCF_963924665.1 Micromys minutus | reverse complement strand
TTTCCCAGGAGCTGCAGTCTGTGAGGGGCTGGGCCAGCTCTCCTGTTCTCACTTCCTCAGGGTTGACTCTCCCATGCCTTCTCACCAGGGCCAGCTCCACTCTGTTGCCCAGGACCTGTTCTCTCTACTCCTGTAGATCTCACCTACTCTCATGACGCCAGGGTCCCCCCGCCCAACTGCCACAGGTGCAGAGGGGCAAGGGGCAAAGCCGTCACCCCTTCATTCAAGCCACCTCATGGAGGACAAAAGGGGGGGGTCAGCTCTTCTGCTTTTTCAACCCTCAGGGCTGGCTCACCTCTGCCCCTGCTACAAGGTCAGCTTTGCTCTGCTGTCCAGAAAAAGTGCAGGAAGGGCTGCCACCAGTGAAAGGGCCAGCCCTCCAGAGCCTCATCCTGTGAGAGGCGTGGCCAGTTATACACAGCTCCTGGACATCCATGTGTTCCCATGATGCTGCCTCGTCATAATGTGAGCTACAGACATCAACACTGATCCCCCCACTTCCATAGCATAACCACTGACTCAGACATGGTTCTCAGGGGCAACTTAGACTGTGACCTCACCATGGCCCTGGGTAGCAGGGCTCACCACTCATGACAGGCTGTGCCTATCCACTCTAGAGCCTCCAGCTCCATCTTTCTTAATTCTTAAGCTGCTCCACTCCTTTCTCTCCCATCTGACCACCACATATGTGCACATTGTAATGGTTCCTGCTGCGGGCTGGCCATGGGGCTGGTGGGGCCCTGGATGACATCATCCATCCATGCTGTGTCCCGCCTTGTTGTGCACTGGAGGACAGGTCTGTCAGGTATGATGGACCACAGGTCTCTCTGTCTTCCTCTTCCTGGATTGTGCTGCCTGGGTTTGCTTTGATTTGACTTTTATGAGTCCTAAGGCATAAGACAGCTGTGGCCCTGAATAAGATGTGTCTTTGCCCATTTTGTGTGTGTGTGTGTGTGTGTGTCTGTGTGTGTGTGTGTGTGTGTGTGTGAGAGAGAGAGAGAGAGAGAGAGAGAGAGAGAGAGAGAGAGAGAGAGAGAGAGCTAAACATTTGCGTAATGGGTTTTCGTATCAAAATTTGCCTTTATTCTTTGAGAGAAATTGGATCAATTTACCATTTCGTCACTGAATTATACAGAAAATCAGCAAATTTGTTTTGTTTGTTTGTTTTTGGTTTTCTTTTTTAAAATCTGGGATATTTCGTGAATTTGCATGCTATTCTTGCACAGAGGGCATGCTAATTTCTGTATTGTTTTAATTTTAGTAGATGTGCTGCTGAAACCAGCACTAGCAAATCTGTTTTTAGTTTAGAAAGAAACTGCTAAATTATCCTGCAGAGTAACAATGACCCTCTTTGTCCCTGCACACAGTCTGGGTGCCTGGGATTCCCTGTGTCTCTGCACATAGGTTGGGTGTCTGGGTTTCTCTGTGTCCCTGCCTGTATTTTTACCATTTCCCATTTGTTGCAGTAAATATTAAAAATAAAATATGTTTATCTCTTTTCCGGCCCTGAGGTCTCACTCCTCAGGTCCGATTTTAGTTCGGAGCCGTGCGCTCCTCTGGTGCTCGGTCCGAGCCGCCACCACAGCCTAACTTGTCCATGTAACTTCCTTCCCTGGTGGTTTTCTATCACCTATTCTATGCCTCTGTTCCGGGGTGTTTCTCTACCCTAAAATCCCTCGAACACAACTCTACAGCCCGATAGCTTTTCATACAGGTTTATATATCCAACTCTCAACCCACAAATCCTCTACACAACAAGATTGGATCAAATAGACAAAAATACACACTGCCCTTCATATAAGATGCTAGACCCGTAAAATCTTTAATGTTCATAGCTATTTAATACCAGTAAATCCCACCTGGGTCCAGCTGGTCCTTGGGAAGCTCCATGTTGTGACGACCTTCCCCCTCCTTCCTCTCATCTCTCATCCCCTTAGACCTCTCTTCTCTCCACCTCCCTCGCCCCGCCCGGTCACTGGCTTTCCTTTATTTTACTAATTAAACTGGGAAGGTTCAGTTGGAGTCATATGACTAGGCAGCCCTTCTTGGGGAAGTGGAATTAACATTAAAATACAAACAGCTTCGGGACAATCTACACCCTTTTGCACACTCCTGGACTCTCACCGTGCTCTAAATAGCGTGTGTCTTCCTAATGGCTGCTGCTGCCCAACACCCTTTTCGTGTGCTGTAGCTTTAATAAACGACAGCTTTATTGAGATCTGATTCTCAGATCAGTACATTCTCACTTCGAAAGTTTGGAACCGATGGTGTGCATGGTGGCGTGCCCTTGCAATCCTGGTGTCCTAACTGGTTGGCTAACTCAGGCTAGCTTGGCCTATATAGTGAAAACTTACCTTAAAAACAGAGCAAAACAACTCACGCAGTAATTTATTAGTTTTTAGTACACTCAGTTTGCAACCACCATCTAATTCCTCGATGTTTTTGTAACCTCAGTGGGAAACACTGCACCACCAGTGCCCCTTTTCCTTCTGATTCCAGTCAAACACAACCTATTGTTCATCTGCATACCCATTCTGGATATTTCCTATGAATTTCATCCATTTTATTTAGTTTTGCATTTTCAAAGTCCATCCATAGTATAGCATGTGTTCTAGTTTTATTCTGTGATAAAATATCCAAACAATAAGCGATGTAGGGGAGAGAGGTCTTTCTCACCTTTCAATTCGTTTATACTCCATTGCTGTGGGAAAGTCAAAGCAGGAACTTGAAACATCACACAGTCAGGAGCAGACAGAATAAACGCATGGATCCTTGCTTACCCTTTTCTCCTTCTCAATATTGTTTTGGATTACCTGCCATTGGTATACAATCAAGACAACCCCCCACTGACATGCCCACAGACCAACTTGATCTAGATGATTTTTCACTAAGACACTCTTCTTGGGTAATTATAGATTGTGTCACTTTGAAGACGAAAACAAATCAGCACAATGTGTATCAGTATTTCCTTCCTTTTCACTGCTAAGTAACATTCCACTGCGTGAACACACCACTTGGGTTTATCCATTCCCCCGTTCGTGAATGGTGAGATTGCGTCGACCTTAGGGTTTATGAGGAATGAGTGATGCTCTTGACTATCAGTGCCCACATTTTTGTGTAAGAATACATTTTTTCATTTCGCTTGGCTATATACCTGGAAGGAAAGATGTCAGTTCATACTGGTAATTTCAGGTTTAACATTTTGAAAAATTGTCAATCTGTTTCCAAAGTGGGTGTGTGTCTTTCCATGATCTTGTTTGTAATGCGGGAAGGTTGTAACCACCTCACATCCTTGACAACATTTGCTGCTGCTGTTTAGATTTTAACAATATGGGCTATGGTTATAAAGTTAAATGTTTAGAAGGCATTTTGATAGCATGAACATTAAATATAACAACAGTAGGTTTCCCTATGAGCCAATAATCTCCTGTTGGAGCTTTTGACCTGGTTTACCATCCCAGGCATTAAATTTACGTCTGTGGATCAGGCTTCTGCTCCAGTGCTAGCTGAGACCATTCGTGTCTTCATTCCCACGTAGCTGCATGGCACCTTGAGGCACCATGTAGGCTAGCCTGCAGGCAGGGAGTTTCCTGGTCAGACAATGCTGATTTCTCTATTTCCTACAACCTAGATGAGTGCTATCTACAGCAACAGGGTCTTACCTTCTAGTTATAAAGAGCAGCTAAGAGCAATGGCAACAGCCAGATGGTGGTGTTTTTGGTGCCTCTGGCTTCTCCTTGACCAACAACCTGCGGGGAGGTATCCATGCCAACACTCGAGAGCTTCATTCAGTAACCCAGATCTTCTGGGACCATCCTCGTCTATCCACGAAACATATTCTGGTTCACAGTTCCCTTGGAAAATACATTGTCTTATTTAACTACAAACTATCTGGCTTCTTCATGCTACCTCAATCTCCAAACAAACCCAAGGCAAAACTATGTCTTGTCTAAATTGTGAAGTATAAAAGCTGCCTTCATAACATTAACTTCGTAGCATGTGCAATACATACTATTAGATATTATGCCATCTAGAGATGATTTGACATCCACAGAAGGATGTGTCTACACCAGATGCAAACACCACATCTGTGGTGGTTTGAATAGAAATGGCCTCCATAGGCTCATATATTTAAATGCTTGGTCATTAGAGAGAGGTGCCACTTGACAAGGATTAGGTGGCCCTGTTGTGACTTTGTTGGAGGAAGTACCTCTCTGGGAGTGGGCCTTAAAGTTTCAAACGTTCAAGCTAGGCCAAGTGTCTTGTTCTTCCTGCTGCTGGTCAAGGCAGACGTAGGACTCTCCAGCATCATGTCTGCCTATGTGCCACTGTGCTACGTGTCGTGCTAATAATGGAGTAAACCTCTGGAATGGTAAGTCAATCTCCATTCAGTGGTTTTCTTTATAAGAATTGCTGTGGTCATGGTGTCTCTCCAGAGCACTAACTCGAACACTGGCTAAGACAACATTGAGCCATTTTATGGAAGTGGCTTGAGCATCTCTGGAGTTTGGTATCCAAGCAAGGAGTTCTAGAATCAACCTCTAGAATCAATCTCTATAGCGACCAGGAGCAACTTTGAAGGCATTAGTGAGTCCTTCTTCATAACCTGGGGCCAGTTGCCTGCTGGGAAGTGAATTACATAAGGCAAAATATGGACTTGACATTTTATAATATTCTATCCTATAATGGAGGAGTGACTGTTTTGAGTCTTTCATATCCATAAAGGAGAAGGTCTCAGATGCTACTCATTCAGGAACTCACCATCCTCCCTTCAAGGAGAACAACCTGTGGGTCCAGGGGTTTTGGCAGGTAACTGTGTCAGGACAGAAATTATTTTATTTTTCTTATTGATTTTTTTGCTGACTTTTTTTTATTACGGTAAGGACATGTTTATGTGTTTTAATGTAAAAGGATTAGATGCTCTAAAGAAAAATATAAAAAGAAATAATATCATAGTAGACAGAGTCACAGTGATGTATTGCTATGATTCACGCTACAGTTTTAGTCGGAGTTCCCAAGAGTTCTACAAATTTAAGATTGGCTCTCTTCTGTCCCTTAGTCTCTTCCTCTCTTCTTCATACTTAATGTTTATGTCTGTCTACAAATTATCTATTACTACCTATCATCTATGTGTTATCAATCATTTAGTTGTATTTACCTGAGGTTGATAGGAAATTATCAGCTTTAGGGCGCTGAGTAACCCCTCCCCTCCGGGAGAAATAATGCTTCAATCTTATCTAGCCACAGTCCCTGGAATGTCTCCAGGGAACCAAGTAGCCCTTATTCCCAGGAAGAAATGTTCCCAACCTTATCTAGACACCTGCTCCTATTCCATTACAGCTTAGCCCCTGGAGTGAGGGTCAGGAAATTCCAGCACAGCTTAGCTCCTGGAGTGTGGGCTGAGAACCCCAACTAAGCTCATGTCAGCAGCAGCCAATCACCTTAAAAGTCAAAGGACCCACCAATACTTACACACCCTAGTCACCACTGCTAAAGCCCACACTTTACAAAATAGATAAAAACTACACCAACATTGCCTCTCCTTTGGATGGAGGTTACCCTGGTGCACTGGACTAATAAAACTCTTGCTTTTACATTGATTTCTGATCATTTGTCTCATTCATGGAAGCCGCTGGGTGACCCATGGGACTATGCTATGGTGACCAGTAACTCACCAGGAACATCTGGCAAGTGACACCTTACGGTCTTGGCTTTATTGCTCTTCTCTCCATCTTTGAAACCACAGCTGGAGGAAAGAACTAACTATAGAGAAGGGTATGTGGTCAAAAGCCCATGAGAAATTTTCCTGTTTTTCTCCTCAGGACATTTTCTCACCTTCCTCAAGTCATTTTTGGTCCATAGCCCAAAATCCCATTCTTGGCTGGATTCAGACTTCTGCCTTTTCTGACCAAGAAAATCACTTCCCTTGGTCATCTCTAAATTGACCCCCATGCTTCCCATCTTGTCTCTTGCAAGAGAAAGAACCAGTACAAATTAGAGGCTTTTAAACACAGTCTTGTATCCCAGAAGGACTTCTGTGACTTTTCCTGTGTGACATTTCAGGCAGTTATCTGTCTCTATGATCCAAACGAGCAAGATCAACAGTCTCAGAGAGCAACAAAGGAAGGCAGTCTTTTTCTCTGGATCAAGGATAGGACAAGCCGACAGGTGAGCTCTGGTGCTTCAAGACCAATGGTTCTCAACCTTCCTGATGCTGCAACCATTTAATATGGTTCCTCATGTTGCTGTGACCCCAAACCTTAACATTATTTTGTTGCTACTTCATAACTGTAATTTTACTACTGTTATGAGTTGTAGTAAGTACCTGATATGCATTACAGTCTAATACGTGACCCCCGGAGGGGTCATGGCCCACAGTTTGAGAACTGATGCTCTAGACCAAAGCAACTGTATACGGTAGCTCTCACAATTCTGCCCTTGCTCAAATGCAGACAAGAATCCTTTTCCAGGGGTGAGCATAACAAAAGCAACTTTGACTATAATGAATGCCTTTTTTTTTTTTTTTGGAGACATCTACCTGGGATGGAATCCTAGCTCAGATGTGTTTCCTGAGCACCCTCAGACCAGTTACTTTTCTGAGCTACAATGTCAATGTTTCTACCCTGTGATACAAATGCTAATGATTTCTACAGGACGGATAAACTTATAAAACTCAACATTTTGGGTATACATCATCCCCAGTGTTGTTTTGGTGTTATATGGCTTACACATTTCATGTAAAGTCCGGAGCAGCCACAATGTGACCAGAAAAACATTCTGTGGAGGCTGGACCACAGTGTCACTGTGATTTGTTTTTATTCATGGGGAAAGATAAATGCTTTATTTGAAAAGGAAGAATTTCTGAGTTATAAATTAAGTGAGCATAATATCTGGGTGTTATCTTTCCTCAGAGAATTGTTAGGTTTCCTAAGACTTTTAAAAGGCCCCAGTTAGACTGTGCAAAGGTTTCTGATCCATGTGTGATTTATGTATGGGCTGTATAAATTCATGGTGGTAAATTAAAGTATAATTTTACTGCAAGATTCAATAGTTGTGATTTTTAGATAAAGAGAGAGCTGTAGACTTAGATGTGCACTGGAAGGTTATGCCTTGTTTTGACATATGTTAGGTGGAAGACACCAGCACTGTCACACTGGGAAGCCCTACATAACTGTTCTAGCACACAGAGAGTATGTCAGATCATTACAGAGTGCAAACACTTTAAAGCCTTTTTGAAGGCTGCAATTAGACTCTCAGCAAGCAAAGGTTTCTTCCATCTTCATAAATCATGTGTATGGACTATATAATTTAATGGCAGTAAATTAAGGGGAGTTGTTTGAAGATGCAGCCATTCCCTTCCCAGATGTTCTGAGCCTTAAAGCCTTTGTAAGATGTGGAAGCCTACACATTTGCCTTCAGATGGAGGGGGCTGTCACCTGGTTGTATACATAGATATTTGTTCTGATGACTTCTAGTGAATATTAAATTTTTTCAAACACTTCACTCTCAGACTTCTAGAAGCTAGAAGAGCCATGTGAGACCATGCAGACGATGCTCTTCTTTGGCCATCAGGTAGGGACACTGAGGCCACAAGGAGGAACAATTTATTTCTGTCCCTTCCCAGATTCTACCTCCATTTCTCCCACACAAAAAGAACCTGTAGTATTTAGTTTGATATATAGCTGTCTGGAACAAAGATTTGAATTTCATTTTTTTTTTTTTCTCACAGCAGAAACAGCCATGAGAACTCTAGATGAACACAAGTAAGAAACAGTGTCCCGGGTAGCTTCTGGAAATAACCTTTTGTTCTTTCCTTCTGGCTGGGATGTGTTGACTCATTACCTCAATAATGACAAGTCACTAGTAATTGTAAAAGTTCGGTGTCTTATGGGCACGGTTGTTTCCCACTATGCCTATGTTTGCGGTGGTAGGTTGGACCTGATGGCATGTGTAACAAGTTGGCTCTCTGCTGGATGATGGAAAATTGCTGTGCATATATAGGTCATCAAAGGTCGTCTCCTGTGCCTTATCTGTTCCTTGTTTCTCTGTAGGGATAGCTCATGCTGATGATGCAGAAGGCCACACGTGGGAAGTGGAAACATACAATTAAAAAAAAAAAAACTCTGCTAATTAAAGTTGAAGTCCATGTGACTGGGTACCTTCCGGGCTTGATGAATTATGGGAGACTCCCTTTGTTAATGGGTCTTCTCCTTCTCTGACCCCGTGTGGGAAATTATACGCTCCCACACAAACTCTCCTGAGGAATGCCATACGTCCTCACCTGAGGCCCCTGAAATGCTTCCCTATATCTATGAGGTATTCCAGGTACCCTCAACCTCCAAGCCAATGAATGACCGTTGCCTATCCTTGATGTTCCTACCCTTGGAACCTGGCCACGTGACAGACCAGGATAGGGACACTTCCCTGTTACATGGCAAAAGCTTGGGTAAAGGATGGGATGGGAATGGAGATCCCAATGGATCCATGTGGATAATTGAATGGAGGGATAGAGAGAAAGAGAGCTGAAAGAAAAAGAAAGTTCTGCTCCTTGTGTCCAGTAGAAGGGGTAAAGAGGTAGTTTCTGGTCTCTGGTGTGTCTTGGGTTCCCTATCTGGACCCATCGTAGATTGGAGGTTGTCTTTGGCATCCAAAAAAGAGCATAAGGCTGAGCTGTAGCCCCAGGCTGCGAGTTGTGTGGGCTATGACCTATTTCTTTCCCAAGAGCCTTCACTTCTGAGTCATTATGAAAACTTTCGCACACCATACCCTGTGACTGGGAAGAATGCATTTTAGAGATGAGAACCCTTTAGAGGCTTTGTGTTCATAGCTTGCAAAACAGTTATGCTGTGGCCCGAGAACTGAGGTAGGATGCCAAAGACGTATGACAGGCATGCCTCTGTTATGTAATATGAAAAGTGACAGATATGGGAGTCTTCTAGGCAGTTCATAAGCTTTCTAGAACCTGATAGTAAGAGGAAAAGATGAAAAATGATTTACTTTTTTGGAGACCGCATGGATTTTTGAGTCTCTCTCTCTCTCTCCCTCCCTCCCTCCTCCTCCCTCCCTCCCTCCTTCCCTCTCCCTCCCTCCCTCTCCCTCCCTCCCTCCCTCCCTCTCCCTCCCTCCCTCCCCTCTCCCTCCCCCCTCCCTCCCTCCCTCCCCCTTCCTTCCCTCTCCCTCCCTCTCCCCCTCCCTCTCCCTCTCTCCCTCCCTCCCTCTCCCTCCCTCCCTCTCCCTCCCTCCTCCCCCTCTTTCTCTGTGGTGGTAAGGATTGAATCAGGGCCTCACTCATGCAATGATCTCCAGCTTCAACCCTGCTAATACAGATCTCAAAGAAGATGATATTTTCTGATGACAGCACATGTAAGAACTCAGTGTTCTGCTATATCTATTGAAGATCCTTTAATGTTAGTTGTCTCAGATGCCCCCCCCCCCAAACAGTGCTCTAACATCCACAGACATCAAAGAAAAGCTGCGCTGAGAGAAGTCAAACCGTGGAACGACAGCAGCTGTGGAAATGAAAGGACAACACTCTTCATGAGGAACTTGATAACAAACCACGCTGTTGAGTAACTGATGCAAGAGTGAGTATTAAGGGCAGCCCGGATTTCTTCTAAGATGCTCAAATAGCCTGTGTCTGTTTTGGTGACATTAGCACTCATAGCCTGTTGGGTCTCTTCTTTCTGTGGCAGAAGTTGGAGTGATTCTGGCAGATTTCCAGACTCCTAAACAGCAAACACATGTTTTGTTAGCTTTCTTTGCTTAAATGCAAGCCAACTTTTGTGTCCAAATGTGCCATTTTGCAGGGCCACAGGGAAGGACACCAAAACGTGCCCATTTCCAAGGGCTGAACTCTGGAGGCCTGAGGTGGGTCTTTCTGATGCTTTTAGATTATTGTTCAACCCCAGTATGTTAGAGTGTGGGTATCTGAAGGGATAATTTGCTTGGCTTCCTTCCCCCACCATGAAGTTTTTGGGGAGTGTCGAAGCCCAGAGGTCAGAGGAGACCAACCCACAGGGGTTTCAGAGAGCCTCCAGGAGCACTAGCTTCTCATCCCTGCGTACATAGCTCAGATCTCTTTACCTGGGCTCTTGCCAGTATCCAGACGCACTAGCTCAGAAATCTTTCTATATCCACCTTCTGAAGAAGCATTTTTTTTCTCTTAAGAAAACAAACAGTCAAAAAACAAACAAACAAATAATGATCAAGCAAAACAAAAACAATAAAAAAACAAACAAATAAAATCCAAGAAAGAACATAAGAAATTCATACACATGTAATAGACAAGCAGAAGGCCAGCAAAGTTAAAAAAAAAAAGCCCAAATGAAGCAGCATAAGACAGGAAAGAACATCTAAAATTACCTTTGAGTTCATTTTGTATTATCTAATCGTTTTTTTGGTAGTGAATGGTTGGTTATCAGAAATAGTTTCTTGGTTGGGTAAGGGAGCTTGTGTCCACTTCCCCATCTTAGCACTTGGGACCCCCACCTGCTTTGGGTCTTTGCAGGTCCTACATAGATTGCCACAGGCTTTTTTTTTTTTTGAGTTTATATGTGCGTTAGTGTCTGATAGACACTGGTTTCTTGGTACGTTCCCCCCCCCCCACTCTGGCTCTTACAATCTTTCCACCCCTTCTTCTGCACAGTTCTCTGATCACCGAAGGGAGGGGTTTGATGAAGACGTTCCGGTTAGGACCGAGTGTTCTAAGGTCTCCCACTCCATACACATTGTCCAGTTGTGGGTCTCTGTACTTGTTCTCAGCAGCTGCAGAGGAAAGCTTCTCTAATGACTGGGCAAGACATTGATCTATGGGTATAGCAGGATACAGTTAGAAGTCATTTTATTGCTCTGTTTCTTTAGCAGAACAGTAGCATTTGGTTTTTCCCTGCATCTGACCTATCTAGTCACATTCTTGGACACTGAGCAGGGTCAGGCTTGTGTTTCACTGTGTGGAGTGGATCCTACATCCAGTCACATGCGGAGTTGGTGACTCCCACAATGTTTGTGCCACTATTCTACTAATGTATCATACAGGCAGGTCATCGTTGTAGACCAAAGGGTTTGTAGCAAGGTGGATGTTGACATCAGGAACTGGCTTTATGTTTGGAGATCACCTCCAAATCCAGAGATGATGGTGACATCACCCATAGGCGATAGGGACCTATACATCTGTTGCCATGGCAACCGCCAAACATTCCCAGCATCCATTTTGGCTTACCTCCCACCTTTACCTGGGAGTAGTTACATCACAACGTAAATAAAAGGCAGACCCTCTTGACCTTGCTCTCTCCTTTTGGTCTCCCTTCTCTTTTCATCTCCATCACATCACTTTGACCCCTTCCCCTACAATAAACTTCTCTCACATGGAACTGCATTGGCCTGGTGTGTTCTGTCCGGACATTAGCTGCGATTCTATCACAACAGAGGGTGTTTCCCTTTCTCCTCTGGTAGTGTACAGAGCATCTTTCTGTACCTTGGACCCTATTCAGTAGGGGTGAAGGCTCTCATTAGGCACCAGCTTGACTTCTCTATGTTTCACTGTGTTACCTCACTCAGGATCCTTTTTTCCCCTAGTTCTATCCATTGTGATTTTCATGAATTTTAAACAGCTGGATAGTATTCCATTGTGTAAATGTACCACATTTTCATTTATTTGTTGATGGACAGCTACATTATCTGTAATTTCTGTCTGATATGATTAGAGTAGCAAAGAACATGGTGCAACAAGTGTCTTGCTAGTAGGATGTACCCAAGAGTGGTTGCACTTGCTAGTTTCATATCAACATGACACAAACTAGAGTCAGTGGAGCAGAAGAAGCATCAAATGAGAAAATGTCTTCATAAGACTGGAATGTAGGCAAGCCTGCATGATACTTTCTTAACTAGTGACAAATGTGGGAGGGCCCAGCCCATTGTGAGTGGGGACACCCCTGCGCTGGTGGTCTTGGATCCTATAAGAAATCACGCTGGACAATCCATGAGGAGGAAGCTAATAGTCACTTGTTCTATTGGTCATTTTGACTGGCGTAAATCTCAAAGTAGTTTTGATTTCTCTGACGATTAAAGATGTTGAACATTTCTTTAAGTGTTTTTCATGTTTGTTTTTCTTCTGGGAACTGTGTTTAGCTGTGTGCCACATGTTCAGTTTTCTTTGATGTCATTTTTTTTTTTTAGTTCTTTATATATTTCAGATACTAGCCCTTTCTCAAACCTATAGTCAGTAAAAAATAGCTTCCCGATCTGTAGCTTGCCACCTTGTCCAGACAGTGGTGCCATTTTCCATATAGAAGCTTATCAATAAAGTCCCAATTATTATTGGTCTTAGTGCCAGTGCTAATGGTAACCTGTTCAGAAAGTCTTTTCCTGTGACAATAAGTTCAAGACTATTTTTTACTTTCTCTTCTATTAGATTATCTGGCCTTATGTTGAGGTCCTTGATCCCTCCGGCTTTGAGTTTTATATTTGGGATGATAAATTTAGATTTATTTGCAGTTTTTACATGTAGCCATCCAATTGAATAGTTACTATATTTGTTGAAGATCTTTTTTATTTTTTTGGTCCAATACCTATGTCTGTCTACTTTATAAAAAATCAAGTGTTATAGGCGTGTGGACTTATGTTGGGTCCTCAATCTAATTGCACTGATCAACACGACTGTTTTCCTATCAATACCATAATCAGTTTTATAACTTTTATATTACAACTTGAGATCAGGCATAGTTATAACACCAGAAATTCTTTTATTTCTCAGGACTGTCTTAGCTATCAGTTTTTGTTGTTTGGAGTGTTGCCATATGATGCTGAAAGCTATCCTTTTAATTCCTGTCAAGAACTGTGTTGCATTTTTAATGGGGGTTACAATGAGTGTGTTGTTTGTTTCTGGTAAGATGGCCATTTTTACTGTTAATCCTATTGATCAATGAGCCTGAGAAATATTTCCAGCTTCTGAGATCTTCCATTTCTTTCTTCAATGTCTTAAAGTTTTTATTATACACGTTTTCCCACTTGCTTGGTTAAAGTTATCCCAAGATAATTTTTGTGTCTATTGTGAAAGGTACTAATTTCCCTGATTCTCAGTATGTTTGTCATTTGAATTTAGAAAGGATATTGATTTCTGTGCGCTAATTTTGTATTCTCCTACTTTGCTGAAAGGGTTCATTAGTTGTAGATGTTTCTTGGTGGGGGTTTTATGGTCATTTATACAACTGCCATCTTCAGATAAAGATACATTGACTTAATTCCTCATTCTTTGTATTCCCCTGTGCCCCTTCAGTTGCCTTACTGCTCTATCTAGGACTTAGGACTCTATTGAAAATGTATGGAGTGATACCTTCTTGTCTTGTTCCTGATTTTGGTGGGGATGCTTTGGGTTTCTCTCCATTTAGGTTTATGTTGGCTGTGAGCTTGTTGTAAACCACCCTTATGTTCAGATATGTGCCCAGTCTCTTCAAAAGCTCTGTCAGGAAGGGATGTTGGATTTTGTCAAAGGTGAAGGCCTTTTCTATATCAGTTGAGATAATCATGTCCTACCTTAAGTTTTGAGACAAGTTTTTACTCCCCACTGAATCTGAAGCTCACCAGTTTCCAGCAGGCTTTGTTGGTGCACTTGTTTCTCACCTTCCCAGCATTGGAGTTCTAGGGCACACTGCTGAACTCTGCTTTTACATGGTTACCGGGTATCCGAATGCAGGTCCTCATGCTTGCATGATAGGCACCTCTTTCTTGACTGAGCTTTCTCCCCTTTCCCCGTGCTGATACTGCTGGGATGAAGATGACAACCCCCACTGACAGTTGGGAGGTACCTTAGGTGCTGAGTTTACAGTGGGTCTCCAGAGAGTCCCCAAATCCCTTAAGGATGCTTTTGGATTCTCTTTTGAATTTTCTTGCTGTTCTGACATATCTAGTGGCGGTCACTCCAGGGCCTTGGGAGGGGACAGGTCCAATTCTCTGTTTCAGGCTTCTAGCCTTCCACTCTGAACAGAACAGACCACACAGCTCTCATCACTGCAAAACCATCTCTCCCTCATGTCTTATAAGAAATGGTTCATGCATAAGAGTTGAGGACATTAGCCCTCAAGACTTCTAGAGATTGTAACTTTCTGGCTCTGCTCTGTGCGCAACTCTGCAGCTGTGCACTTACACAATGCTTTTATTTTTCCTTTTGTAAGAATGTCCATGTTATTCTTATTGCTGCTTGTGGACCCCGTCTTCAATCCCCTTATTCCAAACATCTTGAATTCTCTAGAATGCCGGGTAGTGATTTATCTTGTCAGCAAGCCTACTGAAACTCTGATGCTCACAGGGAGTGAGGCATCATTTCTCCCCCCCTTTTTTTTCTGGAGCCTGCTGGTTAGATAGTCTAGTCAAAATGGCGAGCTCCAGATTCACAGACAGACCTAGTCTCCACACATGTGAACATACACATGCATATAACATCCACACACATATATAAAGATAAAACCATCTTTGATATGCATTGATTTTGATGAAAGTCGCATTATATTTAGAACTTAGCCTTTAGTAATCTGTAGCTTTACTACAGCACAAATCTGTTGGCATCGTCAATGGATGAAGAGTAGCAGGTTGTCATAGCAACCTTCCTTCATCCATCCAGCCTAAGGGCTGTGTTGTAGTCCCAGCTATTTCCTTTGTGGCTTCTGTTGTCAGAGCTCTGGAGGAAACAGTTCTGCCAGCACTTGGCTTCTGAGAGATACTAGAAGCTCTGTTCACTGCCCTGTGTGTTCAGATTCACCCCCTCCTGATGTGTGCATGTGACTCTTCTTGTTGCAGAGGAGTGTGGAAGACTGTGTCAATGGTAGTGTCTGAGGACATCAACCCACAGTCATTTCAAGTACCATCAGAGAGGGCCACTCGTAGGGCTGGCATAGGTGCTTGCTTCCTGTTCACTCATTGGAATTCAACTCTTCCAGCTCCATCTTTTGATGTGATCTCCCAAGGACTAACAGGAACTCCCATTTTAAACACACAAAAACAACAGAAAACCCAGTTGTGAAGAACTCCCCTCCTCCCCTCCCTCCCTTCCACTGGGTGTTCCTGTCAAATGAGCGATGAGCTGTAAGGTTGTCTGTTTGCACCCCATTATGCACTAGGGCCTACTTTCTATACCTTTGAGCCCCCACCTATCAGAAACAAACACGGAAGCACGTGAGAATGATTTATCAAGAAAACCAACCAACAAACAAAAACTAAAAAATTAAAAATCTAAAAAGGAAAGACAACCCAATAAACACATCCACTACACACTGACCTTACTGTATTCACAATGCCAGGACAAATAAGCCCAGAGGCCATCTCTCTCCTAGAGTGCGCTTCCATGGGAAGAGGCGTCATTCACAGGGAGGCTGGTTGGTCCTTAAAACCGTACTAACATTCCTTGATCTTTGGCAACAATGGCAAATGGAAACCTAATCTTGAAAGGGAAATAATGTCAATATGCCCTGCCCGTGAGCCACTCTCACGTGGGAGCTTTGAAGAACCACAGTGATGAGTGTCACCAGAGCTGACAGGGCCTGAGTCTGTGCTGCACACATACACAGTGCCTTGTCCCTAAGGTGGGCTCTGGACAGCTGACCTACTCAACAGACTGTACAGGAGCTGCTTGCTCTACCTGCAGTGTGAGCGAATGAGTCCTTCTCCACGTAGAGCTGGGGCGCAGTGAGAAGTGTCAGGACTTGAGGGGTGGGGCTGCTCTGTGTCGACCCAGCATCTGGAACCAAGCCCAGCCCCCAAACTCAGCTGTGAACGAACTCCCTTAGGCATGTGATAGCCAGTAAGCAGTTCAACACCAGGAAACCCAGACGGGGCCTAAGTGCAGGCTGCTATCTGGAGATACAGGCGTAGGTTCTGAGGGAGAATGTGTCTCGTTCTGGGCACGGGGAGGCACATTTAAGAAATCCCAAATCAAAATAGTGTCATCGTGGGAGCTGCTGCTGATCTGAAACTCATCAAACTGCAGCCGAAACACATGTCCGAGGTGCGCAGACGCAATGTGCTTGCTGGGGCCCCAAGGGTCAAGAGCAGCCTGCAAGTCCCATCACAGATGCACCGGATGCATCAGATGCACCGGACCGATTCTTCACGCCCCTCTAAGGCTCTTAAACAGGCACCACTTTCAATATCCCATAACCGGATGGTATTATCTGATGACCCACTAACAACAGTTCCAGTACTGCAGACAGGCAATACCTCGCTTATGCCCATTGAGAGTGCGAACAATCTCTCAGGTGTTCCAGACTTTCATGGTCCTGTCACCAGAAGTCTACCACATCGACAGCAGCACGGTGGCCAACCAGGATACGGCGTAAAGTGATATCAGTGGCCGAAGCCATGTCCCACAATGCAACGGAACGGTCTTTGGAACAAGTCACCATGAGTCCGTTGCTGAAGCTTAGGTGCAGCGCGGCTTCATTGCGGTGGATGAGCGCGCTGAGAACTTCACCCCTGTTCACATCTCAGACTCTCACTGTGGAGTCTGGAGAACCAGTTACAGTGACTCGCCCATCGTACTGGAGGCAGAGGAAAGAGCCGCGTGTCTCGCTAGCACTTTCAAACACTCCAAGCTGTTTTTATCCCTGATCGTGATGGAGTTGTCTCGGAGGCCACTGATAACTTTGTCTTCATCCTACCGCAAGCAGTAGACACGCTGACTATTCTCAGAGCGGCACTGGACCCTCTCTAGGTTGTGTTGTCCAATTGGGTCCGATGGTCTCTGTGCCCTGGATAGTCTTTGTGTATAATGATCTATAAAATGAGTTGGGAGGGCCATCTACAGGTCTGTTTTTAAACAGGTACTGATTTCAGCCTCTTCTTTCTGAGAGTCCCTTCCAGAGAGGGTCAGTGCGCACCACCCTCTCTATCAGCTTCTTCCAAAGCTTCCCTTCTGGGATCATTTGCTGGCACTCATTACACACAGCTCTGCCACACCCAGAGACCTGGCATCCAGGTAGGAAAAAGTGTTTTCTGCTATGCGATCTAAGCCTTGCTCTGGCCAAGCGGGGAGGAAGTTCTGCTGCAACATGGGCTTCAGGTAAGAGTGAATATGTCCACGGTGATAATGACACGTTCGCGAGCTAAAATGCTCCACAAATTTCAACTGATCTGATTCAGACCACTGGTCAAAGTACTTAATGCACAAATTTTCTTTCTGGTAGCTCCCCTCCGATGGCCTCTTTCTAGAGACGATCATAGATTCCATTCTTGTATTGAGCTCAATGGTCTTGTCTTCAATCATGGAACAATGTCGGGTTCCATGCCAGCCCCGGTGGCCCCCTTCGATCTCCCAGCTCATCAGCGAATGGCCGGGGTGGAGGAGATGGTGGCATCAGCAGCAGCAGTGGAGGTAGCTCTTGCACCCACTAACTGCCAGCCCGCCTGGGTCAGCCTTTGCATCCAGTTTGAGACAAACTCTATAATAACTCCTTCAGGAGACATTTCTTTATCTTCTGTGTTACACACAAGGCACACACACACACACACACACATACCTCAGAGTGGGAAGTGACTTGCCAAGGAGGCATGGCAGAGGCACATAACCAGGACATGTTGGTTCTTGGACTGTCTAGCCCTAGGCTATAGCTTCCTCTACTGTGGCTGTTTGAGAAACTTGTGACTTGAGTCAAAGAACATGTGAGTGTGAGGGGGCATTGGGACGCCCCTGTCCTGTGTCTTTTCACCTGGGCATTTCAGTCTCCCTCTCTACTAATGTAAGTAACAGCACTTGAGGCTGTGGCACCAGAACACTCGATTGATGGTGACTTGAGGACCTGAAGATTTATTTCTCTCCTGTGACAATGAGTGGAGGTTGATGGACCAACCCCAGAGTCAGAGAATTTGTCATTCCTTAGTCTTAGCTGCCCAATAAGGTAACCACCAGCTGCAGGGTGCGTTTTAAGTTTAGACGAATTGAAATGAAAGAAAAATAACCCAGTGCTCAGGCACATTGGCAGCCTCTCAAGTGAGTCGTAGCTTCACAATGAGACACTAAAGATGAGGACGTTTCCATCATGGTAGAAAGAGCCAGTGAGGCAGCAGCTGAAGATGTAGTATCCGCTCAAAGACAGAAGGTGATAGGACAAGCCACATTGACTTCTTCTGATCAAATAAGAAACTGTCTTCTAGAATTCATTTATGATGCCTCCCAGGGTCTTATCAATCTGAACCATAGTCACACGGCACCTCCTAGCTGCAAGGGAAGCTGGGAAACCGAATCTTGAACAAGGCTGGACAGTTTTGGGCTCCAAACATAACTCATGTTTGGATGATAAGAAGGAAACGGCTTAGGGAGGGTAACTGCAGTGGGGGAGAGGATGCTATTGCCTGGCTACCTGTATCCTGAGCATGTTAGGGGTCATTCAGCCTCTAGCCATCCCCGGGAGCATTCCCCACCCCCTGCTTGTCTCTGTGTAATCAAAATAACAAACAAAACCAACCCCCCCCAAACAAAACCAAAAGTAAAGCAGGATTGAAAATACTCATGCAAGTCAGTATGTGCCAAACACTTGACTAGAGGGCCAGGAGCCAGGGAGGGACCTGGATCTTTTTAATACAAATCTCTGAACTGAATACTGGGCAACTTTACCAACAGGTTCTTGATCTCCCCAAGTTTCCCATGATCGGAACTCTCAACCCCCTCCTTTTTTCCACATCATTTAGGCTGAAGCTGCAGGTCAATGTGAGCTGTTCCCCTGGAAAGCCTCTGGAAATCTTCTTGGATACCCTATTCCTGTACATTGGACAAGAGCCAGGAAGAACATGGAAGGCCATTTTTTTTTGTTCTTTCCTCTTTCAGTTCTGCCATACAAAAGGTCCAGGACAGATTCACCATCCTTCTGTTTAAAACAATATTATGTCTTTGGAAGGCAGGAATAGCTACTTTTGATTTTAAATATTTTTTCCCCTCCGGTGGCATCACATCTAATATCTACATGATTAAGAACCAGGAGTTAAGAGATTTTCAAATATTTGGAATAAAATAGGACCTTTTAAATTCCGAAAGCAGAGGGGTGTCACATCCTGCCAGCTCTAAGCATGCTTGGCAGTGCCAATTACATTGGCAAGTGTGTTTATGGTCACATTTACCATCTGTATGGCATAGGGAGAAAGTTGGATGGGGAGAGGGCAGGGTGAAAACCATAGCCTGTTCCTGTCTGGTCCTTGGGCTAAGTGTTTTCTGAATCTTCAAAGGTCTTTGTGAAAGAAAAATAAAATACTGGTCGATACTTGGTATGGCTCACCAAACTTCACATAGATATGACCAGATTCTTTATAGAAATTTGCTTATCCCTGTATTACAGTCTGAGGGCTACTATCTCTAAATCTCAGGGTCCAGATATCTGGCCCTTGTTGCCTAGAAACTCCAGAGGCTCTGTGTAAGTGGAGAACCTTGTAGGGATCTGGTAAGGACAGAGATTCTGTATCTGAAGGGAAAAGCTAGTCAGGGTGATAAGGGCTTTGAGTTAACAGCAAATGCTGAGTGCTCTGTGAGCCATCTCAGTAATGAGTAGCAGCCACTCCTGCAGATCCTACAAGTGGAGGGCAGAGGATTCTGGTTTTCCTGTGGCAGGAAGTCTGCCCAACTAGAACTGACTAAACTAGCTTCAGGGAAACAAGAAGATTTATGGCAATGTGAGGGTGTGTGGGTTGGAGGTGACCAGGGATGGGTGGTGTTGGGGCTGTCACTTCAGTCAGGCCAGTGGATACAGGTCCAAGCTTAAATGAGTGTAAGAGAGTGGAATAGGGAAACTGAGTCATACTTAGTCTTTGATTAGGAGTGCATGTGTCTTATATAGCTTCAGCTGTAAACTTGACATAGTACAGACTCAGAAAAGGAGTCTTAATTGGGGGAATTCCCCAGATCAGATTGGCCTAGGACCAATGTAAGAAATTATCTTGATTGACAGTTGATGTAGAAAGGCCCAGCCACCATGGGCAGCACCATCCTCTAGACAGGTAGGCCTAGAATGCATAAAAAAGCTGAACCAGAGTGAACGAGAGAGTGAGCCATTAAATAACATTTTTCTGTCATTCCAACACATTTATCCCCTAAGTTGCTTTAGTTTGTGGCGTTATCACAACAACAGGAAAACAGCCAAGAAAATGACAGATAGTACTTATCTACCCCAACCTTTTCTTTTCTTGGCAGGGGTTGAGATGGAACACAGGATAGTGTGTGTGAGTGAGTGTATGAGTGTGTGTGAGTGAGCGTGTGTATGTGTGTGTGTGTGTGTGTGTGAATCAAGTGCTATACCAGTCTGCTACATCTTGAGGAATTAGTTCTCAGTTCTTACCATCTACCACATCTGATATCTCAGATAGCAAGCTCAGGTTATCAGGACTGAAATGAGGCTCTCTGCAGAGCCATGATGGAAACTTCCAGACAGACTTTTAATAGCCACATGCACTTCTGTAATATTAGTCAACATTTTTAGAACTTCTGAGATTCATCACGAATCCCACCCATGGGAGGGCACCCAAGTTGATTCTTGGTGGAGCCCACCTAGCAGTGCCTTCTCCTACACTCCTCAGCCACCCTGCAAAGCAGCTACTTACTAAGATTACAGCTTCAAGAGCGGCAAGGCAGGACTGAGACAACTTAGTTCTTTGTCTGAATTCACTCAGAGAGCTAGAGGCAAGAGCAGGGATTGAGCCCAGTTCTGCCTGTTTTGGAACCCACCCCCAGGCTCACAGTTTTTTTTTTTTTTTGTGTTTCCTTTAGAATGACCAGGGAAACTCAAGTGTGGTGGTTTGATAGAAATAGCTCCCATAGACTCATTGTTTTAAAAAATAATTTTTATTGGATATTTTATGTATTTACATTTCAAAAGTTATCCTCCTTCCCCCTCCAATCTCCCCTCCCCACTCACCTTGCTTCCATGAAGATGCTCCCACTCCCAACCACCCACTCCCACCTCATCACCCTGGCATTTACTTACACTGAGGAAACCAACTTTTACAGGACCAAAAGCTTCTCTTCCTATTAATGCCAGACAATGCCACCCTCTGTTTCATATGCAGAGTGTGTACTTACTGGTTGGTGTTTTAGTCCCTGGGAGCTCTGGGAGGAGGGTTTGTTGGTTGACATTGTTCTTTTTTTCCCCATCAGGTTGCAAACCCCTTCACCTCCTTCAGTCTTTTCTCTAGCTCCTCCATTGGGGTATCTGTGCTCAGTCTGATAGCTGCAAGCATCCTCATCTGTATTTGTATGGCTCTGGCAGAGCATCTGAGGAGACATCCACATCAGGCTCCTGTCAGCAAGAACTTCTTGGCTTCAGCAATGTGACTGGGTTTGGTGGCTGCATATGGGGTGGATCCCTAGGTGAGGCAATCTCTAAATTTTCTTTTCTTCAATTCCTGCTCTTCTATTTGACCTTGTATTT
The DNA here is from genome assembly GCF_963924665.1 of Micromys minutus. Classification (NCBI taxonomy): domain Eukaryota; kingdom Metazoa; phylum Chordata; class Mammalia; order Rodentia; family Muridae; genus Micromys; species Micromys minutus. The sequence goes on along the minus strand of NC_137963.1, from coordinate 15,530,721 downwards.
CCTCCCATGAGTGTTTTGTTCTCCCTTTTAAGAAGGACTGAGGCATCCACATTTTGGCCTTCTTTTTGAGATTCATAAGGCCTGTAAATTGTTTCTTGGGTATTCAGAGAATTTTGGGGTTAGTATCTGCTTATCAGTGAGTGCATAGCATGTGTGTTCTTTTGTGACTGGGTTACCTCACTCAGAATGATAGTTTCTAGTTCCATCCATTTGCCTAGGAATGTTCATTTTCTATTTCCATAATCTGTCCATTGATGAGAGTAGGGTGTTGAAGTCTCCCACTGTTATTGTGAATGATGCAATGTATGCTTTGAGTTTTAGTAAAGATTCTTTTATGAATGTGGCTGCCCTTGCGTTTGAAGCATATATGCTCTGAATTGAGAGTTAATCTTGGTAAATATTTCCTTTGATGAGTATGAAGTTTCCTTCCTTATTTTTTGATATCTGTTGGTTGAAAGTCAGTTTTTTTTGATACTAAAACGGCTACTTCATTTTTTTTTTCTCTTGGAGCCATTTGCTTGGAAAAAAAAATTTCCAGCCTTTAAATTTGAGGTAATGTCTGTCTTTGTCACTGAGGTGTGTTTTTTGTAAGCATCAAACTGCTAGGTCCTCTTTATGTATCTAGTTTGTTAGTCTATGTCTTTTTATTGGGGGAATTGAGTTCATTGTTGTTAAGAGATATTAATGAGTAGTAATTGTTGTTTTTATTATTTTTGTTGTTAGAGTTAGAATTATGTTTGTGTGATTATCTTCTTTTGCATTTGTTGCAAGAAGATTACTTTGTTGCATTTCCTAGGGTTTAGTTTCCCTCCTTATGTTGGAGTTTTCTATCTATTATCCTTTGTAGGGCTGGATCTGTGGAAAAATGTTGTGTAAATTTGTTTTTGTCATGGAATATTTTGGTTTCTCCATCTATGGTAATTGAGAGTTTTGCTGGATATATTAGCCTGGGCTGACATTTGTGTTCTCTTAAGGTCTGTATGGCATCTGTCCAGGATCTTCTAGCTTCCATAGTCTCTGTTGAGAGTCTGGTGTAATTCTGATAGTTCTGATTTATATGTTGACCTTTTTCCATTACTGCTTCTAATATTCTTTGTTTTGTGCATTTAGTGTTTTGACTATTATATGATGGAAGGAATTTCTTTTCTGGTCCAATTTGTTTGGTGTTCTGTAGGCTTCTTGTATGTTCATGGGCATTATATTTACTGGCCCTTTAAGTTGAAAATCTTTGCTCTCTTCTATACCTATTATCTTTAGGTTTGGTCTTCTCATTGTGTCCTGGATTTTCTGGATGTTCTGGGTTAGGAGCTTTTAGCATTTTCTTTGACCATTTTGTCAATGTTTTCTATATCTTCTGCATCTGAGATTCTCTCTTCATTGTCTTGTATTCTGTGGGTGATGCTTGCAAGTAAGTCTCCTGATCTGTGTCCTAGGTTTTCTACCTCCAGGGTTATCTTTCTTTGTGATTTCTTTATAGTTTTTATTTTCATGTTTAGAACCTGGATGGTTTGGTTCAATTTCTTCACCTGTTTGGTTGTGTTTTCCTATAACTCTTTAAGAAATTATTGTCTTTCCTCTTTAATGGCTTCTACTTGTTTACCTGTGTTCTCCTGTATTTCATTAAGGGAGTTATTGATGTTTTTCTTAAAGTCCTCTATCATCATCATGGTATGTGACTTTAAATCCAAATCTTGCTTTTTCTATGTTTTTGGATATTCAGTACTCACTGTGGTGGGAGAACTGGTTTCTGATGATGCCAAGTTGCCTTGGTTTATGTTGCTTAGGTTCTTGCACTTACCTCTTGCTGTCTCATTATCTCTGATGTTAGTTGGTCTTGCTATCTCTGACTGGAGCTTTTCCCTCTTGTGGGCCTATGATCCTGTGATCCGGAGGGCACTGGGACGGCCTTAGTTCTAACCATAGATGGAGACTGGAAGCACACTGTCCTAGGCCACCCTGTGACTTCTGTGCCCTGTGAACTCCCAGCGGGTCTCTCCTTGGACTGTCAGTGGAGTGAAAGTAGGATATCACCTGTGGGCTTGAACATGAGAGCACTCTTCAGATGCACAGGGCAGATGCTTCCTCCTCCCACTCCTCCTCCTCCTCCTCCTCCTCCTCCTCCTCCTCCTCTTCTTCTTCTTCAAAAAAGTTACATTTTTGACTAATTTCTGGTGGTTCATAGAGAAGCCTAAGAATCTATTTTTTTAGTCTCCTGGGTGTGTTCCCCTGAGGCAAGTTGATTTGATTGAAAGAGGTGAAGAGTTGGTCAGGAATGGTTTGCCTAGAGTACAAGAGAAACACTATCTGACAGTCAGCCCTGCCTACAGAATCAGAACCTGACTTTCTGGTTTGGTCCATCCTCCTGGGGCTTTGCAGCTCAAAACTAAAGGTGGCTCTTTTGTCCTTAGTAGGCAACAAGAATCAGAAAAATGCCACATACACATTCCCTGCCTTGTTTAACAACACTCAAATAACTCCTTATAATAAACGTATTCTCAAACAACATTATAATAAAACAATGAATTTCACTGATGTCCGCTTTCTGGGTATCAGATAGCTTCAAGTTAGAATTCTTGCATCTCAGTAGGGGAGACAACATCGTTAACAAATGGGGAAGCTATGATTGCTCTTCCTAGTTTAGGATATAAATTTACTTACAAAACATTATAAGGAAACATAGTGATGATTTAAAAGACACAAGACCTCAAAAACATGGTAGGTGTGTGACCCAATCTACATGACACTTAGCATCTCTAGTGTTTCAGTAATCCCTGTGACTCTCTTTCCTTTTTCATTCTCCTTCACGTAGCCATATTGTCAGGTGGCAAATTCTTGAAGAAGGTCTTTACCATCTCCCAACCTACCATTTCCCCAGCATAAATATGCCTACGTGCATTCCTTTGTGACATTTGAAACTATGTCATGTTAAATCATAACTACGTCCTGATTTTCCTCCTTGCTCTTTTTCCTTGAACATGACAACTTACATGTGGGTTTCCTTGTCCAACTATTTTTCATAGTGTCTAGTCATTCACTATGGGGCAACATCATTATCATTCACTCTCATGACCATAGATACTTGGGTTGTTCATAACATTTTTGATATTAATTAGAGGAGCCCTCCCCAAATCAGGAGAAAGGATATTCATGCCCTGCCCTACTCTAGACATATCCAGCAGCCTTAATGATTTTAGGGATTGATTTGGTTCTACCCAACTAATTCTGTCTTATCAGTCGCTGGCTACTCTTCATCCCAGGGCTAACATAATGATGCTGTTCAAAGATCATTTCAGTTGTTCCCTTGTGTCCTCATTCCTTGGCACAGTGGCATCATCAGAAGAAGAGCTGAGTCTGTGACTACGAAATGAGAAGCTGTGATCCTCAGTCTGCACTGTGGATCCTGTGCAAGGGCACCTTCCCTGACAACGTTCCTGCAGCAAAACATAGAACGGAGTCTCTGCATCTCAACATCCCAGAAAACCCTGGTCCAGATACAGTTATCAGCTACCAGTCTAGTTCTTTCTACCAGTGGAAAAGCTGTGAGAGGCAGTAATGAATGAACTGTGTCCCTGATTTATGTGTGCAAGTCTCAACTACAGGAACCTCAAAATGTGACTAGATTTGAAGACAAGCTCCTTAGAGAAACAGTTGAGTTACAGGTTGTCCCTTAAAAGTAAGGGGAACTTAAGACACAGGTGTGGAGGGACGATATGGTGGATACACATGGAGATAGTTGTTTGTAAGTCAAATGGATGCATACCTGCACACATTGATCTCAAGCTTCCAGTCTTGAGAACTGCCAGAGACTAAAGTTCTCTTTAAACCACTCAGTCTATGGAGCTTTCTGAAGACAGCTTTTGCAGACACCTACAGAGGTGTAGGGGCTGGAAGGGAGAGATAAAGTTATCCTCACACACCAGTGCCAGGGTCAACCACAGAGAGAACCATGCACACCTATAAACCCTCTGTGAGCACTAATAAGATGTTTCCACATGATGGTCAGACACAAAAGCAATTATGGAATTCATTGTGTGTCTTCTAGCCAGCAGATGCCAATCACGAGACATAATAGAATGTAACACACTGTTCACAGACATCAATTTGTCAAGGAGCCCTCTGGGGAAGAAAAAAAAATTAAATTCAATTAAAGACATAAAGGGAAGTTTTTAGTAAATGGGGGAGATATTCAATGTTCTCGATGGAATATCATAACATTGTAAAGATGTCAAACCCTTTTAGAGAAATTTATAAATTTGGTGAAACTAAATGTGAATTTCAGATGGATCAGTTGAGAAGCTCAATAAATTTATTCTGAGATGAGTACATATAAAGATTCATAAACAGATGGGTCTTTCATTATTTGATTCAGGGTCTTACTATACAGCTTTGGCTGGTCTAGAACTCACTATGTAGACCAGGCAACTCAATATGGTGGAGGCTCATTTGCCTCTACTCACCAAGTGCTGGGATTAAAGGCATGTGCTGGTGGGTCAACTTTTTAAAAAAGGTTCGTCTCTTACAAAGATATAGCCGGGGTGTAGCTCATTTGGTATAGTTCAATGGCCAACATGAGGTTCAATCCTGATCACAGCATAAAGCCAGTATGGTGGTTCATGCCGGTGGTCCCAGCATTTATCTGTGACCCCAGAATTCAGTAGGTAAGGACAGGAATGTCAGAAGTTCAAGATCATCCTTGGCTACATAGGAAATGTGAGGCCAACCTGGGCCAACAATAAGATACATTCTGAAATCATGTCTAGAAGAACTGTGTTTCTTTGGGACAGAGCAGAGGGTCAGAAACATCCAGCAGTACATGAGAACGTGGTTTCACACACCAACGAGGAAGGTTTCAGTGACTTGCAGGTGGCTTGAAGGATGCGTTAACTATGTGTCTCAGAGTATAACTTCATTCCTATTTACTGAGGATGACTTAATGAGAAAGTTAAGCAATAAAGCTAACAGAGGACAACATAGACACACACTCACATATTTTACAGTCTACGAGTGTGGAAGATCCTGAAGAAAACCTTTCAGATTTAAGGTCTGCAAGGGAAAGAGATGGATTTTATTGTAAATGAGACATTTCTAACCATGGATTTAATATTGTTGAGAATAGTTTTTGCTATCCTAGGTCTTTGGTTATTCCAAAAGAATTTGCAAATTGTTCTTTCTAACTCTGTGAAGAATTGAATAGGAATTTTGATGGGCATTGCATTGAATCTGTAGATTGCATTTGGCAAAATGGCCAATTTTACTATGTTGATCCTTCCAATCCATGAGCGTGGGAGATCTTTTCATCTCCTGAGATCTTCAATTTCTTTCTTCAGAGACTGGAAGTTCTTGTCATACAGATCTTTCACTTGCTTGGTTAGGGTCACACCAAGGTATTTTATACTATTTGTGTCTATTGTAAAGGATGTAATTTCTCTAATTTCTTTCTCAGCCTGTTTATCCTTTGAGTAGAGGAAGGTTACTTATTTGTTTGAGTTAATTTTATATTTAACCACCTTGCTGAAGTTTTTTAAAATCAATTTAGGAGTTCTCTGGTAGAATTTTTGAGGTTACTTAAGTGTACTATCATATCATCTGCAAATTGTGATACTTTATAATTTGTATCCCTTTGATCTCTTTGTTGTCTAGTTGCTCTGGCTCGGACTTTGAGTACTATATTGAATAGGTAGGGAGAGAGTGGGCAGCCTTGTCTAGTCCCTGATTTTAGTGGGATTGCTTCAAGTTTCTCACCATTGGCTACTGGTTTGTTGTATATTGCTTTTACTATGTTTAGGTACATGCCTTGAATTCTTGATTTTTCTAAGACTCTTATCACTAAGGGGTGTTAAATTTTGTCAAGTGCTTTCTCAGCATCTAATGAGATGCTCATGTCTAACAGTGGATTTAGAGACCAGTAAGTCAGGACCTCCCTTAATCGTCCATAGACCAATCGTTCTCAGCTGAAGAATGTGTTCTTCCTCTCCAAGGACATCTGCAATTTCTGACAATATTTTTGGATGCCTCACTGAGCTGTGTGAACTTCCCTAGTGTGAGAGACAACACCACAGCAAAGGAACATCTGGCAAAATATCAATCATGCTGAGACTAGGAGACCCTGATGCCACAGGTTGTCACACTTGATGCCATATTTCAAATCAACCCACTACTGAGAAGCTTTATGAATTGACAAGAAAAAGACAAGGGGTCCTGTTGGTATTAGACAAATAGACATTTTACTAATTGGCTCCTCGGTATATAAACAGGGGTTTATACTTCAAAGAGATGAGCGTGAACACAGTGGTGAATTGTTACCCTTTGAGACTGGCCTGATCAGGTAAGAAAGTCAGATGATTGTGAGTTGGTGACAATTCATTCCACAGTTAGGATTTACATATTCTCTGAATGTCTGTCACCCACTTTACAGAAAGCCTCCAAAGCAGCTGGATTTAAGTATCCCTTATTTTGGATATGCTGACTCCCCTCTCCTCCCCTCCCCTCCCCTCCCCTCCCCTCCCCTTCCCTCCCCTTCCTCTCTCCTTCTCTTCCCCTCCCCTTCCCCTCCTCTCCCCTCCTTCCTTTCCCTTTCTTTCTCTTCCTTTCCCTTTCTTTCTCCTCCTTTCCTTTTCTGTTTGGGAGAGGGTTTCAATATATTTCAGGCTAACTTTGAATTTACTATATACCCAAGAAGCACTATGACCTTTTGACCCTGCCTCCCATTACCTACCTCCTGAAGGCTGTGATTACAGGTTGTGTGCTACCATATCTGACTTATGAAGTCATGAGGTTTCATACATGCTAAGCAAACACTCTACTGAGCTACTTCCCTAGTGCTTTACATAGGCTTTCTCCTTTTGATATATACATTTATGTACATATAGCATGAGTGTAGAAATCAGAGGTCAGCCTTGGCTCTCAAGCCTCAGGATCCTTCCATCTTTTGTTTGAGAGAAAGAATCTTTATTGGGCTTAAACTTTACCAAATAGGAGAGGCTAGTTGCTTTGCATGCTTCCTGGGATCCCTCTGTATACATCCTCTGTCCTTTCTTTGCTGGGAATACAGTTACAGGCCATATTTCTGAATCATTATGTAGGTTGTGGGGATGACTGAAATTCAGATCCTTCTGTGTGGGAGGCAAACACTTCACTGATTGAGCCATCTCAAGCCATCTCCTATTTACCTATCTATCTATCTATCTATCTATCTATCTATCTATCTATCTATCTATCTATCCATCTAATTTTCTGCTAGCTTGGTCAAGCTGCTATAACAAAATCCCAAAGACTGAATGGCTTATATGGCAGAAATTTATTTCCTCACTGCTTTGGAGACTGGAGATCTGAGGTTCAGGAGCTCAAAGGCTGGCTTATTTCGAAACCTTTATGATTGATTCAGGGATGGTTGATGGTTTTTTTATGTCTCTACAGATGCTGCCTCTGCATCTCATAAAAACACCAGCCCTACTGAATTAGGACCCAGACCTACAGCTTTATTCGAACTTAATTACCTCTTTAATTACCTGATATCTCATCCCCAGATATCAGGAGTTCTGGCTTCAGTATTTGAATTTTGGCTGACCCAGTTTGGTTGAGACAGATGCATCCCATGAAGGGATTATCCAAAATAAATCTTATGAGACTCCTTGATCCTCAGATATTTTCTACATTGCTGTATTCGAATTTCCAGCATTTTAGTTAAGTTAAAAAATGGTGTTTACTTTTAGCTTTGTTTGCTGTTCTGTTTCAAGCCACCATCTTCCTCATGTTTAAGTATCATGATTATAATAGGTTTCCAGGATGAGATAATTTTTGCTCCTTGTTTGATTCTGTAAAAACCGTGGCTGCAACCTTGTTTTTTTTTTTTTTTTTTTTTTTTTTTTTTTTTTTGTTTTGTGTGTGTGTGTGTGTGTGTGTGTGTGTGTGCCTCTGGGACTTGGTGGAACTGAGCACTAAAACTCTATTACCTCAAACAAAAGTACATCAAAGATGAGAGACAGAGCAGGAGGAGCTCATAAAGGCAGATGAATGAGCAAGACCATGGGTCTATCTTCTATACCTGGGGTTCCAATTTCCAGCCCTTCAAAACACAAAGAAGTAAACAGAACAAGCCGAATCAAATTTATGCTCTGTTCAAACTCTTTAGTAGCTTCTTACTGCCTTCGAGAAATAGTCCACCCTTTACCTCAGAGTTCTGGTACTGATGCCCATCCTTGTCTTTCTCTCTAACCCTAAAACAGTTCAAGTGGATTAGCATTTATTTCTCCTCTAGAATTTAGCTAGAAACTGCTTCACCCATTCCCTGGCCAGTTTCCCCACCACCCCTAGTTCATCCCGGTAGAAGTTCCTTTTAACGATTCTCAGAGCCTCCTCTTTCTATAGGCTCAATGAAGCCACCTTTCCTTGGCATCTACTGCCATTCCACCCTAGGTCTCTTGATGCTAAGCGCTCTTCTGTGGCTGTGGTGTGAACTCCAGTGAGACTGTGGCACTCATGACAGACTTGTGGGTGGGACCTAGTGGACCACACCATGAAAACAGCCTTCTCTTGATCAAACATACAAAGAAGCAAGTCAGCCTTTGCTTTGAGTGGCTCTCAGGATTGTGTCTCTAGGTCAACACTTCACAAATTTTCGTTTGGGAGTGAAGTGGAGACAGATGGCCATGATGTTCCATGATGTTCCTGATGTCTACAGGAGACGTCTTCCCTCATTCAAGGGCTTGCTGAGCCACTAGGGTGTCCTTCAGAGAGGGTTTAAAGCATCTACAACCACAGTTATTTGTCCTTCTTTCTTCTACCCATCAAGACCTCTTGAAACACTCTTGCCTTGGTTTTGTGTTCCAGGGACATTTACCTCTTAGGGAGCCTAATATTATCCTATAGATCTTAGACAGAGAAACTTAGACATAAGGGGGATAGATAGATCTGTATCTACTTTCAGAGGAGGGGGCGGCAGGGAGAAAGCAGGAATCTTGCCTCCATGTGAAACTCTTCAGCTAGTCTTTTTTTTTTTCTTTTGCAACATTACATGCAATGTCAGTTCCCATTTCTCCTCGATTATCTACTCCTCCATCCTATCCCAACTCTCTTGCCGTGGGCTGAATCTCTCCTCATTCATGTATTGAAGCCCTAACCCCCTCAAATGTGGCTCTGATTGGAGACTAGACCTTTAAAGAAGTAATCAGTAACATGCTAATGTTACAGAAAGATATACTACTATTAGATGAGAGGCCAGTGGCAAGGTGGTCAGCTGAGATCTCCATCCCACGATGCTGCATCAGGTATGGGAAAGTGATTTTCAACAGTTACCCTGTGCAGGTCAGTTGGTTCCCCCCTCTCAGGATGCACTGCTGAGCTGTAGAGGTCTTGCTGAGTGTTCACACCCACACACCAGTTCCAAGAAAAGTAAAGCGATGGGGCTTTTGTGGTTTCATGAGTCACATTGGCTACTCTTGCCAAGTATTCAAATCTTGTGGCTAAAGGAGCCGGGCCATGCTTTCTGACTATTCAACTGTTTGCTGACTGTGGCTTCAAGCTGTGACTTGCATGAAGTCCTCTCTGGTTCAGAAGGAGAGGCAGGAGTGAGCTGAGAGGACCTGAAAATGTGTTTCAAGATGGTCCCGATACTGGGCAGTGGAGTGTCCCAGATGTGAATGGGGAAGTTGGGAGGGATGAGATAATCTGGTCTGGAAGAGAAGAATACACCCAGTCTTGATTGGAGAGGACAAAGGAAGGGCTGGAGACACAAGTTAGAGGTCAGGAGAAAATCAATAAGTAGATGTGAGGTGAGGATTGAAAGCATTTAAGGATTGGGGGAAGGAAAGAAGGAGAAAGCAGAAAGAAGAGAGAAGAGGTAAACCCTCAGAGGATGCCAGTGCTTGGGGTTTCTGTGATGGTTTGGATTTTACTTTCATTGCCACTTAGGATGCTAGGGAGGAAGCAGAGGGTCCGAGTGGAGAGGCATCATTTTAAAGCAAAGCACAGGTAGAAGAGGGTGATGTTCTTGTCTGAGGGTTTAAACAACTATCAGTTACTTTTGACACATCTCTGTTTTGAAGGATAGACGTCCAAGACCAAGACACCAGCATGGTTGAGAGCTGAAAAGACCCAGAGTGATTTTTTCTCAGTTGGCTGAATAGAAATCCTGGTTTTATTTATATATTAAGTGTACATGTGTGCATGCATGCAGGACTTCTCTGTGGGTGCCTGTACACAAACACCTGTGTGTAGAGGACAAAGGACAATCTTGGGTTGCTTTACTTCAACCACAGTCCATTTTCCTCCTCCTCCTCCTCCTCCTCCTCCTCTTCTTCCTTTTGAGTTATGATATTTCACTGTCTTGGAATTCTCAAATAGGCCAGGCTTGCTGGCTAGTGATCCCCTGGGAATCATGTGTCTCTACCCTTCCATTGTTGGAAGTATGAACACACACCACCACACCTTGCTTTTTTTTTTTTCATGTGGATTTTGGAAACTGAACGTAGGGCTTCATGCTTGCAAGGCAAACAACTTACTACTAAACAGTCTCCTGAAGCTTATTTCTGTCATAACATCACACCTCACCTGCCATGATCGGATCCTCTTCATCAAGCATGAATCCCTGGGGGATGTTGATGCTCAACTCAGAAGTATTTACAATTTCACTGAGTGGCTCTCACTCCAAAGCCAATGGCTCGATTATTTTTGTCTGGGGGAATTTTTGACTTTTGAACCCTTGATCTTCCTTCTGTCTCAGGGGAACTTCCTGCTAGGCACTGATCTGGGGCTTTGCCACCTGTTGAAGGGTTTCCAAGATGAAGAGCCACGATCTTCATCATCAGCCTTGCTTGGTATACCCACTTCCTAAGTACTTGCTGTGTGCCAAGCGTGATGCCAGAAATGTTCTGGAAGCTCTGGTCTGGGACATGTCCCCCATCTTCAATCCATATGCTGGAGTACTAACCTTGAAGGTATTAGATTATGATCATTTGGACCTAAAATTTTGAAAGAGTTGATTAAGTGGAATGAAGTTTTAAGTCTGAATCTAGCAAAGGAGTTTTTTTTAGGGGACCCTGCAGTGTGGTGGGATCTCTGCCTGTATTGTCCTGATCTCCAGATCTTCGGTTAAAGAAAAGAGGGTGTCAGAAGAGGTCACATGAGGAGGGCTTGGCTTCTGCTGTCATTTTGCTTCCTCCCTGGCTTAGGAAACCAGATGATGGAATCTTGCAAATGTGAAGCAAGGTGATGGAAATCAGCCACTGCAAGTATCTTATTTGTGGCTAAGGAAACTGGTACCCAGAGAAGTGTCAGGAAGTGGCTATGGTTAGACTGTATATGGAAATCCTGAGACATGCAGGAAGAGATTTTGGAACCTGGATTCAGATCCCAGATGACCAGGAGGAGTGTCTCAGCTCCCTTCCAAAATCCATCACTTCCCAAACAGGGCATGTGAGACTTAAGAGTAGATGCTTTGTTTCCAGAAAGGAAGAAGTATAGGTGCACCCATTTTCTGTATTTCCTCTTCTGCACTTCCTGCTCCCGAGGATTCTGTGTTCAGCTCTTTCCAGACAAGCAGTGATGCCCTCAGTCTGGAGCTGCCTTCTTCCTGTTTGTATAGGCTCACCATTTCTTTCTTTCTTCCTTCCTTCCTTTCTTCTTTCCTTCCTTCCTTCCTTCCTTCCTTTCTTTCTTTCTTTCTTTATTTTTTTCCTTTCTTTCTTTATTTATTTCTTTCCTTCCTTTCTTTCTTTTTTATTACTTACTACTTTATTTAAAAAAAGAGGGATACATTTACAGGTTTTTAAAGGCATTTTGGCATAATAGTACATGAATAATTTTGTCGGTACTTAATTCTTTTAGAGGTTTGATAGCATGCATAGAAATCCCACTAGTTACCATAATCATGAAGTACATGAAGGACAGAACGTAACATGGAAACAGATTTCTTGTTGGGTATAGATTAAGCATAATGATCTGTGAATACCAAAAATTTGCCACAAGGCTATTATCTTAGCTCTTGGATTATTAATGATTTGAGGTCCAGGTGTACCACACTCTGAGAGGGTGCTATATATATATTTCTCTAAGAAGGACTGAGACTTTCTTTCTTTCTTTTCTTTCTTTCTTTTTTTTTGGCCTTTGTTTTTTCTTGAACTTCATGCAGTCTGTGAGTTGTTTCTGGGGTGTTCAGAGTTTTCTGGGGTTAGTATCCAATTATCAGTGACTGCATATTATGTCTGTTCTTTTGTGACTGGGTTATCACACTCAGGATGATATTTTCTAGATACATCCATTTTCCAGGAATTTCATAAAGTCATTGTTTCTGATAGCTGAGTAGTACTCCATTGTGTAAATATACCACAAATTTTGTATCCATTCATCTACTGAAGGACATCTGGGTTCTTTCCAGCTTCTGGGTATATTGTTGTCTGTGATTATATGTGGTCTTGTTGTCAGTGATTGGTTCCTGTCTCTCCCGTGTACCTGGCCCGTATCCCTGGATTTCTTGCTGTTTTAGGTGGCAAATGGCTTGAGCGTTTGGTCCGCACACAAGGACCTTCCGGGTGGACCTGAGTCTCTATGGCAGAGTTCCTGTTCCCCTGGACCAACCTGAGGGCCACACCTACTGCGTGTGAATGAGTGTGTGAGTGTAAGAGTAAAGAAGTATGTAGAAATAGGTTGGCATGTAAGAAAGTATGTGTATGTGTGTTAATTAGGATGAGTGTGAGCATGTGTATACAACCATGTGAGTGCATGTAGGGAAGTGTGAATTAGTGGAGTGAGTAAATGTTTTTGAGCATGTGTGAGAATATGCAAGTGTGTGTAAGTCGGTGAATGTGCCTGACAGTGACTGTGGGTGTGTCTGAGTGGACAAGTGCATGTGAATACATACATGTTAGTGTGGCTGTGACGTGACCAGATCCAATAGCCTGCTGTGCTCTCTGCTTTGTCTATGACGATGGTGACCAGCCACCTCAGATCTGCTACTTCTCCTTCCCACAGTCTACATCCGTACTTACCTGCTGAGCTGGATCTGTCTACCCTGTCCCCATTTGTCCCACCCATTGCCTTTCGTCTCAGTGTTCTGTCATGGCAGTGTGGAACTAGCACAGTGGTACTGTTCACAACACGGGAAAATCAGGAGCAGTGTAGTAGTGTTCAGTAGCAGGCACTAGCTGTAGAATGGTGGTGTCCTCACGGACCACTATTATGACTGACCACAGACGAATACAAGATGGAGGAGTCTGTAAAGTCTTCATGATGAGTAGAAAGAATGGCACATGACATGAATAGAAAATAGTCTTGCAAACAGTCTATACACCCCTCATATTGCTAAACCTAAAGTTATCAGATCAGAGCACCCACTAGTTTCACTTGTAGTTACTTGCCCTGTAGTAGTAAATATTGATAAATGTAAAATTGACACCATGCCATGTTACTGCCTATTACACTCTGTCCCCAGTGGTCTCCCTGCCTCCATGGCTAGTCCCAAGCCCCGCCAGTGGCCATCCATGTAGTTCCTGTGGCAGGTAACTGCCACGCCAGCCCCGTGTAATGACTGCACATCTTAAGGTTAGCTTCCACAACCCCCTATAACCCGGTAAAATCAAAACTCTAGAGACTTGTGAATTATCAATCAGATTTATATCAGTAAATTCTCAGCTCACAAAATGTGCACACAATAAACTCAGAGCCAGCTGATATTGTTATAAACTGCCCATGTAGATAAGACAAATTGTCCTGTAATTATCTACCCCTTATAAGATATGCATAGCTACCTGAGGCTATTTAAAGACACACGGGGCTGGGTCATCCTTCTCCTTCTTCATCTTTTCTTCTTCCCCTTCTCTTCTATCTCTCCCAGTTTGCACAAACTCTGCCCCACCTTTCTTTTTCACTGCCCAATCACAAGCCTTGCCTTATCTTGTGCTTTCCCTCACCTGCATGTAGACACCAATCAATCTACACTGCACCAAAGAATCAGAAACACACACCCACAGAAAAGATTTTCTGTGGATATTTGTAGCCAGGTTTTTCATAACAGCTAGAAACAGAAATATACTAAACACCCATTAACAAATGAATATGTAAACTAAATACGGTATAGCTAGCAAATGAACTATTATTGGATGCAACAAAGAAGAAAAGCTTTCTACATACATAAATGAACCTAGTAAATATTCTGCTGAGTTAACTAAGTCAGACACAAAAATGATACATTGGATGACTTGCTCATATGAAACATTCAGTATAATCTAACTTATTGGAATAAAGAAGATGCATGCTGTCATAGGCCGGGGAATGGAAAGAATTGCAGGGGGAGGCAGAGGTTGACAAGAGTGTTCTTACATTCACACACACATACACACACACACACACTATATATCTATATCTATATATTTATATATCTATATCTCTATATCTCTATCTCTATCTATATCTATATATTTATATATCTCTATCTCTATCTCTATCTATATCTATATCTAATCTATATCTATCTATATATCTATATCTATCTATATATCTATCTATATCTATATCTATATCTATATCTATCTCTATCTCTATCTCTATATCTATCTATACCTATCTATCTATCTATCTATCTATCTATCTATCTATCTATCTATGTATCTATGTATCTATCTATCTATCTATCTATCTATCTATCTATCTATCTATCTATCTATAGTTGTAGCCTCTGGAGAAGGGGGAAGAGGACTGGACAGCTCACTGGATAGTGAGGAAGTCTCTGTTTGCAACATTTTATTACCTTAAAACAACTTGTAGTATATGTGACCAAATGACAGCACTGATTAAAATTTGATTCAGCATGTTAATGCTTGCTATCGGATCCCTTTCATTTTCTGAAGGCTTGAAACATCACAATGAAAAGAAGAGAAAGCCCGTGTCTCTGAAAGCCCTGCTTCCTGACAGCAGAAAGTATTTCCTTACCCCATTGCACTCTGGGAGCATTTAATTTAGGGATGGAGGAACATGAGATTTTGTTGTGTTTTCGCCTGACTGCATCCCATTATTTTAGAGTCTATTGAAATTAATGATGCAGACTCTTTTATTTATTTATTTTCCTACCCAGACCTGGCACTTGGACTCTGATCATTGTGAGCCATCTTCTGTAGGCCTGGTGAAGGACTGGGGGCTTTTCATCTCAGATAATTACTTTCCCCCTTTTGTTTGGTAGAGGACAGGGTTTAATTTCAGGCCCATACCATTCAAATATAAGACAGTAAGCTTGCATTTTTGGAGTACGATTTTAAAAATGAGTCATTCCATCGTCATTACAGACAATCCTTCAATCTATAATGCCACTTGAAATGACAGCAGCGGAGGGAAACTGCTCAAGTGATACTTTTAGATGTTATCAATTAAGTCCCAAAGAAATAGACTCCCTGCACCTCTGTGGATGAGGCAGAGAATGGCCAGTGGCTGTTTTCTATGAACTAGATTTGATTTATTTTTGGGTTTCTTCTTTTCTTCTGTAAAAACAAAATGACTATCCTCAATGTTCCAGAATTCTTTATGTGGTCAAGTTAAGAATGATTTAAACAAAGTTTAGGTAAGCGTATATATTTAGGAATGACGGCAATGCTCTTGGATATTCCATCATCCGACCTTTCTCTGAATGTCCCTTTAAAGCCAGGCTGTCCAAGGATGCATCTTATGGATAAGGAAGTTAAAGTGAAGGTTTGAAAAAAAGGACTGGGCATAGAACCTGAAACCCGGTGTCCATTTCAAAGTCACATGTGCATAGAGTTCACCTACAGTTTACCTTGCTCATCGGTTTTGCTTCAAGTGTCTTTTGCCATTTTCCAAAAATAAAACAAGAGGGATGGGGAGATTTCTCAGTAGGTGAAGCATTTGTCACACAGGTGTGAGGACCTGACTTTGGGTCCCCAGAACCCATGAAAGGTCTGAAGTGGCAGCACAGGACATGGTATAGAGTAGTGACCTATGGGAGGTTCACACCAGTGAATCCCAGAAGCTTGTAGGTCAGGTAACAGCAAACAAGAGTCCTTCTTGTAAGTAAGGAGAGGGAGAATGTAAATCCTGAGATCTGTCAGAGAAAATTGAGTTCCACCATTTGAACCTATTTGAAGCAAGCTTCTAATTAAATACTGACCAGGATAGGATTTGGTCAGTACCACTCCTTGGAATTCCTAGCTGAGCAGTCCCAAGATACATTTTACAGGGGCTTAGAAGGACAAACACATCTGACTGCTATGTTTTCCCGTAAGGATTTGTTATTTTCCAAGAACTACAACTTCCAGCAATCCAGGAAGTTATCTGGTCTTTGGGTGGGTGGAGCTTACAGGTTAATTAAGATTCAAAAACAACAACAGAAAACAATATCCTCAAAGCCCCTTTCTTTCCAGGGGTGTTTAATTTTCATTAGCAACATTTTTCTATGGGACAGTCAGGGATGTAAAGTTCTATGCTTGTTGGAGATACACCCTGCTCATGTGAGATTCCGGATTTGGGGCCAGTTATCTGTCCTTCTTTCTAATCTGGGATTGGGACCCATAGATTCTTGAGCTCTAAGGGCCCTTTTGGAGTTCAGTTGGTGGTTCAGGGTCTGACCCTCTGTGTATGCCAGTTTGTCACCAATAAAAGCTAAAGGAGTTTGCAGATTTTCTAGTCCTCACACAGCTTTGTAAGGCAGATGTCATTATAATTCGTGTCTCAGATTTTAGGGGAACCAAGGTATGGATAGACCTTCACACAGCCACCGAGGATTATGTAGCCCACTCTACAACATTGTACCAATGGTTAGTATCATTAGCCACTTAACAATGGCGGAAGTGGGTGGATCACGTGTTCTCCCCGTAGCGGTAAACAGAGCTTTTGGAGTTTCATCTTCTTGAGCTGTAAAGATGCCAAAGAAGACCAGGCATTTCTTAAAGGCATTTTCGAAAGCTGACATGGGGTGGATGCTCTGGTCTCTACATCCCAGCGCAGAGCTGTGTTCTTAACTGTGTCCCTGTCTCTTTAGCTGTCTGTACCTAGAGACACATCAGGTCTCCTAGGACCTCAGACCTTGTTTCCTGTTGTCAGACTTTACTTGTATTTTCCCTTTAGTAGAGATGGATTGGATCTTAGAGAATGGATTTGATCCCCGCTGACAACACTTCTTGGTGAACCCTAGCAAGGATTCTAATACAGCAACTTCAGGTACAGTATGGAGTGCTGGTTTCCTGCAGGGTCTTGCTATACCTCTGGCTTCCTATGCTATGGTGGGATCTGGAGAGAAAGAAGGTCTGGAAGAAGGTAGACTGTCTGATGACCTACTTTCTACTCTTCTTTCCTTCATCTCTTCTTTTTCCCTCTCTTCTATGTTCTCCTGTATCCTTATGGCCTTGTGGCCTGCTCCTGCCCTTTCCTTGCTTCCTTCTTCCTTCCTTCCTTCCTTCCTTCCTTCCTTCCTTCCTTTCTTTCTTCCTTCCCTCCCCTTATTTGAATTTAATTTTAATTTTTTAACTTACTTTATATCATACTTACTGCCTCCCTCCCAGTCACCCCTCCCAGTTCTTCTCCCATCTCCCTCCTTTTCTTCTCTGAGCTGGTGAGGACTCCTCTGGGTGTCGCCCACCCTGACACCTCAAGTGTCTGTGAGGATATGCACTTCCTCTTCCACTGAGGTCAGACAAGGCAGTCCAGCTAGAGGAACATATCCCATGTACAGGTAACAGCTTTTGGGGTAGCCCCTGTTCCAGTTGTTCAGGACCCACATGGAGGCTAAGCTTCATATCTGCTACATAAGTGTGAGGAGGTCTAGGTCCAGCCCATGTATATTCTTTAGTGGGTGATTCAAACTCTGAGAGCCCCAAGGGCCTAGGTTAGTAGACTCTGTTGGTCTTCCTGTGGAGTTGCTATCCCCTTTGGGGCCTGCAATCTTTTCTTCTGTCCTTTCCATAAGTGCCCCCAAGCTCCACCCACTGTTTAGCTGTGGGTGTCTGTGTCTGTCTGAGTCAGCTGGGTGGAGCCACACCACTGTTTCTTAATGTGCATTTTACAGTCCACTGGACCTCATTCTAGCCAGGACAACAGACAGACCCGCTGAGCCCACATTGGGTTCTTGGTGATTGTTGAGCATTTCCAACCAGCATGTGCAATTCTGAAGTCTTTGAAGCTCTATAGAACAGATGTTTTTCTGTGGAAAAGTTTTTTTTCCCCATATCTCCTCTGAGCTGCTGAGAGCTGTTCGCCCTGCTCTGATGTGGCAAGGCCAACACATCTGCTTTATTGCAGATGATAGTGTTTGTGATGTTCTATCTGGAATAACATGCAATAGAACATAAGCAACTAATGGCTATTTTGGGTATTGAAAACACTGCTTTTAAAAACTCATTGGGTCCTAATGATTTTGAATGAGGGACCATGTGTTTACACAATGCCTCGTGTAGGCTACTTGGCTGTTGTGTTATTGCTCTGTGTTTGGAATTAAACACAGCACCGTATATCATATGAAATATACATCCTCACCCATCTTGCTTTCATTTGGGATTATTTCCTTTGCCACATTTCTTAGAATGGAGCCAGGCTGACAGAAGACAGGAGCTACTTTATAAATTTTGTACCTGGGTGTCATGTAGAATTCCTTCACTGTTGGGTTTGTAACTTCCACCCACACTTGGGAGGTAGACTTGTAAAGTACTGTCCTGTTCATATAAAGCTGTGAAGGTGGCAATCCACTCATACACCATATTTCCATTGTATCCACTCATCCACCCACCCACCCACCCACCCACCCATTCACCCATCCACACACCCACCCACCTACCCATCCACCCATCCACACACCCACCCACCCACCCATCCACCCATCCATCCATCCATCCACCCACCCACCCACCCACCCATTCACCCACCCACACACCCACCCACCCATCCATCTATCCATCCATCCATCCATCCATCCATCCATCCACCCACTCACCCATTCACCCACCCACACACCCACCCACCCATCCATCCATCCACCCACCCATCCATTCATCCACCCACCCACCCACACACCCACCCATCCATCCATCCACCCACCCACACACACACATACACACCCACCCACCCATTCATCCACCCACCCACCCACCCACCCACCCATCCATCCATCCACCCACCCATCCATTCATCCACCCACCCACCCACACACCCACCCATCCATCCATCCACCCACCCACACACACACATACACACCCAACCATCCATCCATCCACCCACCCACAAACACACATACACACCCACCCACCCACCCATCCATCCATCCATCCACCCACCCACCCACCCACCCATTCACCCACCCACACACCCACCCACCCATCCATCCATCCATCCATCCATCCATCCATCCATCCACCCACCCACCCATTCACCCACCCACACACCCACCCACCCATCCATCCATCCACCCACCCACCCACCCACCCACCCATCCATCCATCCACCCACCCACACACACACATACACACCCAACCATCCATCCATCCACCCACCCACACACACACATACACACCCACCCACCCATCCATCCATCCATCCACCCACCCACCCACCCACCCATTCACCCACCCACACACCCACCCACCCACCCATCCATCCATCCATCCATCCATCCATCCATCCATCCACCCACCCACCCATTCACCCACCCACACACCCACCCACCCATCCATCCATCCACCCACCCACCCACCCACCCATCCATCCATCCACCCACCCACCCACCCACCCATCCATCCATCCATCTATGTCTTTTATGACATATTTATTGATGATCTAGCCCTCATCTTAGAACTAGGGATGGTGTAATAAGAAAGACAGTCAAGAAACCACAGTTTTGTGGGGGTAAAGAACATGGAAAGAACAACAAATAAACAAGGTCCAGCATTGTCTCTTAACAGAGCTTATGTTTACAGACTTGGTCCATGGCTGGTAGAATATCATATCGGGACATTGAAGTACTTTAGTCATATATGTCTAATTGAGGATGCTAAGATGGAGGCCTATGAAGGTCATACATATCTCTCCACTTTCAGTGTGATGTTGTTTCCCAGCCAACAACCAAGATATGAGTAGGCACTCCTTGCTTTATGGGCATAGACTAAACTAACTTTGCCTTCCCAATCATTAATGGACCAAAATGCTCTGAAACCATAAGCCAAAGTAAATTCTTCTTTTTATATTTTAATTTAAAGAGTTTATTCTCCCATATATTATATCCTGACCTCCTTTTCCTCTCTCTTCTCTCTTCCCAGTCCCTTCTCTCTCCTCTCTTCCTTCTAAATTCTTTCTTTTCAATGGCTTCGGTCATTCTCTCTCACAGTGATAAGAAAAAGTAGATGACAGATATTTGATATCAGACGTGGGGTTGTGACTATTACAAATTCTTAACCAACCATGTGGTACATTGGCATTGGCCCCTGGTATTGTTTTTTTTTTTTTAGGAAAAATGTGGGGAGAGTTTGGCAATGTAACCTAAATTAGCCGTGGAGCATTGTAAACACAGTTCAAATGTGACATTCTGAAGTAAGTGTGGATGACTAGAATGATGATTAAAAAATGAATACAGTAAAGGGGGAGCATTCCTGGCAAGAGCTACTTAAGAGAGAAGGTTTATATTTGGCTCCAAATTCCAGTCTACACAGATTATCCTGATGGGCAAAGTCTCAGCTATAGAAACTTTGTTTGCAGGGAAACAAAGGCTATATACTGAGAGTTGGGTCAGAGATCATTTATATTATATATATTGTCAGCTAATCCGGCTATTTTCTGTGCATGTCACACAAGTATGAGTGAAGCTGAAATCAAAAGTAATACACTCATTTATTTGGCAGAGAAAATTCTAAGATAGCACAGTACTTAGAGCGTGTCATGGTTCCAACTCACTGCTTGTGATTGTTCATGCTAAGTGTCAGCTACACAAAACTCAGAGTCACTGGGAGGTGCTTCTATAGACATGTTTGTGGGGCTTGTCTTAACCATATCAATTAATATGGGAAGAGCCATCTTAATTGTGGGTGGGGGTCTGAGCGGTGTAAGCAGAGAGTATGCATTGTTCTATACTCCTGACTCTGGATGAATGTGACCAGTTCTCTTAATTCCTGCAGCTGAGACTTGCCCATCAGGATAGACTTTATAACCTGGAATTGGGAGCTAAATGAAAATTTTCTCTCCTGAGTTGCTTTTGTCAGGATGTTTTATTACAGTAACAGGGAAAGAAACCAAGATACCACTTTAATCCAGGGTTATATTGAGAACTCTAAGGAAAAAAAAAAAAGTAGAACAGAGGGATATAGAAAACATACAGCTTAGGAAGGAGTTTGAGCACATTTAAAACTGTGAACAAGGTGGGTGCAGACAGAAAGAAGATCAGTGCCAATAAAGAGAAACCGTGGGTGCTTTATACTGGGGAGATAGGAAAGGTACCTATTTTCCAAGTGCAATGGGAGATGCCCTACTCCCTTCCTGGATTTATAGATCTTAGGATGTAAAAATAGCAAGCAGATGCAAAAGACTCACCTTAAAATAGCTGTCCCTCAGAAATGGAGCAGAGACTGAAGGAAAGGGCATCCAGTGAACGTCTCAACTTGAAATCCATTCCATGCGCAGGCACCAAACCCTGACACTATTACTGATGCCATGTTGTGCTTGCAGACAGGAGCCTGACATGGCGGTCCTCTGAGAGGCTCTACCAGCAGCTGACTGAGACAGATGGAGATACAGCCAACCTTTGGGCTGAGGTTATGAACCACTATGGAAGAGTTAGGGGAAGGATTGAAGAAGCTGAAGGAGATGGCAGCCTCACAGGAAGACCAACAACATCAGCTAATCTGGACCCCTAAGAACTCTCAGAGACTAAACTACCAATCAAAGAGCATACATGGGCTCTGTGGCTCCCAACACATATGTAACAGAGGACTGCCTTGTTTAACCTCAGTGGGCGAGGATGCCCCTAATCATATAGAGACTTGATGCCCCAGGGAAGTAGGGTGGTAGGGGAGAGAAGTCAAGTGGGGATGAGTGAGTGAGGGGGATGGGTGGGGGAGCACCCCCTCAGAGGCAGAGGGGAGGGGTAATGGGGTGAAAAAGTCTTGGAGGGGGGACTGGGAAAGCAGACAATATTTGGAATGTAAATAAATAAGAGAATTTAAAACAAACAAACAAACAAATAAACAAACAGCTGTCCCTGCTTGAAAAGGGCCATGGTATAAAGATATTTTGTCACACTTATCAGTATATACACCCAGAGGCTGTTATAGCACTGGTCCAAGGGTAGCAGGCTGCATCTTGAGCCCTCAGCAGGAATTGTCGTCATCCTTGAGGTGTTGTGTGGTTGGATTATGGAAGTTTATTTCAAGGGCCCAAGGGAAGGCCATCCAGGTTAGGAAATGTGTACTGGGGCTGCATTCCCTGCAGGGCGGCCTTGAAAGGTTGATATGTGAAGTTGAGAGGATGAAGACCAGAACCCAGCACAGACCTGAGGATGCTGAGGATATCAAGAACATGGAATATCTGCCAACGAATGCTTCAGGCACTGAATAGGACAATGTGGGGGATAGAGAAAGAATGACCCAAAATGCTTTCAAGCTTTAGGCCATGTTTGCTCCTTGATATTAGCGGGTCTGGTCTTTTCTTGCTACTCCTCCCTTTTGTGTAGGAATGTTTACTTTATGCTACTGTTTATGCTACTTTCTGTTGCTCCGATAAACGCCATGACCTCAAGCATCTCAAGGAAGAGTTTATTTTGGTTCATGGTTCCAGAGCTGATAACGGTTGGGGAAACATGGCAGTAGGCTCAGGGCTGGAGGCCGAGATCACATGTTCATCACATGCAGAAAGCAGAAAAAGTGGAGGTGGGGTGAAGCTACAGACTCTCAAAGCTGGCCCCTATTGATGCACTTTCTCCTGAAAGGCACTACCATCTGAAGGCCTCAGAACCTTCCCAAACAGTTCCACTAACCAGAGAACAAGTGTTCAAACACACGAGTCTATGGGGCCCATTTCTTGCTTTAACCACCACACCACTGTAGGTTGGAAATGTGTAAGATTCACATTAAATTAACACGGGCCAAAAGGTGAGAGTTTGCCTTGTGTCTCAGAAGAGACTTTGAACTTGATATTAGCTTCAGAGCTATTATGATTATAGGGTTTTTAAACGTTATATTGAATAAAGTTTATGTTATGAGGTCACAATGAACCATTGGGGAGCCTGGGAAGACTATTATGACTTATATACGAACTGTCCTCCATAGTTGAATGTGTTTGAATCCTTGTCCCCCAACTGGTGGCACTTTTGGGGAGAAGTTGAGGACCAATGAGAGCAGAACAACAAAGCCATGTTCCTAATGAAGTCCCCTATCCCTAAATCCTGATTGGTGGAATAACTTGGCATTATTTTTAAAATATCCCTCAATCCTGATTGGTAGAATAATTTTAGTCTTAAAAACCTTGTAGGACCTTAACTCTGGGTTATGGTTCAGTCCTAAATCTGGATTGTAGCTCTGGTCGACATGTCTTGGGGTGTATGTTCAACAAACTCTCCCTGTCTGACTGAGATTGGTGCTCATGTGGTTGGTGAGGAAATTCCTGGACCCCAACAACATAAAAGCTACTTACATAGACTTCCCATTGTTCGAGGTAGCCAAATGGCTGCACGGAATGATTCTATGCAAATCTATGCAAATACCATGCCATTTATGGAAGTGCTTGGAAGTCTTTGGAGTTTGCTAGGCACGGGGCGGGGGGGGGGGCGGGGCGTGGGAGGGGGACTGAATCTTCCCTTTCAGGTAACTGAGGCATGGCTGAAAATGCAATCAGCTCGTCCCCTTCTGTCTTTCTTCTTTCCCTCCTCACTGCCTTACCTTCTCCCTCTATTTCTTTACTCTAAACAGCTCAACCGAAATATAATTGCTGCACATAGCAACGTGCCCCCATATGGAATATGCAAACATCTGCAGTACTGTCTCAATTAAGGTAATGTGTACACTCAGGGCCACCCTCCCCCTTCCTGCTGGTGCAGGCAGGAATTATTATAAATTCTGAAATAATGTACAGTACAAACAGGCCTTAGTTTGTCTTCCTTGGTAACGGAGTTTCAGCCACCTAGAAATTAACTATGTTGAGATTTAAACCTCAGAATGTGGCAGTATATAGAGCTAGGTGCTTTAAGGAAGTGGTTTCAATTAGGCCCAGTATGGCGGGAGTGCCTTGTGAATATATACATGGAGAAGAGGAGCACTTGCAGTCAGGAGAGGAGTACTTTCAGGGAGAAGAGGAGCACTTTCAGGGAGAGAGGAACACTTTTAGGAAGAAGAGGAGCAGTTGCAGGTAGGAGAAGAGCACTTGCAGGGAGAAGAGGAGCACTTGCAGGGAGAAGAGGAGCACTTGCAGGGAGAAGAGGAGGACTTGCAGGGAGAAGAGGAGCACTTGCAGGGAGAAGAGGAGCACTTGCAGGGAGAAGAGGAGGATTTGCAGGGAGAAGAGGAGGACTTGCAGGGAGAAGAGGAGCACTTGCAGGGAGAAGAGGAGGACTTGCAGGGAGAAGAGGAGCACTTGCAGGGAGAAGAGGAGCACTTGCAGGGAGAAGAGGAGGACTTGCAGGGAGAAGAGGAGCGTGTACAAGACAATGAGATGGCTGCTGGCACCATTCTCTTGAACTTCAGCCTCTGGAATAATTTTTGTCTGTGAAATCCAGCCAGGTGTTAGTTGTGCCAGATGGGGCAATCTCCTCGAGATTGTCATCTAGTTGACTTTTGACCTTGGGGAGTACATCACATGTCAGAAACTCAAGTTTGTGAAGCTTCAGAAGATGGAAAAATACAAGTCTACCACCCATCCTGAGTGTTGGCACGGCATCCCTGTGTTCTGGGATGTTCTGGTCTACACCCTCTGTCACCTGACCTGAAGCCCTGATTACTTTCTTCCTGTAATTAAGTTTACAGCTTTTGGTCTTAGGCCCTTACCATACCATTTGAAAATTGGTAACTGAGTTATGAAATCTATTTACAATTTATATGGAAAAGAAAAAATTCCTAAGGAAACAACAGTCCAGGACCAAGAATAAGGAAATTGGTTATCAAGTTCAATGATGTTATGTAACACGTGAGTGTGTGTGTGTGTGTAAATGTACACACATAGCAAGTTATGAAGAACCCCACGTAAGTAGGTGAACCTGCCACACTGGGGAATTGACTCCAACACTTTCTATTGATCCATGTGCTATGTCTGTGCCTTCGCCATTTACACTGGAAACCACTGTGTTAAAATCTGAAAACAAATCCATACACAAACAAACAAACATACGAAAATGTGGAGGCACACACCTGGAATCCCGGCTCTCATATGTGAGCGAAGAGAAGACTTTTGCTCAAGTTTAAGGCCAGGCCTGTGTTGCAAGTTCCAGGCTGTCCGGGGTTTCCCAGCAGGACCCTGCCTCACAACCATGCTAAACCAAGCAAGAAGTAAAAACAAGAGAGTCAAAAACAGGCTCTTCCTTCTCTCCGCATCCCATAAGCATGCTCTGACTTACGGCTTGCCTCTGACCTTTCTGGCAGTGGCGTGCTTATGTGGAGCACTTTGTAAGTTCTTTCCAGCCAGTGCTCCCAGGGTCTTTGTGCATTGCTGTAGCCATTTTTCATTTCCTCTGCCAAAACGCTAGTCCACTGTGTAAATGTCACACCATGTGTTTACTGTCTGGTGGTAGGCGCTTTCTCTGTGTAGCCTCAACAAAATTACTTGAGCTATTCTCACATACGTTTCTCTGAGAAGCAGCTGTGACTCTTGTTACATTTTTATTTTTTAATGGATATTCTCTGTATTTACCTTTCAAATGTTATTATTTCCTTCCTGCTCCTTTCCCCCTCCCCTCCCCCCTCCTCTTTCCCTTGCTTCCATGAAGGTGCTCCCTCTCCCAACCACCCTCTCCCACCTCAGTGCCTTGGCATCACCCCCACACTGGGAAAATGCACCTTCACTGGACCAAGTCCTCTCCTCCCTCTGCTGCATATATAACTGGAGCCATGGGTCTCTCCATGTGTGCTCATTGGTTGGTGTTTTAGTTCATGGGAGCTGTGGAATGTTTGGTTGGTTGAAGAAGGTGCATTTTTTCCCTTGGTATGGAACAATTAGATCTTAGGGCATTCCAGAAGGCCGCTATTTTATTGTACAAAACAACAAGTTCCTGCAATTAATTTCTTAAAATAAAGGTGTCCTGGGATCTTTAACTCTGTGGCTTTTATTGAACTGTTTCTAAAAATTCTTATTTAGGCATCGTAATCGTCTTAGAGTTTGTATCCTGGCTTCTTAGCCAGATGAGAAGCTATGCAGGGATGTAGAAAACATAAGGACACGCCCCTTCAATTTATGGGGAAGGAAATGGAGACTCAGCAACATTAAGAAATCTGAACAACAGAACTGGGCATCAATCCAAAGCCAACTCATGTTTCTCCATCCGGTGCTGCGGCCCAGCTGTTGGTACCCTCCTCTCCTGTGGTCTGCTTCCATCCTTGCTGTTATGAATTGCACAAGAGGAAAGGAAATCTACACTCAGGAGGCTGATTCTCCAGGAGTTGCCACTACTCCTTTGCACATGTACCTGCTCATGTATGTGCATCTTTATGAGTTTCCATGGAGACCAGAGCTCTGTCAGTCCTGGGCTTCATCCAGGTGCCAACCTTGATTTGGGAGGCAATATCTCCCATTGGCCTAGATCGTGTCAAGTACAACAGGCTGTCTGGCCTGTGGGCCTCAGTTATCCACCCGTTTCCACATTTCTCACAGCGGGACTTAAAGCTTACGAGACACTATGGGCCACTCTCCCAGAAGTCTGTGTTTATCTTTTGTATTAGTCCATGTGATGTAGATATTGCTGTCTGTATTTCCCAAGTTAAGGAGAATGACGCCAAGAATGAGTGATTACAAGTCCACTGAGGTAGAAGAGATATCAGAGCCCAGTAGTCCAGCCACACCTTATTCCAACTTCCTTATTCCTCACAAATTAGCCTGTTTTCCTCACTCCAGAGTGAGGAGACGGCAAACTTCGTCCAGATACGTGCTGCCTCCCATTGGACTTTGATGAAGCACATTATTATTATTTTTTTTTTGTGGTTGGGAGCAGAGTGATGACGTCATTGGTTGTAATAACCATAGAAGTTTGACCGATGTGCATTTGCGAGGACATAGTCCTGGACTCACACTCACACAGAGCCCTCTGTGCTCAATTGCCCTCACTCTCTGGCTAGACTCTAAGAAGTGCACTCACAGCATTTGAAAGAGAGCAGGGGGTATGTGGGAGGGCTTGGGGAGAGGAAAGGGAAGAGGGAAATGTTTTAATTCTAATAATCTCACAAGTAGAAAAAAAAGGGGTACCTGCAGTTTAGTGGTCTTGAGTTCAAATATTCATGAGTTGTGTGACCTTGAGTGGATTATTTAAGCTCCCCAAGCCTCAAGCGTTTCTATTTGCAAACTGGGGACAACAAGTCGATCCTTCCTCATAGAGTTCTTGTGATAGATTTAATCCATGCAAACCTCTCCAAACAGCACCCCTGTAAATACTTAGTATTAGCTAATAATGTTATTGAATGCCTAATAGAATAGAAGCAGGTCAGCATCCAGGCTCCTGTCAAGAAATAGATGAATGATTTTTATTGACCCATCATGGGGGGGGGAGTAGATGGCACATGTCTACATGAGTGTGACTTTCTCATGGAGTCCATTAGATTCTTACAATGTTCCTGCAATACTGGCGCACTCTACTAGATGCTCCATTACCCAGAAAGCTACGTCTGGTCAACAGTGATGGCCAGGTCACCAACTCGAGATCCTTCTTTTTTCCTTCCCTTCCTCCCTCTCTTGTTAGTACCGAAAATGGATTTGTATATATTTGTGGCCCTGATGTCTCTGTGTCTGTAAACATTGTAATATGTTAAATCAGGTTAAACAAACACACACATGACTTTACACTCTTAGTGCCCCTCTATTTTATGTCCCTCACCCCCACCCCGGGGTAGAGCTTATAGTCAGTCATATGTGGGATGTAGTCCTTCCTATGACTTCTGTTTGAAGAGACCAGAATGCTATCAAAAGGAGCACTTTCTCCTTATTGTAATGACCCAGCACAATTCCCAAGTCTTTGGTTTTAATTAATATGGCAGGACTGTCGGATGTCTTACATAAACCCTGTACCAGTAGATGCTTGTGTGTGAGGGGGATGTGCTTTGAAACCCTCTGGGCTTCTCTTCAAAGGCAGAGATTGATGTGTGAATTCAAGAATCGTTCTCTAGTTCCTGGGGAAGTTGGGCACTCTGGTATTCTTTTCTCTTAGAACTCTCCAGTTAAGCTTGGGGATGGGTCCTTGTTTCCAAGAAGTCCCCATAGTTATAGAGCAGTTTGTTAGCATGAAAACCAAAACAGTTACACAGTACATTTTGTTGAGAAGTAGGGTTATTTTTTGCCACTTACAACTGGGTGGGGAATTAACTGGTTTTGGCAGGAATTTAGCTCCAGTGCTAAATGGCTGATCCTGCGTGCCCTTGAGCTGAACCAAGGAGTCAGAAGCATGTGAGCGGGATCCACAGTGAGAGCAAGGTTTGGTGCTCTACGTGGAGAGGTTCACGACTGAGATCTGGCCCTGGCTCTAACATTTGCTCTTGGTGTGAACTTGGTCATCTGTCTTTTGGACTGTTTCAGTGTCTCACGGCCAATGGAGCGGTTGAGTGCTTATTCTCAAAGATCTTTTCTATTGGCATCCAGCAGAGGGTGCTGTTCCTCCTGTTTTGGTTGGGCCCTAGTCTGAGAAGACCAGTCACTTAGTGCCTTGGGGGAGGGAACCCTGGATCTAGTCCCTGGTGGAGCTAGATCCCATGTGGGTTCTTAGGTTTGTAGCTGGCCAGAGGTCTGCACACTGTTGTTGTTATTGTTGTTGTTATTATTATTATTATTATTATTATTATTATTATTATTATTATTATTATTATTATTAATTTTAACCTCACATCATCTTCTGGGTTGTGCACTAGCCTTCCATTTCTCTGGCTAGGGAACTGTCAAGTCCCAAAGCAATTTAGGTCAGTTGGCTAACTGTAGTGCCTACCAGCATATCACAAAGCAGATGCTGGCTCCCAGGATCACCCAGTACCTGTGGCTTCTCTTAGCTCTCCTCACCCTGCCTACTATCCTGAACTTCTTCTGCCCATAGACTTCCCTCCCTGGCTTTCCCCCCTTATATAGCCCTGTCATTTCCATTGGTTCTGTTGTTCTTGGTCCCCCTCTCTGGTTTTCTGCTCTCCTTCCCCATCCCCCAATGGCCTGGTCCAATCTACTGGCCATGTTTTCTGTCTACTGCGTTCTTTCCCTGCTCTGAACTCTTGTAGATGCCTCTGGCTGTACTCTTTCTCCCACCTACAATTAGAACCTTCTCTTTAACCATACCTTGGAGTAGTCATGTTTTCATTTTGCCCTTGAACCATGCTGGGAATTGAGAGGACCTGCCTAGGACGGTGTGGCTTTCCAAGGGTCAACTCAAGGCTGTATCCTACGCATCTCTAACTCATCCTGATGGGTCTTTTCCTGTGGAACACATCAGGTATGCATTATTTGTACATAGCTTCTGCTCAGCACAGACGATCCTTTCCCCATATACCAGGGAGGACAAAGCATGGAACCGTATTAGAGTTCAGGGGGGTGCCTTGTGTGTAGCCTACGTACAATCCACTTTCCCATAAAGCCTTTCTTTCTGGCTTGGGGGTGAAAGGTCTCTGAGATGTGACCCCAGGGAGGACAGCAAGAACGCCTGAGTTGCATATAGGGAAATCCACTCTACCTTATTTAAGTAACAAATGGGAATTTTAGAGCATATCAGGAAACTCTCAGACTCTCCAGAGGAGGCAGAGGAGAAAATTTGAAATGATGTAGCCATAAATTGTGCCCAGCTATGCTGTCGGGACTTTTTTGGGAAAAAAAAAAAAAGACCACTTACGCAGCTTCTCAATACTTGGGGTTTTGGCACTGTCCACCCTAATGGAAGCTAAGACTGATCCAGGCCTTCTGTGTGTTGGGATCCAGCTGGACACATAGCTTGGTTCTCATCTCCCTGTGGACATCCGCTATTGTCTCAATTGTACAGCAAAGGAATGCAGGCTGGGCGAGCTGAAGGTTTGCTCAGTTAAGCCTCTCTGACTTCAGGTTTGAGTGGTGAGTATTTCCAGCTGGAGCTAAGGGTTACCCTGAGTCATTAAAGGACACTTTTCAACAGAGGAGAGGCGCTGCTGGTTTCTCCTTTTAATTCTCTTAACTATAATATTTTGGAAGGAACACACCCGAAGGAATATTAATTTCTTGTTTATTTTGTTGGTGCTGGGGACTGAGGCTAGGTTGTCACTCCCGCTAGGGAAGTGCCTGCAGCCAAGCAATTTCCAGCTCTTACAATATTTTGTCTTTAAGTTTGAGACAGCTTCGCTAAGTTACCTAGGCAACTTAAACCTTAAACCCACTCCTGCTTTATCCCTCCAAATAGCAGGCCTAGACCACTGGAGCCAAGTGCCCTCTTATTGCTTGCCTATTTTATTGTCTTAAGCATCTGCTCCTTCTGACAAACCCTGAAGGGGAGCAGGTCCCTCTGGATGCTCTGTGACCTCCGTGCAATTTGCTTGATCTGTAAATAAAACATTCCCAGACTTGGGAGATATGACATCATAGACTGACTCAGTCTTATCAAGTCATAAACCAGGAAAATCGTCTCGGGGCATTTTCTTTGTTGTTGTTGTCCAAAGTTATATAGTAAATGGTGCATTTAACAAACATTGACTGTGTGTGTGTGTGTGTGTGTGTGTGTGTGCGCACCCAGGTTGACTTGTATCGTACAACAGTTCATTCACGTTGAAGAATCATCCTTTAAATAAGAAGTTTCCAGGATGATATTGAAGATGTGGAAATTTGAAGGTTTGCTATTCACGTTGGAGTCTCTGTATTCTTGATACTGGGTGAAAGGCAGACTAGTCCCTGGTTGCCATGGAGCTTTGTATAAACAAGAGGAATATTTACTAGCCCCAAAGTCATTCAGAACAAAAGCCACTTTAAGACAGTTTTTTTTTTCCTTAAAAATTTATTTAAAGATGAATTCTTTGAGAATTTTTCTACTTGAAGAGCATGAACTAGATTGTACTCACATTCCATGTCTCTTCTCCGGAATCTCCACAACATATCTCCTCCCAACTGCATGTCTTGTCTCGAGTTTTTAAACACCTCACTAGGCCCACTAAGCCCAGTTAGTATCTCCCATACTTGTATGGATGTGTGGCCATCCATGGGAGCATGGGTGATATAATAGAACCTATTCCCTCAGAGAATGATGGTTCTCCCTCCCTCAGTATCTACCCATTGCCAGTACCTCCTGGGGGAGTGGGTGGGATCACAGAACTCTCACAAGCCTCTCCTTGGTCTATTTTGTGAGAATTTTGGCGAGGTTGATGTCGTGTAGGCCTTGTGTGGAAAGTTACAGCTACTGTGAGCTCCTAATGACCATAGTCACGCTGTGTGCAGGAGACAGCCTTTCACAGCGTTCTTACCCATCCTCTGGTCCTTACATTCTTTCTGCCTCCTCTTCATGGTATTCTTTGGGTACTGGCATATATGTGGGAATTTTGGGGGAGATTGATAAAGATGTCCCATTTAGGACCGAGAACTCACAACGACTTCTTCTCAGTACTTTGACCAGGACTGTATTCACTGCTGTCCTCTGCAAAAAGAAGGTTCTCTCTTAAGGCTGAACACACTCCAGGTTCATGGGTATAAACACAACTATTTAGAAGGGACGTTTGACAATATGATGATTCAGCAAAATGAGAGTAACTGGTTATAACCCAGGGACATCATCCATGGAATTTTGGCCATGCTTATATCACCAGGCATGAAATTTTCTCCTGAAGAGAAGGCTTCAGAGCCACTCGGAAAGTTGTTGGTTACTCAATAGCAACCAGGCCACTATTGCTTCTGTGGGCTCATCTTGCCTGACAGATCAGTACTATGGTAGCCAGAGTCCAATGCTGGGTAGCACCACTAATGTCCTTTCTCTCCCAGCAGCTTCTATAACACATTCTAGCGCTGTGAGAGCTAGCCAGTGGGAAGAAAGTTTATAGGTTAGTATGAGATTGATTTCTTGATATCCTGCAGCCAAAGTGTATAGTGTCTCCAACATTTCAGGTCTTACCATGTAGTTATAACAAACTGCCAAATATCCTGTGTTGTTTTAGAGCCCACTGGGGTACCCCTGACTAATAACTCAGAGAGGAATAAGATATTTTTCTTAATTAAATAAAAAGAAAACCCCGAACAATGGCAGATAAACAGGCAAAGGTTCATCTTTGTTATTAAAAAGTG
Source organism: Micromys minutus (assembly GCF_963924665.1). Lineage (NCBI taxonomy): Eukaryota > Metazoa > Chordata > Mammalia > Rodentia > Muridae > Micromys > Micromys minutus. Next base: position 15,498,363 of record NC_137963.1, on the reverse strand, counting down.
AAAACTAGTCTTTGTCCTTTCTACCGATTGTAACATTTAAGGAAAAAGTGCTTGTGAAGATCTGCGAAACTCTTCAATCCCATATACTCTTGATGTGAGCATAAACCAGCCTTTGTGAAGAAGAGCGTTTGCAATGGTCTCAAAACATCTCTACTGAATATCTGCTTCTTAGAGTGTCTCTTAGAAAAATATCTGTGCATTGGATATACATAGTAAGGATCCCAGCGTTGTGAATGCCTAAATTTTGAGATAGATAGCCATTGCATGACAGAAAACTCTGACCCGAAAAGAAACATCTATGATTCATTTTTCTCTGTATAAGAAATTTGGGGTAGGCCTTTGAGCTGATGTGGATGGAGAAAGCCCACTTCCCTCTGTCCTTGGTACTGGACCTCTGAGTGCCTGGTTAAGGTCCGGCTGGGCTGTCATGGCCACTCCCGTGTAACAGAGGAAGAGCACTTAGGCCTTGTCACATGCACCTGCAGAAAGCTTCGAAAGAATGTTTTCAGCTGTGCTCCTCCCCACAGCTGTGACAGAAGGAGTGAAAGCTAAAGGTTTTTGGGGAGGTCTATGGTTCTCTTCAAAAGCAGCTCAGAAAATGATGTGTTTCTTTGTATGTTATCCCTGTACTTTGTAAATTATCCCTGGGGGGGGGAACATTAATTACAGGTATATATGGATGTGAAGGATATAATTTCTAGCACACTGTACATGTCAGCATATAATAGAGCCATAGCATCATCATTAAAATGACATCCAATTGAATGTGACCTTGATATTACAGTAGCTGACACTCGCCATCCCCCAAACTTTGAAACAGCTGGAAATTTTCCATTATTTCTTTTCTCACTTTCTGGTCCCTGTAAAGATCTTTCTAACGTGCCCTTTCTGCTTGAAAGCTTGCTGGTGCCCCTGTCACAGCGCTCAGCCCCAAGAATATGTAGAGAAGTGGGAAATTTAACTTCAAGTGGTTATAGACTAAGAGCCGTTATTCTTTCTATTAATCATGATTACTGACACCAGGATGGTTAGAACACAAAAAGACACACTGTGCATTTCAACAAACATGGAACATGAAATGGACCCCAAAGTAGGAAGGAGTGGGTCTCTGAAAAGAGATGTTTAAGTACCTGTGAGGGCTATGAATGCTGGGAAGAGCAGACAGGAGGGCTCATTCACTATACTTCTGATTTCATAGGTTTCTGTAAAGACACTTGATTCCTTAACAAAATAAATGGAAAGTATTAGGTTCAAAGCAGCAGTTGTTAATTCTTAGACCTCTTATGAGGTTACATGTAAAAAAGATTATAGCAATGAACGCTGATTTTAAGATTTAAAGTTGACAATACACGCTCCCCATTTGGTTGTGAAAACCGTGGACTTGGAGAGGACTTTCACCCGGTTGCTGATGTCATCATCAGCCCCAGGAGACTGACATTTTGTTGGTCTTGGCCATCCTCACACCTCTGACTCCTGAGTGACAGGATCTGACTTGTGTGACACCACCCTGGATTTTCCCAGTTATCCATACTCTGCTCGGTAGAGGGAAGTCATTGCGCTCCGGCTGTCTCAAAGAATGGAGACTTCCATTCTAGACAGGAGAATGTCTGCAGAAGCCACTTGCAAAGGTCTTTGACATTTTTCTATTTTCCCCATCTTAAAAACGCATTCACGCAATCATTGTTATTAACAGGAACTCAGAAATATTTGTTTTATACTTTGGGGTTGTCATCCAATACCATTCAATCCTACTGTGTTTATTTTGGTGTCCAGATTGCTCCAGGTTTGGTCACTGCCTGCTTGTCTGTTATGTCCCTTGGACATACCCCATCCCCCCACCCCCCTTTACGTTTATGTATCACAGTTTGCTACAGGTTCATTATGTAGATTCTCTGTACCAGCCACTTGTTCCAAGGAGCCTGATTTTCTTTGCTGGAGATTGCAGCAAAAAGTCACACAGTGCTTGACGATTCTTTTTATGCCTACTACTGGGTCAGCTCAGCTGCTCTTGGAGGGCATTTCTTTTGTTCATTATTACCATTCATTTTACTTTTTAGACAGTAATTTAACTTGCTAAGCTGTATTCCTTTTATTTAAATACTTGAGAATTTTATGTGTATTGTAATTACCTCATTTCCACCTCTTTGCCCCTCCAACTCCTCCCTTGTCTTAACCATTCTGTCCTGAATTGTTGGCCCTTTGTTTCTGAATTATCTTTTTACACACATGTGTACACACACCACACACACACACACACACACACACACATGGATACAATTATTTGATGAGTCTATTTAGTGTTGCTGTTGCTTTGTTATTGTTGCTGTTTTGTACTTTAATGGTTCTAATGTTTGAACTCTGATATTTATCCTTGTGCAGCAAACGTTTCAGAGTCTTCCTAGCCTTGGGAGGCCATTTCTGACCAACAGCTTTCAAGAGCTCCTATTATTGACCGATTATCCTATGTAATGCGATCTTTACAGTATTTCTGAAGACTAATTACTGCATAGAATGATTTTTTTTCTGGGACCAGTAGATGAAATATAGTTTGAGATGAATAAACACTTATGTTGGGGTTAACGGTAATCTTTACATCCTATGGCCCTGCATTTCCTAGAGGCACAGGCAAGCTCAGTGTATTTGAACCAGATTCTTCTTCACTATGAAGAGAAGATGCTCCTCTTCTGATGACAGCTGGACCATATAGAGTGAAGGAAGAGAACACATTAGAGGGGTCCTGGTTAGACTGGAAGAGAATTGGGAAACCTCCTTTGGGCCTTACCTATACATATGCAGCTTGGGTTCAGTTTTTACTTTGCTTCTCTGACATCTGGAGAAAGTGTCACTTTTGGGGAGAATTAATAAGGTGACCCCAGGGTAGATGAGGCTCATGCTGGGTTATGGTTGCTGCTTCTATGCCATCTGTCCAATTCCAGTTGGGAGAGGGTAATGTGCAGACAAGAGACGGCAAAGAAAGGATCAAGGGGTAAGGCTCCAAAGCTTGGAAGATGCATATGAGTGTGATAGGAACACTCCTGATTTACTGACTCCTTTGTGGGAATCAAGGACATCAAAGGTATCAGGTCAGGTCTTTTTATCTCCTTCCAGGAAGAAGCCTGGATGGCAGAGAGCTATCCTAGAGACCCTCATCACAAGCCATTCAGAGTAGATAACTGAGACCCAGTAGGTACTCAAAACCAAAGAGGAGAGGAGAACCCAAGTCACCCAGGGAGGACTACCCAGATCTAGGTCAGGCCTGACATTTCTCAACAGACACCCAGAGGCCAGAGTCTGCATCGGATGTGTTCTTTTCTTACATAGTACCGTACCAGTCTCCTTTCTTAGAAGAGAAAATAGTCCAGCTAAAATCATCTAGTGGAGTTGAAAGAGACAGTTGCAAATGAAATCCCTGAGATACTGTTGATTAGGGAGTTCAAACTTCTAGTAAGTCCTCGGATGCAAATAGTGGTTGGTACAGAGATGTTCAGCCTCGTTTGAGTGAATGAGTCACAGGGACAAGGGTATGGACACCCAGTCCAGGGGTTTAGATTTAGGGAGAAAGGAGTTGGCACTCTCTGTGTTCGCTTCCTTTGGATGGCTCTCTAAACCTTTATCCAAAGTCCCACTTCTCTTCATGGGACACAACCGATGTCCCCTTGGATATTCACGTAGAGGATTATGATGTGAACTGCATGGCTGCAGGCTCAGGGTGAAGAGTACCTCATACCTGCCCATCCTTCACAGAAGCTTTCTGTCTGTTTGCCTCATGGCTCGAATGATGCAACGGTATTTATTTTGAATCAAACAAAGGAGATTTCATCTGAGATTTCTTTGCCAGACTTTGGCATCTATTGGTTGGGATTGGTTTTGTCCTTCCCTCCCGTGTGGTATAGAGCAATAGCCAGGCTGTCATCTCTAGGATCAGTGTGTTCAAACTCCAGATTCCACGCTTGCTAGGGGTGTAACTTCTGGGAAGTTACTCTTAATAAACCTGAGATTTTAAAACTTGAGTATTTTATTTAATATTCATGCATACATCTAATTTGTTTAGATCCATCCTATCATCCTCTTTCCCTCCAGTTTCTGTATTTTACCCCTCTTTACCCCACAATTTCATGTTCTATCTTTTTCTTATTCTTCTTTCTCCTTCCCTCTTTTCCTCCCTCCTTCCCTTCATCCTTTCCTCTCTCCCTCTCTCCTCTCATCTTTCTCTTTAAAGTATCTTCTCCCCGACCCAAGTCACTTTTTTTTTTTTTTTTTTTTTTTTTTGATGCATGTTCTCATGTACCTTAGGCTACCTACAAACTCAGGATAGTCTAGGATAACCCCATGTTTCTGATTTTCCTCCTTCTGCCTCTGCAGGGTTGAGATTATAGGCATGCCCCCTATGCTTGGTTCAAGTGGTGCTGGGCTGGTCTTTGGGTTATATTGTGGCTTTGTGCCAAATACTCCACTAGCAAAGCCACACCCCAGGCCTTTTTTATAAGTGCTCTATTGGCCTACTTTCTCTGATGCTCGTTCTGCTGTTAACACATGCAAACTGTTTTAATTCAAATATATTTTCTACTTCTAGGTTTTCTTGGTTCCTTTACACAGATTGTTCTGTGTTGAAATTCTTCATCTTTTCAACTATTCTTTTTATTTACATGAGCATACTAAAACCGTCTCTTTGAGTCTTTCCCTGTAAATTAAAATATATGAATTGTCACTGAATCTATTTTTTTTTTTTGGTCCATTTAAAAATTGTCTCGTGACAGTACTGATCAGGTGCTGGATGTGGAAGAGGCAGAAGCTGCGTGGTGTTACCTTCCTCCAAAAGGGACCGCATTTTCTTCTGAAAGGACCAGCAAATCACCTTGACATTGTCAAAGCCTGATGTTATTCCATTTCTGAGCTTGTCTAGTTCAAGGCTGTCTTTACTTCCATGCACATTGTTTATTCTGAGGTAGTTACTGGGCTGCTTTTGTCTAACATATGCTAATATGGTCCCAGTAGTCAAGGTTGGGTGTGCGAAGCCCACTGCCAGATCCTGCTTGATGTTGTCTGCCGCCACCAGCAGCGGGGCTCCTGCCAGGAGAAGGAGAGGATTCCAGGAGTTGATGCCAGTTAAAGCCCAGAGGGATAAACCTCCAGGTACTTCAAGTCTTAAGGCGCTGGCTACGAAAGCCTGAAGTAATCTGGCTTAGGAATTTTTCTCTGATCTCACATTATTCAGGATTTCAAAAGCTGGCCAGTGTCTTACCACGTTGTGTTTTAGGGAGTAAACTTTCATCTGGTGGGGATTTTATGCCATATGAATTCATGAGAGCTTTTGCTCTGCCTTTAAAGACCCTGCATTGTTATTTCAACCTGCATGGTCTCAGCACATGGTGTATTTTTTATAGAAATCCTGGAACATACCAAGAGAGTCTTAAGTGTCTTAAGTGTCATCTATCATTTTTTTCTTCCTTCTGTTCTTTCTTTCTTCCTACCTATGATCAATCTACGTAGCTAATATCTGTGTATGTATAATCTATGTATATATCTAGTATTCATTTATCTTTTTATTTCTTTTTTCTATCACCTACAAGAAATCTACAAGAAAATAACCATTTAAGGTTGCTTATTTGCCTCTGGAAAACCTCCCCAGACCATACAAACACAGAGGTGAAATATGGAACAATCAACCTCAAATAAGGCAGGACAACATTTGATCTGTTGTTTTGCTGATTGTAATTGGTTAACTTGTACAGGCAATTTGATGTATTTGAAGCACATTGAATTTGTTAAACTTTGTTTGCTAAAGTGGTAGACAAATATCTAAATTTTGGTGCCTTACTATAGTATAATGTTACTTCTTACTCCTCCAAGGTCTGATGGGAGTGAGGCTCTTCTTCTGTGCCAGGATCCAGGAAGTTTGGTTAAAACAAGTTGCTGTGATCAATATATTGCTTCCAGGGCTCCCCTGATATAATATAACATGGAAGGGAGATAGAGGTAGAGAGATAGAGGTAGAGATGAAGAGAGATATAGAGATTGATAGAAATAGAGATAGAGAAATAGAAGGGGGTAGAGATAGAGGTAAAGAGATAGAGAGATAGAAACAGACAGACAGACAGACAGACAGACAGATACTCAATTACATAGTTTTCTGTAGAAGTGACACTCTTTTAGGTAGGACTCAAATTGATAGCCACACCAAGGTGGTTGGTGAAGTGTCATCTATGTTTGAGCAGGAAGGAGAGAACACATGTTTGCCCAAGCCTTGCTGGTTTTAGCTAGGTTGTTTTGCTTCTACCGTACATAAAATATAGATAATAATTCCATTCTTATAGTTTGTGTTAGGATGGGATGAGATACCAAGTGGAAAGTTTCTATATAGTATATATAGCACTGAAAGGTGTTTGTTAGTTACTTCATATTTAAGATAGAAAACTACATTTATTCATACATGTATGTTTACTCATATGCACACATGTTTATGCTGTGGTTTTCATGTGAAGGCCAGAGGAAAACTTGTGGAAGTAAATTCTCTCCACTCACCGTGTGGGCCCTGAATATTAAACTGAGGTCATTAAGCTTGGCAACAAATGTCCTTGCTTACTAATCCACCACTATGCTAGCCCTGTTTCCTCACATTTTAAATTTGTCCTTTGCATTTGGGCCTTATACACAAACCTCATCATATGACTCCTTCAGCACTGGGTTTCCCACTGTGTACGGTGTAATTATGGACCTATAACACATCCAATAGTTGATCATATTTGTGCAGAGGGTCAGAAGGTTGAGTCCTGAAGACTCCAAAAGTTGAGAAGCGACAGACACTGGATGAAGTAGGCCCAGTTATGAGCGAAAAATGGTAGTGACATGTTACTTCTGTTTTGAATGAAAGTTTGAAGAAGCAAGGGCCTGTGGACATCTCTGCACTACCAAGACCACAGCTGCCACAGAACTGTATGAGCTGAGGCCAGAGAGTAGGTGGGGAAATGCTCCTCCTCCTCATGCTATCTTCCTTCAGATAGCAACCACTAACCTTGGCCAATGGGCTGGCAGTTTGTGTAGTGAAGATAAAGGAAGTTAAGGTCCTAACTCTGCCTGCAGGGGAATTTGAGATGAACAGAGAGATGGTTGTGGGTGACATCTCTTGGATTTTCTTTTACCGTTCAAGTGGGAGCTCCAGAAGAGACATAAGAAAATTCAGCTCAGTGCTGGTCTTGGGGGTTTGACCTGTTTGTGTCCCATTAATTTTATGGGGGTCTGTTTTCATGAATTGTCAAGAGGGGCCAGGAGAGATAGCTCAGTACTTAAGAGCATTGGATATTATCTCAAGAATATTTGGGGTTCCATCCCAGCACTTACATGGCAACTCATACTTGTCTATAATCCCACTTCCAGGAGACCTGACAGCCTCTTCTGTCCTCCATGGGCACTCGCTATAACATAGGCATAAATGCATAGTTTTTGGCTAATATCCACATATTAGTAAGCACATACCATGCATGTCCTTTTGGGTCTGAGTTACCTCACTCAGGATGATATGTTCTAGTTCCATCCATTTGCCTGCAAAACTCAGGATGTCTGTGTTCTCAATGGCCGAGAAGTATTTCATTGTGTAAGTGAACCACATTATTTGTATCCATTCTTCTGTTGTGGGACATCTGGGTTGTCTCCAACTTCTGGCTATCACAAATAAGGCCACTATGAATATAGTGGAACGTGTGCCCCTGTGGCATGGTGGGGGCATCTTTTGGGTATATGCCCAAGAGTGGTATTGCAAAAAAAAAAAACCCATTTATATACATAAAATAAAATAAAAATCATGATGATTGTTTTTAAAGAGTTGTGAAGGAAGGGCCGAGGAAATGGCTAAGTTGGTAAAGTGCTTATTACAGGTGCTCAAGGAGCTGAGTTCCAATCCTGTTAGGTCCAAAGAAATCTTCATTTCCCCAAATTCTGGCAGTTAGACAAAAACCAACATTTCTCAGGAAGTGGTGAAGCTGATTCCCCTCCATCAAAAAGAAACACAAAAGCCGTTTCCCTTATGATTTGCGGAAGAGGCAAATGACCAGACTTGATCTTCGGTGCCTCCTGCCACAGCAAAGTGTATGCATGCTGGCGTCCCGGCTCCCTCAGGGCCAGAAGTACCTGCTTTGCGTTCCAGCGTTCATACTGGCATTCTAGCTCTTTTCAGTTCTTACCTCTTCCCCTCCTTACATTTCCAAATCTCGTGGGATTCCCTCCCTCCAGTCACTCATCCTCATGACCCTGCATTTTGGCTCTTTTGCCCAGAGCTCCCTCACTCTCCCTTCCACTCCCTCTCACCATCTCTCTGCTCTGCCACCACCTCCTGGTCAGGTCCACTCTGCTGTATGTTCAGGATACTGCTTTCCGTCTCCTCTCTGGTCTTCTAGCTGTTCTCTCCCTTACTTCTACAATAAAAACCTCCTCTTAGCCATACCATGGAACAACCATGTCATCAGTTTATACAGTCCTCATGTATCAAAAACCAGGCATGGTGGCACATTCTTGTGACCTTAGCACTGGGGAAGTGGGGGGAAGTGGATTTCTAGGGCTCACTGGCCAGTTGGCCTAGACTAATTGCTGGTGACAGATAATGTTTCAAAATTAAGATGGATGCCTCTTGAAGAACTGCACTCAAGGTTGATCTTACCTTCTGCATGGATACATATGCGCATGCACTTCCATGTAACATGTGGATGATCCCATCCATAACTGTGACAACAACAGCAACAGCACACACACATGCACACGTGCATATGCACACTCATGCACATGCATCTGTGCAATTGTTAGGAGGGCTCTCTCTTAGCACTGCTTTTTCCTGGCTTTATGACCCTTCAGCTCACAGACCATCCATATCTTTATTAATGCCATTAAATGCTGTTAGCAGCATTGCTGGGAAGGTCCAATGGTACATGGATAACAATGGGGTTTAAACATGCTTTAGTTTTGAGTTTATAATATAATTACATAGTTTTTTCCTTCACTTTCATCTCTCCACACTCTTCTACATACCCTTCTTTGTTCTCTTTCATATTCATGGCCTCTGTTTTTCACTGATTGTTGTTACTTACACATATCCATGCATATATATATATATATATATATGTATATATATACATATATATATATATATATATATATATATATATATATATATATATATATATTCCTAAATGCACAGATACATCCTATGATCTGTATACTGTTACTCATGTGTGTGTTTCAGGTTTGACCATTTAGATGAGTAATCAACTGTGTGCTCTTCCCTGGGGAAGACTGTTCCTTGTGCTCTCTGTAGTCCTTAGCTGCCTGTAGTTCTTTGGGTAAGGTTAGGGTTTCATAGGCTTTCTCCCTTCCCTTTTAGTATGTCTAATATTGTCCTTGTTCAGCTTATATAACAAAGGATCTCTTCATCCCCTGGACCAAACTTCTTTCCTGTATGGGGCTTTGTAGATCTGAGAGTGATTCTACTGCGCAGTTAACTGCTTAAGCCAACAGTCTTCATGATGCTTACATTTCTTTTCTTGTAGTTTCTACATTCTATCATTTGCCAATATGCATTCAAAATATTTATAATGTTCTTCTCTGTCTCCATCACTCTACAAATGCTTTAGTGTAGGCCATTGCTACCTTCTCTTTCCCCCATATTAGAAGCAGCCTACGGGTTTCTCCAACTCTTCTTACCTTGCTCCTGAGTATAGCCACAGAGATCTTTCCAAATTGGAAAGCACACACAGTTCTTTTCCCCTGAGAATGTTTGTAGCTATAATGGCCTTCTAGAGAAAGCCCAAATTCATTAAGATGTGCTAAGGGGCCACCTTGTATCTGGAGCCACCAGCCTTTTCAGTCTCGTGCCCTTTGATTTTCTTCTCATCTCTAGTTTCTGAGACACACTGCATACTCCCGAGTCCCCATGACTCTGCCAGGATAACTTATACTCAGGATAAGATGGAGACTCAGTGCTCTTTCTGCAAGGAAACTAACTTTGGGGTACTTCTTTCCATCTTGAAGAGGGTCACCGCGATTAACCACCAGCTTTCCTCTATTCCCATGACAAAAAGAGACAACCTTGATTTACAACCAGCCATTAGGCGGGTTCCCTTATTAAAGAATGTGCCTCTAATGGGGTCAGCACTGGTCACAACCATTACTAAGTCTTGGCCTACCACTTAAGTCCCATGTCTCTTCTCAGGAAAAGCATAATTCATCCAGGTGCAAAGATGTCTCTGGGTGAAACTATTTGAACAGCGTGGCATTGGTTTAGTCAAGATGCAATTCTGATAATATCTTTTCACTGTCAACCCCCCACCAGCCTAAAGTGGCCAGACATGCAGTCTCCTGTCTCTACTTAAATTGTCCAAAGTATAGGTGGGGGCTGGGACCTGAAAGAGATTTAAGGTTGACAATGTATGTAGAAACCTAAGGTCTGTATAACTTAGTAAAAAATTCTACTCATGGCTGGTTCCTCTTCCAGCATTATCCAGAACTGAACACATACTATTATTAAAAAAGTTTTTTTTTCTTTGTTGTTTTTCCCTGAGTGGGTGGAGTGAATTTTCACTGAGGGAGACTTTCTCTGCCTCAGCACTAATTGGAATTTGTGGGTTCCTGAAAAAGGGGAAGAGGGCACGAAGTGTGGGGAGGGACCCAGATTGAGTTGGAGGGGGATTTAGGAGCAGTTGCAGAGAAATGAGGGTCAGATGGGGTGGAAATGGTCATACTTTACTCTACATGTGTTTTAAATCCTCAAAGATTAAAAGTAAAGGAAATCAAAGTGACTTCAACCACGTACAGCTCCTTGTGTGAATGAGGTCTGTAGTTGATACAAGGACAGAAACCATTTTAAAAATAGTTGGAATCTGAAGGAGGTTGGGAGTGTCACACCTCGATGAAACACAGCCTGAGAGAAGGCCACGAAGGGAGGGTCTCCATGCACCAATGCCGGAGAAACAGGAATTATCACAAAAGTGCTGAATTTCCAGCCTTGCACAAAGATAAGTCTATAAGGATCCCTGCCCAGGCGTTTCCTGTACTCATTTGGCCTCAGGCCACCTTCACTATTGATCCTGGTAGTCAGGGATAATTGTTTCAAAACAATTTACATAACCCTTCTTGGGGTTTTCTTTAAAATTTTTTGGTTTTCCATTGTTTCCTTGAAATCACTCACCATTTTCTCTGGTACTGCAGCTCCACAGACTAGGAGCACAATGGAGCCCTGGCAGGGGTGTGGGTAGGAGAAAGGAGGTTTTCCTCTTCCTCCATTCCCTTGTGCCCTAGGAATGGTCCAAGCTGGTCAGCTAAATTCAAGGCTGGACCAAGGAGCATTTACTCAAAGCTGTGACCTTCCCTTTTTTTCCTTAAGCTGAGCAACTCTAAATTAGGGGAAGAAGGCCCTCTTTCCAGTCCATCAGTGACACTTAAAACCCCAGTCTTCCAGGAGAGACTGGAATATCTCTTTGTGAAGTCACCCCTCTGCTTTGTGGATGGTCCTCCCCCTCCCCCCATATTTACACACCTCACCTTTAACAAAGCATTTTTCACCTGCTGATTCTGCCCCTTATGTATGTCTGACACTTTCCCTGCTGCTACTGGTTATGCTTGAGATTTCCCCCTTGCCTTTAATTCTTTAATTGGCAGAGAAAATGAACCCATAAATGGCAACACAATGCCTTCCTATTCTGGACTAGAGTCTCCTTTCTGGAGAGTCACTAGCTCTGGTGTTATTTTGATCGACACTGCTTAATGTCCCACAAAGCACTCAGACTCTGAGATAAGTACTTATTACCTCTTTGTGATTGAAATAGAGTGTAGTTTTTTGGCATGGGAAGTTATTAGGTATGCTGGGACTGTAGTAGAGAGGCTGCTGTGCTGTGATAATACATTCTGCTAAGGCTGCAGGGAGGAATGTTGAGTTCTAGGCCAAAGACCTACCTCCCCATGTGGTGATTTTATCTGAGAGACACTTTGAGTCAGAATTCTTGTGAGAAGATTGATTTTGTGGACCATCAACTCTTCACCTGCCCCTCCTTGGGAGGAGTATTTTCTAACCTCCAAAATGCTGCAGGAGGCTGACTATCCCCTTTTGGAAGTTCTGAATACCTGAAACTGTGGTGCCCCCAAGACCCTGGAGCTCATGGTGTTGTTCCTGAGGAAAGAGTGAGTGACATCTGGTAGACCAGAGAGGGAAAGCTGGGTCCCCAGTGACATGCTGGGTGGGTAGGGTCTTCCTTCAGGGAGTAGACATCACTTCTTGGGGTTTGAGACTCATTAATGTTTCTTTTAAGTAGAGGACAAATTTGAGGAAGGGCTTCTTGTAGGCAGAGATTGTATGAAGGGCCAGACAGAGACAGATCAGTCGAGAGAATGGGGTGGGGTGCTCAAACCTCCAAAGGATCTACCATACTGGTGGCTGGGAGAGTTTAGTTGTCAAATAGCAGAATTAAGGAAGCATACCTTACTTCTTTAAGGAATCTGTCTGTATCTGGTCCCTAGAAGGGTCCTCAAGAGGTTGACAGCCCGAGAACCCTGATCCTGAATAGCTCAGCTTGTCCTTAACAGTCCTCTGTGGATGAAACTATGAATGACTTCTGAGCCACAAGGAGAACCGGTGCAATTTACACTAAGCAAGATTTCTCTTTGTTTCTTCCCACTTGGGCAGCAGAGGGGAATGAACAAGAAGGGTAATAGACCAATGGGCGCAGAGGGGAATGAATGGACAAGAAGAGAAATGAACCAATGGGCACCCGAGTTTTCAACACCCTTTACCCTAACCTGTACAGTGAGGATGAGGACATGGGGGCAGAAGCTTTTTTATGAAATGGAAATTAAAAAAAAAAAAAGATGAGCTAATCTATAATAACAGACATGGGGCTATTTTAATATTTAAGATGTCTGAGGAGGGATCCGGTTTCCTAGCAGCAGACGACTAGGCTGAGGATGAAGGCATCAAGAATTTGAAATTCAGTGTGTTGTGGTCTTTCTAATAGCTGTGGTCTTCAGTTCTAAGTGAAGAGACAGAAAGACACCTAAATGACTTGCTAAAGATTGCCCCGTGGGAACCTGGATTGTTACCTTACAGTGTGACAGCAACATAGACTGAAGAAGGTGTAGAAAGGAGGTGGTGTTGCTGGTATTTGGAGAATCGTGAATCTGAGGACAGATCCTGGAGGAACCGACACCTTGGACTGGGGTTTGAATGGCAAGCAGGAATTTCCCATGGAGGGACCAGGTGGCTTAAGAACCTTCCCAGAGAGCAGATGGGACAGGCCCAGGCTTGGTGATAAGGGAAATGAACCATGTTCACAGAACCACACTGCATCCTGTTCAGCTGGCTCTTCTGTGGCTGCTGCTGTGGTCTTTTTCTCCAGACAGGCATGTTCCTAAGTAGACACCCTGTAGTGAAGTACAGTAGTCATGTGACGTAGCAATGTTCAGAAGTACCATCTCCTCATGTCTCTTGCCTGCCTTAGGTTTTCACTTAAAACACTTCCCATCAGATTTTTGGAAAAATACCATCTCGACACCTTTCTTTTGGACTGCTGATCAAGTTTCAATGTTTTGTTACATGTTTATTGGCCATTTTCCTTTCCGATTTTGTTTATTTACTCTGTGCTCATTTTTTTTTCTGAGATATTTCGTTTTCTTCTCTGTTTGTCAGAATTCCTTCATGGCAGATTTGTTAGTATGTTTCCTAGTGTTTGGACTAGAGAGATGTCTCCGCAGTTGAGAGATTACACTGTTTTTGGCAGAGGACTAGAGTTTGGCTCCCAGAACCCATGCGGGAGGCTCATGGACACCTGTAACTAACTCCAGCACCAAGGATCTAACACTTCTTGTCTTTTTAGACATTCATACTCGTGTGCACATAGACATACATAGGAACACACACATACACACAATTAAATATAAAAGTGAATCTTAAGAAAAAATTCTTGCTCCGCATAAGATCAAAATATTTATTTTGTCATAGTGTACCTTACTCATCAACATTCTCATGAAGAGCTCAGTTTTTATATGTGTGTGTGTGTGTGTGTGTGTGTGTGTGTGTGTGTGTAGGGAGGTTCTTTGTTGAGCACTCTCACCTGTGTATCCTTGGAGACTAGTGGTTATGTCTTCTGTTTTATTACATTCCATCTCATTCTTTTGAGGCAGGGTCTCTCACTGCATCTGGTGTTAAGCTAACAGCCAGCAAGCTCTAGGGATTGTCCTGTCTTCCCCACCCTCAGCGCTGAGGCTAGCACACTGCTAAGTCAGCTTCTTACATGCAACCTGGGGATTTACACTCAGGTCCTTAATGCTTGTGTAATAAATGTTCTTACCACTGAGCCGCTTCCTTGGCCTCCACATGTAACTTTTAATTCCTGTGTTTTCTGTTTTTTATGAACCCTGAATTATTACTTCACATTTCTTAGTTTTGGTAGATGTATAAATTGGAAGTCAAGCTTAGTAAAATAAGAGATTTCCTTTTTTTTTTAAATTTTAATTTTAGCTGAGCGCATGCAACTGTGAATCATCTGAGAGCTCTCTTCTCTCTGAGTCACTTAAAATTCTTCTTTCAACCAGGCAACAGTTCTGTGGAAGCTTAAGCTGACCACACATTCTTGGCAAACTCCCTGTTATTACAAGGTGGAGTCCATGTCTGCATCTCTTGACTCTGGGCTTAGTTTCATCAGTTGGGTGCAGTAGACACAGAGCTTTTGGACTTGTGAGGCTGTCTGTAAGGATCCCTGCAGCTTCTGCCTAGGTATTGTGGTCCTTCCTGGGACTTTCCCTCCCAGAGTTTTAAGACCTCCAAACTTATGGGAAGCTCATATATAAAAGCTATGGTTAATGGACTAAGCTAAGCTCCAGCCAATAGCCAGCACCAAATTCCAGCCACTGAGGGGGTCATGTCAGATAATTCAGCCTGGTTAATTCCAGATGACCATCCCAACTTCCTACCCAGAAATGTGTGGACGAAAGGTCTACGGGATCATGAGAGATGATAACTGTGTCTCTTGTTACTAAGAGACCACCACGCTGAGACTCTGCTTCTCAGGTGTGTCAATGTTTTTCATGCTGCCAAACCCTCATCTCTTTCTGAGTACCACTTCATGTGGTCTGCCAGCAGCATCACCTCTAAAAACACTTCCCTTTTCCTGCATATATAGGGCAAAAATCTCATCTAATTTTGTCTGAAATCATCCGGAAAAATCTCAAAATTGTCATCCTTCTCTCCAGGCTTGCAGATCTACAATCTACTCTCCGGTCTGCCTACATATTGATCTTTGAAAACATAGCTCCGATTCTATCAGCACCTTGCTTACCTTTAATGCCGGTGGGCTGTGGCCCAACTCTTCTTTATACAGAATGTCTTTGATCAGGCTCCTGTTGTTTCCTCTCATCTTATAGCCCTCCCCTTTCCATCTCTCCTTCTTGTGCTTTTTGTGGGCTCCTCAAGCTCTTGCTCTTGATTTGCATGTTAAAGCCTTCCTATTGGTTATCCTATCTGCCTGTGTAGGTCACCTTTCTTCTGTAGTTGGTTCTTCTCTGCTCATACTATCACGTCAGACCCCAACACTGTATTTCTGGTCTTTATGTAGTGGTTGGGTTGTTTCCTGTTTTGTCCACTAGAATACCATCTTCCCAAGTCCACAGACCTTACCTCTTTTGCTTACTGTGATGGTTCTAACCACTGGGCACACTGTACACATTGCATAGTCACCTAAAGAACTATTCATCTCCATCTCTAAATTCTTAACTATGCCCTTCCAACCAGAGGTAAATAAAATAGTATGTAAACAGAAAACACAGTGAGCCACCTGGCATGAAGGCCAAGTTCAGGAGGTCTGGAGCCTAGCTCTACAAGTTGTTTTGACTTAACCCCATCGCTGCTCCATGCTTTTCTCTCTCTAGCAAACACATCTCCTCTAATTAACCAGCTCCCCTCCCTGGTTCTGTGTATTTCACACTGTTCCCATGACTGGAAAACCCGATCTTTTTTTGACTTCGAGATCCACCCTATGCCCTACTTCAGTCATGGTCACACCTCTTTATTTAGCTCCAATTACAAGCTAGCCATGTTTAAACATGAGCCTCCAGGTGGCCCTCTCAGCAGTAGGTAGGGCAGGACCACATCTGTCATTCATTTTTGGGATGGGTGAAAAGAATTCGGTCTCTAGGCAAGTCTAGAAGGTTGGGGGAGGCTGCAGGAGAGTGAAGGAAACTCTTGGAATTTTCTCCCGTAATTCTTCAGCAGAACAGATTCACTTTACCTAGCATTGGATCTCTGACCCTGAAAATGCCTTTCTTTGGAAGACTCCGATCTGGAGAGCCACCCATGGACACGGTCTTTTATGTCTCTAGTGGGACTGCTAGCTGTTTAGCGAATTGACATCTATTTGCCGAGCATGCTGTGTGAGCAAATGATGAAATCACCTGTAGCTCACATTTTTTTTTTTAAAAAACGTTATTGGATATTCTCTGTGTTTACATCTCAAATGCTATTCCCCCTTTCCCCAACTCCCATCCCCCTTCTCCCTCCTCTTGCTTCCATGAAGGTGCTCCCTCTCCCAACCACCCTCTCCACCTCAGCATCTTGGCATCCCCTACACTGGGAAAATGCATCTTCACAGGACTAAAGGCCTCTCTTCCCATTGATGCAAGACATATGCATCTGCTACATGTGCATCTGGAACCGTGGGTCTCTCCTGTTTCACCTGGGGATCCACCCCATATGCAGCCACCAAACCCAAGCACTATTGCTGATATTAAGAAGTGCTTACTGGCAGGAGCCAGATATGGATGCCTCCTCAGAGGCTCTGCCAGAGTCATACAGATACAGTTGAGGATGCTTGCAGCTAACCATCGGACTGAACACTGGGTCCCCAATGAAGGAGCTAGAGAAAGGACTGAAGGAACTGAAAGGGTTTGCAACCCCACGAGAAGAACAACATTATCAACCAACCAAACCCTCCAGAACTCCCAGGGACTAAAACACCAGCCAATGAGCTCACATTCTTAGAGGAAATGTGGGCTGAGACCTTCTAGAGGTCCAACAGTTACATCTGTTTACCTGCAGAATCCCATAAGGCATGTCTTACCGATGTTGTGTTCTTAGGCAGTACCATGGTAGACTGGGATACTGCCCACTGCCCACTGCATTTTAAAAGCTGCTGACATTTCATTGTTTTTCAAGATGCAGGGGTTGAAGTCAAAGCTTGAGTTTTGCCAGGCAAGTACTGTACCACTGAGCTATACCCCACCCTGACATTTCATTCAAGTAAAAGGCTCTGCTATTAACACATTGAAACTCCAGCTGTGCAGCCTATGGTCTTCTGTACGTTAGCAAACTGCTGAATTAACAGTATGCAATACACATATATAATATGTCCTAGAGAGGATCTGAGGCCCACAGCATAATCACTGGTTTTTGAAGTTCTAGGAGCAGGGCATTTACCACCTTGCTCCATAAATATAAATCTGATGACGCCATGTTCCCTAGAAATACAGATTTGCTGAATTAAGTTCAACTGCTTTGAATAAAAAGAATGTTATCAAATTCCTTTTGTGTGTGTGTGTGTGTTTAAGGGGTGGAGTATATTTGATGCTGTTCTCAGTTGCTCTCCATCATATGTGTGTGTGTGTGTGTGTGTGTATGTATGTGTGTGTGTGTATGTGTGTGTGTGAGTGTATGTGTGTGTGTATGTGTGTATGTGTGTGTGTGAGTGTGTGTGTATGTGTGTGTATGTGTGTGTATGTGTGTATGTGTGTGTGTGAGTGTGTGTGTATGTGTGTGTATGTGTGTGTGTGTATGTGTGTGCATGTGTGTGTGTGAGTGTATGTGTGTGTGTGTGTATGTGTGTGTGTATGTGTGTGTGTATGTGTGTATGTGTGTATGTGTGTGTGTGAGTGTGTGTGTATGTGTGTGTATGTGTGTGTATGTGTGTATGTGTGTGTGTGAGTGTGTGTGTATGTGTGTGTATGTGTGTGTGTGTATGTGTGTGCATGTGTGTGTGTGAGTGTATGTGTGTGTGTGTGTGTGTATGTGTGTGTGTATGTGTGTGTGTATGTGTGTGTGTATGTGTGTGTGTGTGTGTGTGTGTGTGTGTATGTGTGTGTGTGTGTAGTGTTTCACTTAATCAGGGATTTGCTGGTTCGGTTCAGTTGGCTGGCCAGCAAGCCTAGGAATCCTCCTTTGTTTGTCTTCATAGCACTAGGTTCCGGGTGTCTGGTTTTACGTAGGTTCTAGAGATCAATCTCAGGTCCCCACATGGGGACAAACACAGAAAGCATTTTACCATCCCCCCATTTTTTTTTATTGGATATTCTCTGGATTTACATTTCAGGTGTTATCTCCTTTCCCACAATCTCATCCCCCTCCCACTCCCATTGCCTCCATGAAGGTGCTCCCTCTCCCAACCACCCTTTCCTACCTCAGCACCTTGGTGTTCCCCTACAGTGGGAAAATGAGCCTTTGCTGAACCAAAGGCTTCTCCTCCCATTGATGCCAGAAAACGATATTCTCTCTTGCATATGTACCTGGGGCCATGGGTTTCTCCATGTGAACTCACTGGTTGGTGTTTTAGTCCCTGGGAGCTGTGGTGGGTTTGGTTAGTTGATAATTTTGTTCTTCCCTTGGAGTTGCAGACCCTTTCAGCTCCTTCAGTCCTTTCTCTAGCTCCTTCATTGGGATCATCTTGTTCAGTCTGATTTACCAACTTTTTGAACCCATACTTTTGAATCCCACCTTCTCAGAGTTAAAGGCTCTTAAAGCAGCAAGTTTGAGGATTTGGTAGGGAAAGTTCTTTTTTTTTTTCCCCTTTTGAAACAGGGCTTTAGTTTAGCCTTGGCTGTCCTAGAACTTCCTCTGTAGATCAGTCTGGCCTTGAACTCAGAGATAGACACCTGTTTCTGCCTCCCAAGTCCTGGGATCAAATGTGTGGACCACCTTGGAAAAGATTCTTACCCGAAGGAAGCTAAAGGCAGATTCATTAAGCATGTCTGAACCGAGTAATCAAGATTTCTGATCCCTTGTTAAAGTGTTCCGGTGAATTCAGAAGAAGAATCTTTCTGGCATCAACAGAGAGGTCCCATGGGCTTGATGGTATTTTAAGTTAATGTATTCGGCTCAGTCACCCAATCAATGTTTACCAAGTGCTTTCTGCTCAGCAGAGTTTCATAGGAACGATGCCAAGTCACTGGTGGTACAGGCAGGGTCCTCATTCTCAGAGCTTGCAGTCCTGGGGAGCTTTCAGGAAGACATAGTTCTCTGCTGTTTTGAGACAGGTTAATCCTCTCTGTGCTCAGAGCCTCTGCATTTGTTCTGTCTGCTTGTTAGGCCCCCTTCCCTGACCTGTGATCGGATGTCTCCTTCCCCTTCATTCAGGGATTCTTATTATAAACATCTCCCCAGGCCATGGGCATCTTCAATGAAGCGATTTTTTTAAAAACGCATTTCTTAGTTGTCTATCTCGCTGAAACAGGGCACGGAGGACAAGACGTCGCCTTTCCTTTGTGCTGCCAACATCTCCAGTACCTAGAGTAGAGCTGGGCTCGATAAACATCAAATAAATGGATGAAACCAATTTGTACATGTTTAGAATGCCATTCCCCTCTAGAGTGCAAACATGACCTGCACTAAACTGGAGATAAAATTTCAAAGTGTGAAGCAAGTCCAAGTTTAGTCTCCTAACCGGAAACAATAACAGGCCAGCGCACATCCTGTTAGGACAGTGTCTCTTCCTGGTCTACAGTGAGCAAGAAAAGTAGCCCACTCGCTTCTGGAGAACTAGGAGCCTGTAGGTCCTAAGTACTGCTGGGTCTCAGATTCTTAAAATCTGTTGTGCAATATGGATCTGAAACCATCCGGATAAATAAGTTGTGGTGGTTTGAATAAGAATGGCCCCCCGTTGGCTCACACATTTGAGTCCTTAATCAGCAGGAAGTGGAGATTAGAAAGGGTAGGAGATGTAGCCTTGTGTAAGAACTATGCTACTGGGGTGGGATTTGAGGTTTCAAAAGCCCAGGACAGGACCAGGATCTCCCTCTCTGTCTGTCTCTGTCTGTCTGTCTGTCTCTCTCTCTGCTTGTGTCCCAGAATGTAGCTCCCAGCTCCAGCCCCACCTGTGCCACCATGCCTCCCTCCATGATGATCACAGACTAAACCTCTGAACGCAGTCCCCTCGTTTAATCTTTCTTCTAGAAGACTTTCCTTAGTCATGGTGTCTTCTCACAGCAATCAGACCGTGACCAAGACATAAATAGGTGATGCCATGATTTGTTTTCATCTGAAATCAGTGATGAGCGGACACCTGCTTTGCCAGTGCTCCCTAGCCATGAATGAGTGATCCTCTAGAAATGAGAGCAGAAGCCAAGGTGGGACTAGAGATTGAATGACTTCCTATCAGTGCTGTGTGAACAGTTGCGTGACCTGAAAGCCCAGCTGTTGAATTTGGGGGAGTCGGTGCCTATGCCAGGGCTTCGGGTTTTCTCTGTCCCTTTTATAGTCCAAATAAACTAAGGGATGATTGTGCACAGGAATGTGGGGGACACTGTGTCTAGGGAACATGCATGAAGATGAATGTGGAAGTGCATGCTGTATGTCTGCAGTTGGATCAGGGTGAGGGGAAGGCTGGGAGAGAACAAAATAAAGCAACCATATGCACATTTTCCGAGGCTCCATTTTGTTCTGTAATCTGGGGGGTTAATGTTGATTTTTACAAAGCCAGCAACTTTGTCTAGAGATGCACCTGGCAGCTAATCTCACTTTCTCCGGGACTCTGCTTTTACCCTTGCAGTAAAATTTAAATGAACTTAATGTGCTTTGATGATCTCCAGTCCACATGACAGATTTTACAAGTAAAATAGTGCTTGCATTAGCCCCCAACCCATTTTGGGAAGGGTAAGAATATTCAATAACGTTCAGTGCTTGGGACTAGAACCTCAGGTTAAAGACAATAAGGAATACCACCCATGGAGCCCTGTGCTAGCCAAACGTGGAACTAATTACTGCTCAGAGTCCTTCAGAGTGAGGAAAGGCAATGATCTTTATCTTTATATTCGCCTTGATGAGGTCAAAGCCCTGAGAGACTGCCTAAGGTCATGCAACTGATGTGTGGTGGCCCTGAACCTCTGTCAGGAAGAAACTGAAGAGCAGCAGGACCTTAGATGCTTGACTCTAGCCTTGATTTTCCTAAGGTTTTTTTTTGAATCCTTGTGCTTTTCCTGAGCTTTCCCCTCACAGTGGGGTTTGATTTAGAAAGATTTCAATTGCTTTGCTTTTTAATGGAGCAGAGTAAATCCCTTTTCTTAGAAACCATTTCTCAGGGACCCATATTTCCCTGACACTGGTTCAGAGTGTTCTGTGAGTCAATACTAGCACAGTTGGGATACCAGCTACCCTAAATTCTCTGACTGACCAGAGATCATGATTGTTTATATCTGGAGACACACCCTGGTTCATATGCTGAGGAGTTGTCCACAGGTCACATGGTGGAAAGTTTTGGGTTAGTGACTCTGAACACATAGTTGGTCTTTGTTTTACAGCAGGTTCTGGGTAACACAGTTTCCTTGTCTCCACTGAACTGGAAAATTCCACATGCTCAGGAACTCAAGTATATAGTTCTAGCTCTCCCTTCAAGAGAAGGGTTAGGTCATGCACCAACTCCCATTTTGTTGATGTTTGTTCCTGGGTGTTGTTGGAAGGCTGAGCTCTCAAACTTTGTTACCTCACTGTGGCTATTGAGCCATTGTCTAGCTAGGCCCAAACAATAGGACTTCTTTCTTGTTATCCTGGAATTAACATTCTAATTGGGTAATAAACACAGGCCCCTGATTATCATTGTGTGTGTGTGTGTGTGTTTGTGTGTGTATGTGTGTATGTGTGTGTGTAACTCACATTTCTCACAGGTTTTCAGTTCAGAAAGTTCTTAGTATATTAGTATCTGTTCCCATCTTAAGCTCTCTTATGCTCAGGAGAGACTATTGTTCCGGTTTCTTCCCTAGCAGATCACCTTAGTTTACAAGTACACATGCATGAGCTTATGCAGCCTGCACTGTTTGGGTCTGTGGTTTCACCCCACACATGTTTCTAAGATCTGCACATGTGGTCACAAGCCAAGCACTGTCCTGCTGTATGAAAAACTTGAAGTTTAGACATTTGAGTTCTTTCCATATTTTGAGTACTTTAAATAATTCTTTTTAGTTCATTTTTTTGGTAACATGATTCAGTTTTCCTATGGAATAAACAGCTAGGTATAAAAATGGCTGGATCCTAGGCAGTTATACAGGTGAAACTGACAAACAGCAGGTATGTAATATGGATACACCATTTTACATTCTCTTCAGCCATGTATGAAGGTTCTAACTTCCCCATATCCAAGCATTAGGTAATGTCCATGTTTTCACTGTGGGCCAGTGGTTTTCAACCTTCCTAATGCTGTGTCCCTTTTATACAGCTCCTTATGTTATGTTGATGCCTATTGCATTTCTGCTTTATAACTGTAATTTTGCTACACTTATGAATCATAATGTAAATATCTGAAATGCAAAATATCTAATAAAATATCCCACAGGTTGGGAACCCCTGCTCTATGCCATTCTAGTGGACATACCGTGGCTTCTTTCCAATTATACTAATAACTGATTTTCTTAAGCATATTTTCATATCTTCACGGTCATTTTCCTATCATTCTTGGTGATACACATGTTCAAATCTTCACTGATTTTTTTATTGCATTGTCTGATTTTTAAGTTAAGTTTTAGGCATTCTTGGTATATCCTAAAATCTGATTTTTCATTCATGGGGGATATTTTGTATACAGAGTCTGAAAGTCATCTTTGCTTATCTTAGGGTTGGAAAGAAAAGATCTTTTCTTTTTTGTTGTTTTTATATTTATGGCCTATAATTCTTAAATGATATTATAATGTGCATATTATATTACAGGCATATTTGATTGTTCTAGTATCATTGGTATAGAAGGTTTCCTTTAATTCTTTGAGAGCTATGCCATTTATGACTCATACATTGTGGGTTTTAAAGTAAAGGAGTAGCTTTGGCTCTTCTTTATTTTATTGGCATGATCATCTTTTTCTGTGTCAGTATCTCAGAGTCTTGGTCCCCATAGCTCCCTTCTATGTCTTGGAATCTGAGGGAGAAATTCTTCAATTATTGTTTTCCTGCATAGCAATTAAAGTTCTTTCCCATCACCTGTGTATACTAGAGTCATCCTAGGGGTATTTATTTTATGAAAGCTTACTGGGATTTGGGTTCTTTGGTATTGAATTTATCAATAGTAATAGGTAGATATACCATCTCAGCCAGGGTGGGTTTTCTAATCTGAGGATAATTTTTTTTCCTGTAGCCTTAGGTCATCAATAGTTTCTCTCATGTTACAGTTTCTAGTGTGGAACAGAAGCTGGCACACTAATCTTCAAACAGGGCTAGATGGCAGCTGTTTAAGACTTTGGGACAAAAAGGTAAAATCAAAGGTATTAGTTATAATCATGCATTATATTTTCATATATACAAATTCAAAACATCAATTAAAAACCTCATGGGCTCTTTTGGATTCAATGTTTCCATCTCGTTCTACCTTTACTAACCTTTTGAGAAGATGAAAGTCAGAGTTACAATTCCCCAAGCATCATGAACATCTGTTCTCATGTTAACTCTTTCTATAGCTACCACTTATTGGAGTTCCTGGGAAGCAAAACTTAGAGGCCAACAGAGAAGATTCACATGTACTCTTTTACAAGGGAGACTTTGCTAAGGAGGAAAAGCTGTCTCTCTATTTTTCCTTTAAAGTCATTTTTGTAACAGGATTTTGGCTGAATGATTTTAAATATATTTCACAGCTTTAGTGTCTCATGGATAAGATTTAACATCTTTCAGTTGATTCTTTTTCATGCCCTATATTTTGATTATATATTTTTTCTTTCCAGAGCAAACATTTTGAAAAAGTATTCTCTCATTCTCTGTCTCTCATTCTCTGTCTCTCTCTCTCTCTCTGTCTCTCTCTCTCTCTCTCTCTCTCTCCCCCTCAGGTTCATTTGTTTTAGCATCACTGAAGAAGAAAATGTCCTTCCTTGATTGACACTAACTTACTATCAGGATAGGTCTTGAATACACAATCTACCATGAGAATACCATGACCTGCATATTGTAGTCATAGGAAAAGGACCACATTTAATTCATAGTTGTTATGAAATCCTGTACATATTTTCTATGTATCATAAATTGGGACACAAGTGACAAGTTCTCCATAGTTTCTCTCCACTCAGCACCATCCTTAGTGTGGTTGTTTTGTTTGTTTGTTAAAATTTCCAAAGGAAAAAAATCCCCCAGAAAATGTTCCCAAAACTTTTTTGATAGGTGAGAGACATCTCAGGTTGGATAAGTGGAAGAGGTTGTCCTTTTGATGGGAGATTTCGCAAAGTCATGAGCCCTCTTATCTCATGAAGTACTTATGATTGAATCTTTCTGCAGGTGCCTAAATTACTGCAATGAATCCTTCTGCAGGTGCCTAAATTACTGCAATGCTTCCCTTCTTACACACTAATCTCTATTTTGCCTTCCATGTGCAGAATGGCTTGATTTGGGTGGGGCCCTGTGTTGATTTATTGCTTCCTCCAGTTGATGAGAAATGTAACCTTTCCTCAACTGTGTTAAGATGTGTTAAGCAGTTACAAGTTAATTCTACCATTGTTTGCTTTGACTATCCTTAAGAGTAGCATGGTAGCAGACAGGTAGGCATGGTGCTAGAGCAGTAGCTAAGAGCTCACATATATCCTAATCTGCAAGTAAGCTTGACACACACACACACACACACACACACACACACACACACACACACACACACAGAGAGAGAGAGAGAGAGAGAGAGACAGAGACAGAGAGACAGAGAGACAGAGAGACAGAGAGATGGAGAAACAGACAAACAGAAAGATAGAGAGAAACAGAGTGACAGACACACACACATACATTCACACACAGAGACAGACAGAGACACACACACATACACACACAGAGGAGAGACACACACAGAGAGAGAGACACATATACATATATACATAGAGGAGAGACACATAGAGAGAGACAGACAGACAGACAGAAACAGAAAGAGAAAGACAGACAGACAGACACACATACACATAGAGGCAGAAAGGCAGGCATATGGAGAGATAATAGAATGAGCTGACAAGGAATGGTTTCCTTTTTATTCTCAAGGCTCACTTGCAGTGGCACACCTCCTTCAACAAGGCCACACACATCTCCTATCCTTCCCAAACAGTTCTACCAACTGGAATCCATGGACTCAAATATATGGGCTTATGGGACCACTGTCATTCAAGCTATCACTTTGTAATGTTGGTGTTTATTTGTCTTTCTTTTATTCTGTCAGGATTTATCACATGTCCAGGCTTCTTTGTTCATTATAGTGCTAGGGACTGGACCTTATGCATACTACACAAATATTCCATTACTGAGCTTTCTCCTCAAGGTTTGCTTTTCAAGCTCCTTGGGATGAGTACAATGTAGTGCAGGATACTCTCAAACGTGGCCCTTCTGTTGTTCCCAGAGTTATAGTGTGACATAACCATGGCAATGTGTTGGCTTGTGATAACTTTATTTCATCCCTGTAGTAGGTAAGCTGTTAGGATTCTGTAGTTATTTTATACAAAGCTTCCATATGTGTGTAATCTTGCTTGAAGATCTCTGTAGCTCCTCCTTCTCCATCTCCAGCATCTATTTCTGTGCTTCTCTATGAACTCCTCAACAGCCTCTGATGGGATATCTTATGGGATAGGCATCCTTAGGTTAATTATGAAAATACTTTCACAAAACAACTTAAAATAGGGTTCTTTTGTACCACAATTCCAGGTTATGGTTCTGCAGGGAATGTCAAAGTGACAGTTGAAACAACTGTGAGTCACATCCACACATTAAGAGCGCAGAGGGCACATTGAGAGGCCCATGGCTCCAGTTGCATATGCAGCAGAAGACAGCAGTGTCTGGCATCAATGTGAGAACAGGCCTTTGGTCCAGTGAGGGCACGTTTTCCCAATGTAGGGGAGTGCCAAGGCACTGAGGTGGAAAGGGGGATCCGTTTTTGTGGAGACAAGTGGAGGGGGAGGGGGGATCAAGGAGGGGTGGAGCAGGGAATAACACTTCAAATGTAAATACAGAGAGTATCTAATTAAAAAAATAGCACACAGGGATGAATCAATGCATGCATACTAGTGTGTGGTAAGCTCTCTCCTTTCCTTTAGAGCCAGCCCATGAAACGTGGCACACTTTTCAAGGTGAGTTTTCCCATTTTAATTAACCCAATTAAGAAGACCTCTAGGACACATGCCTATAGACCAACCTAATCTAGACAATGAGGATTGCAACTCCTTTCCTGGGTGACTTCAGATTGTGTCCAACTGACCATTAGAAACTAAACATCACAGCCCCCAAACCCAAGGTGGGTTTCCCTCACTTTGTAGGCACCCCATACTGTCTTTTGGGTTCTTCTTTCCAGAGTTCCCGGTAGGAACCTGGGTGGGCAGAAAAGGGCGGTAAAGGTGGAACAGACACCATATACTTATTTCTTTTCTGGATCATCACAGTTCTATGTGGCCTGCTATTAAGTGAGCAGAGTAGATGCTTCATGTAGGTTGTCTAATTGTACAGTGACAGTAAGATGTTTAGCCATTAACGTGTTATGGATAGAGCCCGGAGTACTGCCCAGACCTAGATGCTTAAGGTTGGCTGAATGAACAGTCAATCATTTTGAGATACAGACTGGCCAAGCAAACAGGCAAAAGAAAATATAGACCCCGGGTCTCTTGGCACGAGGTTGCTCTGCTCAATTTCATTTTCTTCTCTTGTGGTTTTGAGTGAGGACTCAGTGTTCACCATGAATGGCTTTTTCTTCCCTTCTTGATGAAACCGACACCCACACTTGTAGTGAAACCACACTTAACCTTTTGGGATTCACTTTCAGGGTCTGTGGGAAAGCACAGGGAAATGTCCAGGAGTTTTCAGTATATTTTTTTTGGTCTCCCCTTTTTTTTTTTAAATAAAAATTGTTATGAGGATGATGATGATGATGATGATGATGATGATGATGATGATATGTGTGTGTGTGTGGGGGGGGGGGTGTACCATGACACATGTTTGGAAGTTAGAGGACAACTATTTTTGAGTTAGTATTTTTTGAGTTACCTTCTTACACCTTTTTTGCAATGGAAAGGAAATTCAGTATGTAGGCCTGTGAATCCAGTGCTTAATCACAAAACCATCTTATCAACCCCGAGTTTCATTTCTCATTTAACAAAGCCACAGAATCCTTGGAGTATCTGTATGATGAAATCCGCAGCTACCCTGTCCCCTACCTCCTTCTAAAATGCTCTTATTTTATATTTTATGTGCACAGGTAGTTTTCCTGCATGCCCATTTGTACACCACAGGTCAATGGAGACCAGAAAAGGACTTCAGATCCCCTGGAACTAAAATGATGGAGGGTTGTGAATTACCACATGGGTGCTGGGAATTGACCTTGGGTCTTCTGGAAGAGCAGCTATTGTCCTTAATGGTGGAACCGTCATCTCTTCAGCCCCATTCCTGTTTCTTGGATGACTCTAGTGAGTAGCCTAGTCCTCCTGTAGCAACTGTTTATTTGTTTTCCTTCCTTCTAGAAGATGATGCCATGCTGACTTCTGCTTAAGCCTCTCTCTGGGAATGGCTGCTTAGGCAGGAGAATCACAGGATTCTGTCAAAGACAGAATTGTGACCTTCTAGAAGCTGAGTTCTGCTTTATAGGAAAGCATCAGCACTGCTCAGCCCTTTCAAGTTCTGTTAGCCTCAGCTTTATATGTGGTCCTTCTAGCATCTGCCTTCTAGGTGAACTCGAAGGGATCAACAGAGACCCAGTCTACAGGGTTTGCCTCAGAACCCGCAGTGATGGGCTCAAATGGCCATTGACACATGATGAGCCCAAATCCCTCTTTCCCTCGAAGTGGGTTTCCTTCAGGTGTATTTTCACAGTAAGAAAGGACTGACTAACACAAGAACACGATGAACCTCAGAAGTCAGCCTTAGTGAGTTATGAATGTGAGGGTAAATGTGACCTGTCTGAGACCTCAGTCTCTCTTGGGACACTTGATTGGAATTATGGATGTCACTAAAATACCTGGTATCCCTGGATATTTGGACAAGGTGCGATTACCTGGAGAGAACGGCAGGTCTCAAAGCCCCCGGACGCCACTCCCCTGTGCCTGTCTGCATAAGAGCCATAAGCACTTTTTGAATTTATTCTTAGAGCGAGGTGAAACCTCCACAGTGGGGTTTCTCTGACCTTTTAGTACATGGACTGTATTCCCCTGGGGAAACATCAAAGAGTTGGGTACATAGTGTCATGGCTATTCAGACCACCTAGTCCCTGTATTCTTATGACTCCTTTAACTTCTTCCTCTTTGAACCTCTCTTTATATTCCATTAAACAGACTTGGTCATCTAGGGCCCATCTCCTAACCACCACCACTCTTAAAACTCTTGGGAAGAGGAACATAGCTTATTATTTTCCTCGTGAGGTTAGACTACATTTTCTT
Source organism: Micromys minutus (assembly GCF_963924665.1). NCBI lineage: Eukaryota > Metazoa > Chordata > Mammalia > Rodentia > Muridae > Micromys > Micromys minutus. The sequence continues at coordinate 15,469,785 of NC_137963.1, read as the reverse complement.
ATGCAAAGGTAAAAACTAAAAGAGCTCCCTGGAACACACACACACACACACACACACACACACACACACACACACACACACACAAATAAAGCCTAGCTGGGCATGCTTTTTAAATAACTGTGTGATAAGGGATTTTAGATCGTCTTGTAGCAGCTATAAAAGAAACACTTCCTGACACAGTACATGGATCAGAGTATGAAGGCAGAGCCCAAGGTGTGGCTTGCTTCCTTTGGCTGAGGGACAGCTGGCAGCTGGCCAGTGTTTTTGCCTCCTTGATCTTTGACCCCCAAAGGTCTGGATATTAGAGTGAGTCACACTTGTGACTAGCTGATGATCATATTTTGAATTCATAAATCCAATGTTACCTAAACTGTGAAGTGTGAGGATACAAACCCTGAGTCACTTGTGATAAAGGCCCTTTCTTTGCTTTTAATCCTCAAAGTTTTCTTGTTTCCTTTATATCCTTTATCACAATCACCTAGCAATTATTTAGTAATTCCTTTATTGTACCCTCTATTTAAACTCAATAGTGCAAGTCTTTGGTGAGTCTTATTAGCATTTTCTGTCTCACAGGGCACTTGGCAGAGACTGGCATGCCACTGTGGCCTTATGGCTTCTCAATGTTCATAGTTTAGTATGTCCTTTATCGGTGCAGAAGAAAGGAAGACCACAGACCACCAAGGTTATTTTTAGAGTGACATCTGGCTCTTACTGAGCATGGACCAACGATCTTAACAGAATCATCATCATCAGTAGTTGTCATGTGCATCAGTAGGGTCATGTCCTCAGGCCGTCACCCTAATCTTACTGCTTTTCAGATGGAGGAAGTAAAGCTCATAGAGACTGGTTCAGCTATCTGAGGTCTCAGAGCCTGAACACAGCAGAGGAGCGATTATACATCCATCGACCTCCATAGTCTTGCTCTATAGCCCCAGGTATTGTTGCTTCGAAAACTCAACTAGGATGAATTACCTGGGAGTTAAAAAAATACTTTCCTCGTGTTCCACCTTAGAGATTGTGCTGGTTTGAATGAGGGTGACTCCCACCGGCTCATCTATTTGAATGCTTGGTACCCAGTTGATGAACTGTTTGGGAAGGATCAGGGGGTGTGTCTTTGTTGGAGGTGTGTTGCTCAGGGTAGGATTTGAGAATTTAAAAGCTTTCACTAGTCCCAGTCTCTCTCTCTCTCTCTCTCTCTCTCTCTCTCTCTCTCTCTGTCTCTCTCTCTCTGTCTCTCTCTCTCTCTGTCTCTCTCTCTCTCTCCCACTCCTTTTCCTTCCCCTACCCCTCCCTTTCCTTCTCCCTCCCTCCCTACCTCCATCTCTCACTGCCTGCTGCCTGAAGATCAGCATGTAAACCTCTCAGTTACTGCTCCATTACCATGCTTACCTCCTTCATGTCAAGATGATAATGGATTTACCCTCTGCAACTGAGTCCCCAACTAAATGCTTTTTAATTTTATTTAAAAATAGGAGTCACCTTGGGCTATGGTCTTTCTTGACAGCACTAGAATAGTAACTGTCATAGGATCACTATTGCTATGATGAAACACCATGACCAAAAGCAACTTGGGGAGGAAAGAATTTATTTAGCTTATACTTCAATATCACTGTTTATTATTGAAGGAAGTCAGGACAGGAACTCAAGCAGGACAGAAACCTGGAAGTGATGCAGAGGCCGTGGAGGGATGTTACTTACTGGCTTTATTCCTCATGGCTTGCTCAGCCTGCTTTCTCACCAGTCCATGAATAATCCTACCCATCATGGGCTGGACTCATCCTGTCAACCACTGTACTGGCTGGTTTTGTGTCAACTTGACACAGCAGAAGTTATCACAGAGAAAGAAGTCTCAGTTGAGGGAAATGCCTCCATGAGATCCAGCTGTAAGGCATTTTCTCAACTAGTTAACCGGGGGGAGGGCCCAGCCCTTTGTGCATGTAGACCTGGGTTCTGTAAGAAAGCAAGCTGAGCAAGCCAGGAGAAGCGAGTCAGTAAGTGACATCCCTCCATGGTCTCTGCATCAGCTCCTGCTTCCTGACCTGCTTGAGTTCCAGTCCTGACTTCCTCTAGTGATGAACAGCGATATGGAAGTATACACTGAATAAACCCTTTCCTCCCCAACTTGCTTCTTGGTCATGATATTTTGTGCAGAAATAGAAACACTGACTAAGACAACCACTGATTAAGAAAATGGCATACAGCTGGATCTTTGGAGGCATTTTTCTCAATTGAGATTTCCTCCTTTCAGGTGACTCTAGCCTGTGTCAAGCTGACATAAAACTAGCCAGCACAGTAACTAAGACAGATTCTGAGTGGATTAGTCTGGGATAGTCTATTCCTACCCTCTACTTTCACAGTATGAAGCCAAAATTGAGAACTCAGTGGGGTAAATATAGCTAGGAAGAGCATCTTTCCTTTGGCATGGCTCCAGGGTTGCTGGAGAAGGTTTTGGAGTGGCATTTCATTGTCCCTAAAAGGAAGAGCAGCTTGGAGAGGAGAGGGCTCTGGGTATAATGTCTTTTACAAAAGCAAAACCAGACTTCTCTTTTTAAAAAAATATATTTGAAGAAAGCTTTTTCTTTTTTAAAAAATATTTGCTTATTTATTTTATATTAAGCACACTGTAGCTGTCTTCAGACACACCAGAAGAGGGCATCAGATCTCATTACAGATGGTTGTGAGCCACCATGTGGTTGCTGGGATTTGAACTCAGAACCTCTGGAAGAACAAGCAGGGCTCTTTACTGCTGAGCCATCTCTCCAGCCCAAGGCCAGACTTCATGTGACACTAGATGACGGTTGTGCTAAAGTTAAACTAGAACCCTAGAATTTTAGATCTGTACTTGAATTTAGAGGTCCCCTCTGAGGTCCAAAGGAGTTAGGTGACTTTATCAACGATACATACGAGACATAGAGATGTGGCAAAGCCTAGAAGCAGGGTGAGAAACTGTGTGAGAAGATGGAAACACACTAATTGGAAGGCCCAAGTCCACGGAGTTCCTTGGTCTCAGTGAACGTAACTTTTTCACCTGTAGAAGAGCCCCAATGGCAGGAGTTCCTGTTCTTCCAGTTCTGATGTGAACATGAAGGGAAACTGTGCTCGCAAAATGCTTAGTGAAGGATTGCTACCGGGCACACGCTTCAGTTGCCTAAGGCTGAGTAGAGACTACAGACCAGGAAGGAAACAGGACTCACTTTTAGGGTGGGTGGTGCCATTTCAGAGGATCTGGAAGCCAATAGAGAAGAACCTCACATCACTCTATGGTTAGTAGCTGGAACTTGTTTGAAAACTTGATGTGGCCAGAATTGAGGTTCCCAGTTTTGGGGAAGGCTAGGATGACAAACACTGTATGATGCCGACACTTCTGTAGGTCCGTAGGCATAAGGACCTGGCATGCCAGAGGAAAGGACATTCCTGAGTGGGTTCTCTGCTGGGCTTGCAGTGGTCAAGCGATGCTTTGAATGGAAGACCCAGTCATCTTTTGCTTAGGCTTCATGCTAATTCCTGAGGTTGCCAGAGGCAGTGGGAGCAGGTATGGCTGTTCACGTGGACCCAAGGAAGTGATGCTCTGAGGAGTAAAGGAGATGATACATGCCAAGCTGTTAGTTAGCTATTGCTACGAATTACTGACGATGGGTTCTGAGAGGAGGGTGCGCTCTTCCTTTCTGGATTAGGATCCTGGCATTGCAGAGTTATTTTGGGCCTGTCGACTTAATCTCTCGGGCTTCATTTCTCTGATCCATTCAGTGAGAAAAGGTCAATTTCATAGCATTGTTGAATAAAGTGATTTATGAGAGGATTTAATCTTGGGACCTAGGAAACGGTAGCTATAAATACAACAGAAACCTGCTAGAACGGGTTTCCTTGACAATGTGGGATGGAGAATGGGCAGCCAAGACACACTGAAAGCCAAAAGGGACCAGGAAAGGGGGAGTTGAAGAGTTCTGTTAACATGCAACAGTGTGAGTAGAATTGGAATACATATCTCAGGCCCACTTAGCTTTCTGTTTCCTCCACTGAAGAGAAGTCCCCGTGCCTAGGGGAATAGAGTTCTGCTTTCTCCTGGAGAAGTCCTCTTCACTCCCTACACAAATCTGATAAAAGGAAGCACATTTGAAACTCAAGTGCCACGGGCACAGACCTATTCAGCCCTGTTATTTGTTTAATTAGGTTTTGGTTGCTTTTATGCAATCCATTTTGATCATATTCTTTCCCTCCCCCAAATCTTCGATGTCACTTTCCTACCAACCCTAACTTCATATTTCCTCTCTTTTTCTCAAGGCTCCCTGCCCCCCAAAAAGCCAACAAACCAACAAGCCAGGCAAACAAAGCCAAACAAAACCCCAAAAGACTAAACCCACTAAACTGGAACCAAAATAGCAGCAAAAGTCCACAGAAACCATGGAGTTAGTTTTGTGTTGGTCAACCGCTCCTGAGCATGGGGGGGGGGGCGGTCTGCCCTGCAACCTGACTTACATATCCTCTGTCACTCCATTGGAGAAAAACCGACTCTGCCTCCCTCAGTGGGTATCATTAGCGAACAGCTTCTCAGTTAGGAACGGGGTTTGTGCCCACTCCTTCTCTGTGTGGAGATTATGTCTGGCTTGAACCCAGCAGGTCTTATGAATGCTGCTAAGGTCTCTGAGTTCATACGTGCATCAGCCCTGGTGTGTTTGCAAATGCTGTTTCCATGGACTCACCCACCGCCTCTCTCTCTTACAGTCGTCCAGCCTCTTCTTCACTACTGGCCTTTAGGGAAAGGGTTTGATGCCGTCATCCCATTTAGGGCTAAATTTGAGCCTGGTTCTTAATCAGAGAAGAAAATGGAGACTCAGAGAAGTACTGGTTCAAGGCCAAGTTGGCAGCCCGGGGTCTAGAACAGAGGTCTTCGCCCCCCCCCCCCCACACACACACAGCAGTTCGTATGATTCCATTTTGGAACATTAGTGTTTATTATTGTGATGGGATATGTGTGCACAGGGTGAGTAGATGCCACATACACAGAGTGTGATCACACACCAGCTCACAGCCATAATGGTAACATCTGTCCTTTGGGATGGGGAATCTCAACTGTCATTGGGTTCCAGTAGGTGACGAGGATGCCTGCCACTAGAGAGAAGGTGAATGGCTTCACCTCTTTGCTCTCGAGGTTCTGAGGATTGAGAGTCCTTTTGAGAATCTGCTGGAAAACTTGTTTTTGGTGACCTACATTAGACTTTCATTGCTATTTCCCCTCTGGAAAATTGAATGAATTTTTGCTGGTATTAGCGCCCAGTGATTCATTTCATGCTACAAGTATAAAGAGCAAACTGTTCTCTGTCACTCCAAGGGATGCGCACAAAGGAAATGAGAAGGGAACTGACCTCTGGAAGGTCCAAGAGCCTTTCCCAGGCTTGTCAAGAAGGAGATTTTTGTGGTAGATGCTTCACAGCAGGTCCTCACTCCCCCCACCCTTTGTGTCTGATTTTATCTGTAGAGGTAGAGATACTTTTTCTGATACGTGATTTTTTTTTTTTAACCCTTAAAAATGTCAGTTTAACGTTGAACATGGTGTTGCATTTCTTCAGTCTCAGTGCTTGGGAGGAAGAGGTAGGTGATTCTCTCTGAGTTTGAGGACAGCCTAATCTACATAATGAGTTCCAGGTCCGTCATGGCTACGTGGAGTGACCCTGTCTTTATCTCCCCAAGAAACAGTTGGAAATGTAAGATAGTGGGCTTAGTGAGCCCCAGAAGTGAATTAGCACCAGAATTCGTTTGCTCTGGGCAGAAATGGGTGTCTTGAACCCTTTTGGTTACTATTATTATTGACAGAGTTTTGTTATTTAGCTCAGGATGGCCTTGGTGTCATGTTCCTCCTGTTTTAGGCTCTTGAGTTCTGCAATGACATGCATATGCCCCTGAGGCTAGCTCTATTTGAGTATTCCATTGTGTACAGGTCTATGAATATATATGTGAGAGCATGTGCCTGTAGGTTGGAGAACACCTGAGTGTTTGTCTCTATCAACCATAAGTGTATGAGACATGTACATGTATGTGCATGCATATGTGTGTATGTATGTGCATGCACACGCAGGAATCATGGGTTGATGTCAATAATCTTGCCCAACTGTTTTTGATCTTATTCAGTGGGGCAGAATCTCTCAGTTGAACCCAGAGCTCCCTGATACAGCTACTCTCAGCAACCAGCTTGCTTTAAGGATCCAGGTCTCACCTTTCAAAGCTGGAGATGTTAATGACTGGTACTCCCATCAGACATTCATGTAGCTTTAGGGAATCCAAACTCCTATTCTCTTGCTGTATGGCAAGCATGTATTAATGGCTTTGCCTTCTACCCAGCCCCTAGATGCATTTGTAAAAGAATCCCAAGGTTACCCTTAGATACTAATAATAATAAAAAAAAAAGGTAAATGAACTGATTTACAAAAGAATTGAAATAAACAAAACTTCTGTATCCTTCAGCGTCAGTTTATTAAATTAAAACTATTACATATGTTAACATATATCATTTTTATTTACAGAGATTAAAATTCATACATGGGATGCATAGTTATTAATTATATACCCAACAACATACAATATGCATTTTACCATGGTGACGTGACGTTTTAACATAAAACATACAACCAATGAAAGCACATGGGGCTTATCAATTAGATCAGGTGAACACCTGCATCTGTTCAGCCTGTGTACCCTCTGAGACAAAAGAGGGGCACAAGGTGTGTCTTAATGACTTTAAGACGAAAATCCTGTGAGTTTGCTTGTCTATTTATTTGCTAGTGTGAGGCTCCTTCCTCTGTGTGCACAGAACAGAGCAGAACTCGTCTGTCAGAGACCCTTTCGGCCTGACACTTAGGTGTGACAGGTGCTCAAAATAAAACAAGACAAACAAACCCACTAAACAATCCATGGATCAAATTGAAAAGCTGTTGAGGGTGGTAAGGGGTGGAAAGTCTAGTTTTAGCCTCAATACTCCATTGAACTGCTGCCCAACACCAGGCTGCCTGTTACCTCTCCTAGCCTGTGCTCCTTCATTCCTGAAGTGACAGACATTTGGGGAACAGCTCATGTTAGCTTTAAAATCCCATGACATTTTCTCGACAGTCCAATCCCCTAGAGTTGGTGAGGGAACAGATTAATCTTCTAGATCATTGGGAACCACTGAACCTTAGGCAGGGTTCTCAGGTTTGTCTTGATCAAATAGAAGTATACCAAAGGATAGCCACATGGCTATAGACTTGGAGAAGGAATTCTTTGGCTTAATCTCTCCCATGACCTCTAGCATGCAAGAGTTTCTACAAAACTCTCTTTTGTTTGACCCTTTCCAGAGAATAATCACTATCAGAAAAAAAAATCTATTTGGAGTCAGGAAACTGGATTAGGGATGAAGCCAGAGATGTAACCACCATGTGTAAGCAATCTCCTTGTTCTTCTACATTGCCCCATGAATACTCAAAGATATTCCTGTCTTCACTTTCTTTCTAAGTTGCATCAAATTGAGTGCCACTGGCTAAGAGTAGAGTTTGAGACTTTGCATTAACATACGGAAAAGTAACTGCAATTTCGGCTGGTGAGTCTCCTCATAAACTATGTCATCTAGAAGATGGGTAGATGGAAGAGGTGGGGGTAAGTGTGTGACAGAGATCGGGAAATTTTAACAATAATAGAATAGGGCAAGGCATGGATATAGACACTCTGATCTAATACTGTCACCACTACTAAATTAGCCCAGGCTAGCATGCAGTATCTTAGAGCATTGCAGGATTCAGGACAATACTGCAAGGTTAAACAAAATACTGCTGAAAACAGCAAAACTCTCCCAGTATTCTCTGAGCCCTAAAAACAGTAGGGGATTTTGAGGCCAGACATATCTGCATGTATTTTGCAAGGGACAGAATATAAACAAACCTGCTCTAGCAACGAATCCCTAATGTCACAATCATGGAAACCTGATTGAGTAAGAGCTTGAGAGAAACACCATGCAAGAGAGTGCTGGCAAGGACTGTGCCTTGTGCACAGTGAACTCGTGGGCTTCCAAAACCAGAGTGGTTGACAGGCACAGGCTTGGAATTTCCTTTGGGGTGATGTAACTTGCACTAGAATGAATCCAAAGTTCTGGCATGCCGTGCTGTTGAGTAGAATCTGACATACACCGAGAAATGACGTTGGTGCACTTCCCCCTGCCCCCCACTGTACCTTGGTAAATTACTAACCCACCTCAGAGATTACAGCCTAGGAATTGTGTTCTGTGAAGCAGATCTAAAATCAGCTAAGGTCAAAATTTAAGTGACCTATGCTGCACGCTGTCCGTGGCCTCTGTTGGGAACATAGACTTTTCAAAGCACATACCGACCATTCATAAAGTGCTAACATTTTCAAAGGGGCTCATGTCAAAATTTGAGGCCAGTCAATAGAAGCCTCTTTGAGAATGTTGTTTCAGTACTGACTCTCACCACAGGGAACTGTGCCCTCCTCCTCCACTTGAAAGAGAGAAACTGCTCTTGATTAGCCAAAGAAAAAAAGGAAATCATTTAAGTGGAAATTCAAACCATTTTGTTAATGATTGTCTTTCATCAAATGACACCTCTGTTCATAATAAGAAATTACCAGTGTGTCTCGAGTTAGTTCATTAATTAGCCAATACAATCAGAGTGATGAAAAGTTCCACAGATGATGGAGATGCCCGTCTGTTAGAACGAGTAGATCTGAGACTAAAATAATTTATGTCTCCGTCCCCAGGGCAAGCAAGTACTAGGTAAATGTTTATAGACTCGATTGGAGTTCAGCAGCCTTTGAAGACACATTTGACAGAAAAGCATTTCTCACTAAATTAACTATTTTCCAACACACACACACACCATTGTCCAAATCCATGAATGTATTACATTAGCTTGTGGCCTATTTGGTTTTTTTTTCTTTTTTTTTTTTTTGTTTTTGTTTTGGTTTTTGTTTTTGTTTTTGTTTTTAATTTAAGACAAGGTCTTGTTTTGTAGGTCAGGCTTTTCTGAAAATCACTATTTAGCCCAGGTTCCCCTCAAATTCATAGCAATCCTCCTGGCTCAGCTTCCTACGTGTTGGAACTATAGATATCTGCCATTACATTCGACTCCATCACATATTCTTAAAACTATATTTTTCCATTTTGATTTAAAAAAAATCAGCATTGTCCTGTTTGCTATGTAACTTGGAAACAGAAATGCTGGCTTGAGTCCAATTAGGAATGTCAGATGCTGCCTTCTAGACAGCCTACACCACACACACACACACACACACACACACACACACACACACCCAACAGATAGTCTTCAATAAACAGGGGCAAGATAAATATATGTCAGGGACAAAACCTCAAGCATCTTCGCATGTCAGGAAATTCCTGTCTTGAATAAATTTCCAAGCCATCCGCATCACTCTTGGGCAGCTTTGAAGGCCCTTGACACAAAGCTTGGGTTTAGTGGAGGAGGTGACCAGGTCACTCTGGCTGCTTTTGGGTAAGTCTTTTCCATGTTGCTCAATGTTCTCATGCATCATGAAGTTTTATGCAGGCAGAGGGAGCATCCCAGTCTCTTTTCTGACCTTGGAGCCAGACTGAAGTCGTTGACAGAGCAGTTTCAATTGACCAATGAACATTAATTACCCTCAGGGTTTTAGACCTAATAAGTCCTTCTTCCGAGACACCCCTTCCTCAGGCTGCCTAGCTCCTTTCAGGTGTGATTTTTTTCACCCTATGAAGAACCAGAGGGAGGTGACCCCACCTTTTCCTGTGTTCTCACTGAGACCTATGATATGTCAAGAAGTTGAAGACAGAAGACCAATGCAATCTGGCCTAGCAGAAGCTGAACACTACACAACCTAGGTTTGATAGGCAGTAGAGATGAATCTTGTAACAAATTATTCCTCAACAAGAATTGATTGGCTACTACGACTCTGCCAGCCATTGTGTGGGGGCCACATGTCCAGCTCTACTTTTAGGTTTTCTAGCACATTGCTCAGCAGTAATTTGGGGCCAAGCTTACCATCTGACTCGTCTGTGGCACCTGCCATGACTCAGGCATTTCTAATAGACACTGGAAGTCCTTGGACATTTTACACCAAGTTTTATTCACCTGGTGGGGTGTTTGGTTTGGTCATGGAATCAAGCGTCACTGTTAAAATATTATTGATCTTATAAAGGTTACAGAATAGGGTCACACTACATAAAATGTATGAAGTTAACATGCCTCCCTCTAATGGCCTCATTTGGTCCTAAAATAATGAATGAATTTCTGCTGTACAGACCAGACAAGCAGCTAAAAGATCATGGTCACCCCTCATACCTCTGTTAGTATTGGAAAATCATACCAAGCAAATGAAACCAAGGAAGCACAGAAGGACCTCATTCTCCAAGTTCTCCTCCAACAAGTGGTTTTGTCTGGGCTGGTTAGTTAAGTCCATATTTAAATCCCTTCCATTATTTTAAGGCAAAAAATTACCTATATAGCCTTCTTCATATAAATCTGCAAAGCAGACTTGGAAGCAGATCTTAGATAAACTTCTTCAGATTTGATGATTGACATCTTGCTGTTGGTCCTTGGAGAGTAAGAACATTGACTCCTGGCTTGAACCAAGTGTTTGTACAGTGGTTCATTTCCCCAGAAATCTGTCTTTAATTTCCTTCAGTATCTCTATCAGCTGGTCAGCCTACACCTGACAATGACAGAGAGAACATTTTCAGGAATGCTGTCCTTCATGACTTGAAATTTTTCTTCATTAAAAAAAAAAATTGTTTATTTAGCTGGCCATGGCACTTGTGTGGGGGGTTGAAGATAACTTGTGGGAGACCGTTCTCTCCTTCTTTTGGGCTCTGGGAGGTCAAATTTGGGGCGTCAGGCTTGATGAAAAGCTTCTTTACCCACAAAGTCACCTTGATGGCTGACTTGAAGGCAGTCTTTGAAACATTTTGAGTGGTAGTTGACCAGGAAGTACTTACTGAGGATTCATTTAGTTTTTAAGTAAAATTTGAATTTCTCTTCATGGTCCTGTGGGCTGAGTGCCCAGAGCATAGTAGGTACTCACAAAACATGTTCTCACAACAATAAAAGTGTTCTAAGTTCCATGTGCATGTGGAATTCCCACTTGTGTGTTTGAAGACAAAAGGATGCAGTTAGAAGAAAGGTGAGCTTTCTCTTGCACAACAGAAATCCAATTCCTTTTTGCAGAACATTCATGAGAAATAGTATTTCTTTTTTCCCCGTTCCTTTCTTTTTTTCTTGTATTTCTCTTCCTTCCTTTCTTCCTTCTTTCCTTCCTTTCTTCCTTTTTTTTAAGGTTAGGCATGAAAGAATGTGGAAACATTAGGATTTTTGTCTCTGGAGGGATTGCATCATTTTGGATTCTGCCCTTAGTTCTTGAACGGAAGAAAGTTAATTATCAAATTCAGCTGTCACTGAACTGCTGGTTCAGAAAGGACAGAGGACACCACGGGAAGGTTTTGTCCTGAGATCAGTAGATTGTGCCGTTGGATGATGGGTGTTTCCATTTTTAAAACCCAGCAAGTCTCTATCAAACACTAGCTGTTCTGAGTTTTTCATTTACTATTTCAGTCCATAAGGCATGTGAGGATCAACTTTGGGTTCCTAAATTATATAGCTAAGCCACTGTCCCCTATCCCTGATCTCTCTAAAGCTCCTGTTTATAGTTCCATATGGGCAAAGGAAATTGGGAAGTAGAAGGCAAGGGAGCCCCGTGGAATGAAGTTTGTCTCCTCCTCATATCAAGAAGGCTCCGAAGAAAGTTTTATCTTCCTTTGTATAATCTACCAAGGAGATGTCGCTGACATTTACCATCAACCTGTCTCCTTCTTCCAAGGAGAACATAGCCGCAAGGTAGAGGGGCTGAATCCAGTTGCTGCTTATTTCACACACAGACTTCGTCCCTGTAAGGAGATAAGCAGGCTCAGGATAGGTGTCTGCTACCTTGGTGATAACCACAATGATGGAGTCTGGCTTATTTGGTTGTCTACCCCTGCTGATGTCCCCACACTCAGATGTGGTCCCGCGGAATGTGATCTGGGAGTAGATGAAGTAGTCTCCTGACTCTGGGACCACCAGGGATTTGTTGGTGTAGTTCATCCGGTTCTTGGTGAAGGCCATCCCCAGGTCATGCTCCCAATGTAGAGCAGAGAGCTGATTTTTCAGATGTGGTGCTAGAGTTTGTTTTCGGACTGCAAATATAGTAGAGAAGTTTAGTTGGCACAGGTCATCAGAATAAAGTCTTGTACTATTTTTCTGTCTGTCTGTCTGTCTGTCGTTCTTTTTTTCTGTCCCTCTCTCTGTGTGCTTATGTATGTTTGTGTTTATGTTGTCTCTACACATGCGCATACAATCATACATGCACATGGAGGCCAGAGATAGAAGCTCTACATTTTGAGATAAGGCTTTTCACTGAGCCTGGAGCTCACCAATTTGAAAAGACTGACCGGCCAGCAAGTTCTAGGGGCCTGTCTGTGTCTGTACCGCCAGACATGAGTGACTCTGCCTAGATTTTCAAGTAGGTTCTGTGGTTCAAGCTCATGCTTGCACAGTAGGCACTTTATACACTGAGCCATCTTTCCATCCCCTGCCTCCTGTAGTCACGTTCCTTGGTGACCCAACGAGGCTAGCATTTTCTTTCACAGTCAGAACTATGGCATTACTGATAATTTAACTTTGTGCCCTAGGATATGGCCATGCATATTTGGATCGCTAAAAAAGATTTCCTTATTTACAAATTGCTGTTCTACATGGGTAGAGTGAAAGTTAAGAAATTCTTTTATTTTTCTGTGTAACTGTAAAGAATTTACTGCTAAGTTGGCTTACCCAGAATAAGGACAGACAGCAGGCTCTCTCAGTGCTCATTCCTGAAGCCATGTTTAGGTTTTTCTCATTGCTTCACCATTATTACATGAGTTTAGCATTTTACATTAGATTGGAATGTCTGCCAGAGGTTCTGGAAACAATCATCCACCAGTACGGACTCTACAACCATACGCTCTTCTCTCCCTCTAGAAAAATTCCTTTTGCATAATGTGTCATTTTACTAAATATGTATTTGTTTTTAATTTGGCATGTCTTTCCTTTGAAAAAAAGATAAATGATACTTGTGGGAAGAAATAAAAGAGGCATAAAATCCATGGGTATTAGGGAATACATCAATTCTTACTAGATTTCTTGTCTCAGAGAAGCTCTATTCCAAAGGAAAGAGGGAGGGAGAGAGAAGTGGAAGAGAGAGAGAGAGAGAGAGAGAGAGAGAGAGAGAGAGAGAGACAGAGAGAGAGAGAGAGAGAGAGAGAGAGAGAGAGAATGCGTATGAGAGGGAGAACTCTAGCAACCAACCTCATCATTATATCACAACGCTGTGGTCCAACGTCACAAAATGGCACTAATCAATAATGTATTACCTGGGGACATGTTGGGACCAGAGACTCAGAACATTTTGTCAATTCTTCTCCCTCAGTGACAGGGCCAAACATAAGTCAATGCAATAGAGTTATGGAATGCAAAGAAGCTGGGCTTTGGGCCACTTGGCCCAAACTCTAATTCTGCATCATGCAAAGCTCTTCAATCATCTGTGCAGATGATTTTCTCCTTTGTGCCTCAGTGTCTCCTCTGGAAGCTGAGGATAGGGTTCTTTAGAGCCTTGTTCTGAAGATTAAGTGGGCAGAACAAATGTGAGCATTTTCTAGATTACCATAAACTGAGTACAAGTGAGGTAATTTTTCCTGTTCAAATAAAGCAGCATGTTTCATTTAGACAGATTAAAGAGTAAGCTTGTGTCACTTTAAATTTTATATGTTCTTATGCTTGCATAATTTCTAAATATATATTATATAAAACATATTAGCCAATGGTTTGTGAAATATGCCTGTAGTTAAAGGAAATAAATAGAATCAAACGTGATTCAAACCACTGATGTCAAATAGGACAATTTGCAACAAAACTATAACTTTTAGAGGCAACAGAAACATCTTAATTCCCTATAACTACTTTAAAAACTCACAGCAATAACCATTAGGCACAGTTACTACAGTTTGTGGATTGCTTCTGTTTAAAGAAATAATTTAACAACTCGTGCATTCAATGGGTGAGTAGAAACCTAGATCTTGGATTTTCTAATACAGAGATTTCTCAGACCCGTATTTCCAATGGTCTTAGGAACAGAGTCACAGCTCAGGAGCAAAACTAAAGTTATGAAGACATAGCAACAAAAATAATTTTATGCTTGGGGTAGTTGCCACAACATAAGGAACTGTATTAAAGGGTCACAGCACTAGGAAAGTTGAGAACCAGTATAATCTAAGGTATCTTTCCTATTGCTGACTGGTCTAGGATATCTCCTGCAAGCTTGGCATAGGTCCTGAGTGGGTGTGGTCTCCATCTCCTGACTGTGGACAATATAGTGGTTGACATGCCTTCTCGGGTGATGTGTAAACCAGTCACACTATGTCTGTAGAGAGGCAAGTCCTATTGCACTGAAGCATGTTGTTCGATTTGAATTTTCCCACTGCCTACCCATTTGACTTGGAACGCGCAAATTGATGTCTGAGCCTGAGTTTTTTTCAATGTCTTTTCATGTGTGTATGTGGTGTATGTGGTGTGTGTGTTCAAATGTGGTGCCCCTTTGAAAACTGGAAGTTGACATCTAGTATCACACTCTGTTGCTTCCCACCTTATTTTATGCGACAGACCTTGCTGGATCTGAAACTTACTGTTTCAGCTAGCCTGGCTGTCCAGTGAGCTTCTGGGATCTCACTGACTGCACCAGAGCCACAGACACATAGCAGCATGCCTGGCATTTTACTTGGATGCTAGGGATCTCGACTCAGTTTTTTAAATAATAATAATCTATGGTTGATATGCAGGTGAGGGCAGGTACAAGATAAGGCAAGGCCTGTGATTGGACAGTGAAACAGCAAGTTAGGGACAGTTTTGGAAAGTCAGGAGAGATAGGAGAGGAGAGAAGAAGCCAATATAGAAGAGGAAAAAGATGATCCACCCCCGGGTGTTTTAAATAACCACAGATAGGTATCAATATCTTATAAGGGATGGATTATCATAGGACAATTTGTCTTATCTAGGTGGGCAGTTTATACCAGTACCAACTGGCTGTGAGTTTATTGTGTGGATGGAATGGAAATTTATTGATATAAATCTAATTTATAAATGACAAGTTTCTAGAGTTGTGATTTTGTTGGGCTAGGAATTATGACAATAACCACAGGAGGCAGTTGCTGGGAATGTGAAGTGTCCACAGCAGGGAGACTGCCGGGGGCAGAGAGCCAAGAGGGCTGCTGCCGCTGGGACCGAGAGTAGCTGAGGTAGTGTGGGGTGGTGACTGGAACCATTTACTGTTTTCGTAATATTTCCCACTACAATAAGGATCATATTTACTGAGCTACCTCCCCATCCCCTTGAAGTCAGTCCAGGGATCTTTCATCTGTTATACGATCCAGAATTACTTGAGGGCCCAAGATGGAGGAAAGCCACTTGTAGGTGTTGAGTGTGAGTATGCCAGAGGAGAGCAGGAGAGACAGGTAGAATTCTGATTGCAGAGGAGAGAGCATCCATGAGACCTGGGCCCTTGGATCTGCCACAGGGAAGAAATTATTCAAAATCCTTAACTGTCAAATCTGTTTCCAGTTTAAAGCCACCACAGTTTAAAGTTTTGGTAAATATAGTGAAAAAAAGATCTCTCAGATCTATAAACTATGGAGTTTGTATAGTACAGGAAGGCTTACTTGTCAGATGAGCTTTTGGCTTGTCTCTGGAAGGTGTGTCTGTAACAGAAGGAGAAATATGCTTTGAGTAATGGGTTAACAGACCTAAGACATCTGCAACAGGAAAGAAATGTCAATACTACTCATTGTGGTTCATGTCTTGTGGGCTTTGGATTGGTTCATGGTATCTTTAGGACATACCATATGGGATGTGGGAGACTCTGGAGTAAAAGTCTTTGGTACAAAGGACTTTGGGCAAGTTGCCTAGTCTGCACTATATTTTTCTATCTCTAAGAATGGGCACAGCAATCTCTGCCTTGAAAATTGTGTACACATGGTTCTTGGTTCTTAGGGCCGAATAAACCATGGCTCATTGCTTTTACTTTTACGCTATTCTTTGAAGGCCAGATGATCTTTAGGATTCTTTGTGGATCTTTTACTATGTATACTGAGGAGTATGGATGACTCACGTGAGAAGGGATGTGGAGTGAGTAGCATCCACTCGGTTACTCCATGGTGTAGACATATCCTTTTCCATTTCTGCACCCTTTTCCTCATTATTCTTTGAGAAGGGATCTTAATCATTTCACATTGGCTATTGTCTTAAAGTTAAACAGGTTCTACAGTGATAATGATGGTGTTGGCTATAAGCAGCAAAATCTATTTTTTTTTTTTTTTTACATCTGATGTTTTAGGAACTGCTCTCATCCTTTAATAGGGTTGACCAATTTCATCTACACTCACCTTGCTAGAAAGGATAGGTGAATGATTGTAGACAGCTGGAATGATCTGTCTGAGGGCCACACTGCATAGCATATCCCTGAGCTGGGAGTTTAAATTCAGGTCATGGATCATACATGCAGTCAGAGCACTGTTTTGCCTTTTTAGCAATGGGGGAGGAGCCTCATTATTCTCTAGGTCTCTCTACACCCCCTGGCTTGGCAACTTGGCAATGACAGACCCATCTCCAAGTGCACGCATATCAAGACTGTCAGCAATGTCCTTATCTCCCCCAAGAAAAGACATCAAAGATGAACACTTACAAACTGGTTGTGGTGACGGTTCAGACCTCTGTTCTGTTATAGCCTGTTGAGAAAAAGTAGAGTTCAGTCTATCTAGAGTCCTTCTTAATTCAAAACCCCACAGAGCTGCCCATAAGACTTTGCTGCTGTCTAAGCCTTGGTCCCCTGCTGGGAGGGGACCATCACTGGAATATCTTATTTGGTGGGAATCTTGCATCTCAGCTCTGCTCTTCTTTTCTAGAGACGCCCCCCAAACATGGCCTTCCTTTCTTCGGTCTTTATCTCTTAGCTTAAAAGCTTTTCCTGCTGTATCTTAGAAGATTTTCACATCCTGACATTGCTTGTAGTAAACAAACTGGAAGTTATCTTATTTTTTTTCTCACTAGTTTAAAGGTCCGAACTATTTTTATTGGCATATACTGATTGTGCATCATGGAGGACTTTGTGAAGACACTCATACTCCACTGTGTCATATACTCTGACTATATTTATCCTCTCATATTTTGTCCTGCTCTTTTCTTCCCCCTCCTGGTACTCTCTTTTTTCTCCAAGATAGTGCTGCTTTTAATTCCTTGCAATCCACCTCTCTGCAGCTGGATCTACACCACCTGTATCCATTTCTCCTTATGAATTATTGCATATAATTGAGGATCCACATGTGAAAGGAAACACACATTTGTTGTTCTGAGTCTTAAGAAATGATGCAGACAAAGAAATAATGACCATCTTCTCTTCCCATCATTTTTGCAACTCTGATCTGTTTCCATTGTCGCAACCCTAGTTCCAGAGTCATTTCAGATTTCCCATGATAGAAGAAGAAAAGCAAGTGCCTTGGCACCAGATAGACATGCATTTGGATTGTGGTTCTGTCCTTTGTCAATGACTAAGATCTTGTGAAAGACAGCCTTCCCTCTGAGTTTAGTGCACCCACTCATAAACTGGAGATACTCACACTGTCAAACCTAAGTGACTTGCAGAGTTAAGATGAAGATCCAATATGCTCCAGTCAGTTCAAAGGACACGGGGAAAATACAAAAACCATCATTCACAGGACTGAGTATAAGACTGTAGAGCAGGTCAGGTTCCCAGCTTACGAGCAATACCATCATCTTTTCAATACACTTGCATGCCTTTGCAAGACGGGTCTGACTTGGACCTTGGAATTACACAGCCTCCATTAGCAGATTATGTTTTTTTACTACCATGGGCATCTCATCTATGTCTGCAACTTAAACTCTACATGTGCACAGCACACATGTGTGCTTGGGACTGAGGGGCTGTAACTGTGTGAGAGCAAGGGAGCTGGTCTCCCAACACAGGAGAGGGTGCACCACTCTGTCCAGGCCCTGCCTCCTGCTCTCTAGGTCCTCCTACAGCTGCTTGGCAGACCTTCACGCCTCTGGCTTCTTCCTTTTGTCTGTTTCATAGCTTCTCTCTAGAGAGCTAACTAGAGAGAATTCTATCATGACCAAGATTCTACTGTGTATGTACTGCTTTGGTGGCTCCTCACGATTTTCACAACATACTTCTATATTTTTTTTTTTTAAAAATCCATTCTATTTATTTTGTGTATGTATGTATATACACAGGGTATGTGTTGAGGCAGAAGACATGAGGGTCAGCGTGGTGGTAGTGGGGTGAGCTCAAAGTTCATTAAACAGATGACAGACCCAGAACTGTGAGGACCTGTGGAAATCAGTCTGAACAGAGGCTTAAAGGTCCCGTATGTTAGTCAGACGATGAAGAATGAATAGCCATATCGGAGAAAGCTAACAGCACGTACAAGAAGAAGGAGGGCCAATTGCACATGGGGACAGCTGGAAACCAGCAAGGCTAGGAAATGAAAAGACTAGATATTCACCCAGCATCTTTGAAAAGCCTAACCAATTGCTGGGACAAACTGTCTCACATTAATGATTTTGCTGGCTTGAGGGGCAGAGATGTGTTCCCAGAAGTGTCTTGGTTTCTCTCTAGTGCCCAATTTGCTATGAACAGATAAATTGATAAAGGAATTGATTATTTGGTGAGGCAGAAAGTGGGAAGTGGGTTACTCAAAAGAAAATTGAGGAGATCATGAATCTCCTCATGGTAAAGAAAGGTATACCTGACTTATTTGGATTTCTTTTGCTTCACTTACTTCTCTTGTTGAGAAGCCATATTGTTCACCTTGCTTATTCTAAACGGATACTCAGCAAAAGTTTCGGAGCATTCCTTTTTGACTAAGATTTCTAGGGCTGTGACCTGGTACCTGGGCTATGCACTCAAGTTCCTGGTGGGTCTGTTGGGTTTTTATTACTTAGATACACATTTTTACTTTTATCTGTGGTTGGGATGCATGGGTTTTAGTGGATCAGACTGCTACTAGACATGGGGGTGGAGCTAGCTGCCTGCTGGAAGGTATTGAAAACAATATCACTCCCAGAATCTTAAGGAAAGTTATGAGCCGGGACTCTCTTTTCCTTTTCTTCACTGCTTTTTTTTTTTTTTTTTTTTTTTTAAACAATGACTGCTACTGAGGGGAAGCTACTGTGGTAGGGCACAGCAACAAATGAGGTGGGAAGGGGTGGGACAGTCCCTTGTCTAGGGAAAGTTTCAAGAACCAAGCTGTGCTACTGCCTAGGTTCCAGATGGCAGCTGGCAATACCAAACACCAGGGCAGTTAGATGTCTGTGCTTCCTGTTCTCTAGGTAGAGTTCCTTCAAATACTTCTGGATGACTCTGGGATCCTGCAGAGATGAAGCTCCTAAAACTGTTGTAATAGTCTCCAAATCCAGTGGACCCTGGCCTCAGGCCATACTTCAAGAATTAGACATTTCCCTTTAACATGACTTCTCAAACCATGGGCTGAGAATCAGAGTCCAATGTATTTCTCGTGGGAATGTTTTTCTTTCTATAGGAGAATTTGCTAGGCAGCACCTAGTCTTACCCCCAGTAGGCAGGGAACTGCTCACGTTTTTGCTGAAGTAGAAATCTGCAAACTGTGGAGATTCTCAGGCCCCAGGAAGTCAGAGGCAGAGAGGAGTAGCGCAATGAGGCAAAGTTCGGATTCAGTGACTTTAACTTGGGTTTCACAACTTAAAAATCTAGGAGACAGGTGACTTTGGCTAGATTAAAACCTTTTGAGCCTGGAGAGATTGCTCAGCAGTGAAGAACACTGCATTTGATGGTCTTGCAGACGACCCACGTTCAGCTCCCAGTACTCATGTGGTAGCACCCAATCACCTGTAGATACAGTTTTAGGGGGTCTGATTTTGTTTTTACCTTCTTAGGCTCCAGTTATACATGTGTTACACACACACACACCTATCACTAAAACACTGTACACATAAATCAAAAAAGCATATCATCATCAGCACCATTCCCATCAATAGCAACAAGCAAACGCCCTCTTAACAACTTCAAGGTAAGTAGCCACGGCCTGTTAGAACTATGGTTTCCAAAGTTTCGCCAAAGGTCTGCATGGGACACAGCTGAGACTCCAAAGAGTTGAAATGGATGGCCAGAAACCAAGTCAGCAAAAACCAACCAACCAACCATCCATCCATCCATCATCCATCCATCCATCCATCCATCCATCCATCCATCCATCATCCATCCATCCATCCATCTATCCATCCATCCATCCATTCATTATCCATCAATCTATCCATCCATCCATCATCCATCCATCATCCATCCATCCATCCATCCATCATCCATCTATCAACCATCCATCCATCCATCCATCCATCCCTCCATCCATCCATTCATCCATCCAAACAAACAAACAAAAAGCTAACATGCACATTCATGATCACACATTTTAGTGGGGCAGTGGGGTGTCAAGAAACGCAGCATTGAAATATAAATGGTGCTTCCCCCTTCCATCCCCCCTTAATCCTTGCAAGTTGTAACATTCACACTAGTCTATGATTTTCTCTTTTTTTCATTGGTTGATTTTTTTTTTTTTTTTGGCATGTTGACTAGTTGTGACCCTGGTTCAAACTGTCTGTGTCCTTTGCTTTATATATTCCTTGACTGAATATATATTTTTTAAACCGGGCAGAAAAAAAGGCTGGGGTAAAGAGGACGCTAAGCTTTGTGCTTCTGCCTGCTGGGCTCTGTCCTGGGGCGTGGTGTGTGAACATTTTAATAGTCTGTGCAAGCTGACGTCAGCACAGGTGTTTAAAGGCCTTAAGAAAGTACTGACAGTCAAAGGCAGGGACAGGGATCTGAACCTTTGGAGCAAATTCAGGTTCTGATGCACACAGCAGGATCCCGATAAGCGTTATCAGGGAACACAGCATAAACAAGTTCGCAGCAAGTTGGCCTTTGAGATTCCCTGGCATTCCCCCAGAAAAATCCCTGTGAGTAGATATTGATTAATGATCCACTCAGCCTCTCCTCCCACTTCTGGAGTCACGTGTTCATCTATGCTGTTCACAAACAGGAAATCATATTCATGTCTTGCTGTCATAAACGCTGCAATCAGTGTGCTTTATGACCTACAGCACATCCCTCTGCCCGCCAAGGGGAAATCAGTATACGCGAGGGGCTTCATTTCCCTGTATTCTTACAAGGATCAATACAACCGGAAATGGCTTCTTTTGACATTCCTCTATTGCATCATCCTCTGCATTGGCCTGGACCAGGCCAGGGCTGCCATGGTATGTATTTGATCTGGCACAAAGGAAAGAGTCGGGTTTGCAGCCGAGCAAATTTGGAAACTCTGACGTTATTATTTCTTGACTCCTGATTCTGGCACACTAGCTGAACCCAGTGATTCTTTCCTGGCAGGCTTATCCTTTGGGGTCAGAGAAGTCACACTTAAAGTCGATACCAATGCATTTCTTCTCCCTCTTTCTTTGGGCCCAAGCAACCTTCCTAGACTGTGGTGTCTGCACGCTACCACTCTGCAGCTCTGGCTGTAAACCAAAGTTGCCATTTGGGTCTGTTTTATGAGAAATAGATTTTAGAATCTGTTAGACGTCTGGGGGTGACTTTACTCCTTTCTCCAAACAGACACTGAGTAGGTTTCATCAGTTCATAGTTTACTTCTGGACTCTCCCGTATCAGAACAGAAATTCAGACAGGAAGCAGAGTGAACCAGTGTCTAGTTCAAACCCTCAGTGTGCTGCTGCTTTCTGGCACGAGCTTCAGGCTGGGAGACAAGTTTACACGTTGCTAGTGCTGTGGTGTCTGGCGCTCTGAGGTGGCTGGGTGAGGATATGGGAGTTTGCCAAGCTAGAACTGTGCTTGCTGTGGGGCAGGCTTGCTCGAGGGAGTGACAGCCAGCTTGGCTCAGGAAGTCACCGGGTTGTGCTTGAGGCCCTGATCAACTAGGATGCACATCTGCAGGTTGCTCTCTTGTTCTGCCTTTGAACCGCCAAGGTCTTCCCTGCCAGCTGATCACAAGCTAACTTTTGGGCATAAGCTACTCTTCCATGTGGGGCTTCCTTGGGTTATAGCAGGGTTGTCCCCCACTACGGGAGCAGCATGTTCATGGGTCTTTCATCTCAGTTGTTTGTGTCATGTTGAAAATGCTGAGGATCTTGGTTATTGTTTACCTTCAAAACGGGAAAAACAACTTGGGCAAGATAAGAGGCTTGACCAGGGTGGAGTGCGTAGGGAAATCATTTAGGCAGCATCCTTTTTTTTTTTTCTATAACTTTCTGGATGTCTTACAGAATTCCCTGTCTCAGGAAGAAAGCACATTCATTTCCTCATTTTATGGACAGAGAGTCTGAGGCCTGGGGAAGGTGGGTCTATTTATTACCCAGGACTTTATCCCCCTTTGCACCCAGAACACACACGCGAATGTCTTTGCAAGTTACCGCTCGGTATGTTTCCAAGCGGAACTAGAGTTACTGTCTACTGATCATTTACTGCATTCCAGACTTTTCTGGGGTGTGGGGGTAAGGGAATGAGGTTGGGGAGGGAGGACAGACTTGCAGGGCTATTCGGAAAGGTGGAGAAGTGAGAGTAAAGGGTCCTGAGGAGAATGTGGGGAGAGTCTGTGAGGGGTGTACAGATGTAACAAGATTGCTACATGAGCAGGAATCCCTACCACACAGCCAGGAGACTTACGGTACAGAATCCAGTAGCATCCTATGCCTTGTGTGCAGCTAAGAGGATGTAGTGAACCGAGCCAGGTAGAGGTAGGAACAAAGACCGGTCCAGAGGGTGCAGGACACCTGCTCCGAAGCAGTGACAACTCTTCAGGATCCTGGAGGATACCTGAACCATGGCCAAATGCTATCCATAAAAAGGGTCATTTCAGGGAAGAGGTCGTGCTGATAGGGAAAGATTGGAGTGCACAAGGGGCCCAGGAACACCCATAAGTCAAGAAAAGTTCTGCAGCATCCAAGCCTACTCTCTGGCCCGTGATGGCAAATTCCGCAGTAGGCAGGGAAGTTGTGTTCTGTGAAGTAATCTCCCTGAGCAGGGGATTTCCCTGGTCAGCATGATGTAAGCCCCGTTCTTGGCTAATCCCCACCAAGGGGAGACACCTTCCATACCTTATTTCTAATTACCCACGTTTCATACAGAGGCACTCAGATGACGAGAGAAAAGAGAGGATGCTAACTAGTAGCCAGTCTAGAATTCAGGCTGGGGTCGAGATTTCAACTCATGACCCATGGCCTTTCCAAAAGGCGCACTGTTCTAGTGTCTTCCATAAACTGAAGATCTTAAAAACACTATACTACTACCTTTTTCTTAAAACAGGAAACACGTGCATTTTGTTCAAGGAGTGTTTGCAAACACATCTTTCCTTCCCTGGTGGCTCAGCCTCTCACTTCCCCTCCTTGGGCATTTCTCAGTTCTTCATGGGATGGATACTCCATGTGTTTATAAATGTATACGTGTAGACGAACTCGCTCATAAACCAAGCATGTGTTATTATGTATATGATTCCCCAAGTCTCTTGGCTCTTTACCTCTAACTTATAGATGCTGGGCTGTATCTGCTTGCCCATAGAAAACCGCAACCTCTTTGTGCCTCTGATCAGATTGTCTGGGATGCGTATCACGTCTTCATTTAAGGATTATTCAGTAATAGAAGTATTTGTTTCCCTTCTGGCTTTCCTGAGAGAGAGGTCTTCTGGGTTAGGAGACAATTTTGTTTTCAATTATATTTCCTCCGCAGCAGAGTGCCAGGCCACCTCTCTGATTCACCCTGCGCTCCCCCGGCCGCAGCCCTAATTTCCTGCTGAGCTATGTGTCCTGGGTGGGTATGTGAGTCTGAGAGTGTTATAGTAGGTTTGATCTGTGAAACTCCGCACTGGGATGCTATGGGGGTTACTGCTAGTGGCTCTGACCTTTCTCCAAGGCATTGCTGAACGTTTTCTCCTTGTGGTGTGATATCTAGAACCTAGTGCAGTGTAAATGAGCACCGTGGGCTGAAGGCAGAGCAGGGAACGCAGGCTGTCTAGTTTTAAGTCTTTGACAGGGACCTCAGGAACAGATTTTATTTCACAGACCCCTTCCTGGACTCTTGCATAAAGTCTTCTTGGAGCCATGTCAGCCCTGCTCCACGGCCAGGTGAGGGAACACCAGGAACCTTTGCAGTGTCCTACATCAGCCTTGAAGCCCCTTGGGACTCAGGCTCAAGTTTCCCTGGTGGTTGGTGTCTAGCATAGAGTGTCAATCACATCTCGGGATCCCAGGGCATGTGGTTTAGCCACATTCCAGACATTCGCAGTATTCCTGCACGTGTCTCATTAATAATGTCAGCATGCTGACAGGAACGCCCTCCTTGGCAGAGAAGGAAACAAAGACACGAAACTAGGAGCCTGTTTGACACTTGGCCAAAAAAAAAAAAAAAAAAAAAAAAAGGCTGACTGGAGAGCCTCATTTTAGCCCAGTTTGCTCTCTTTGGATCTCACATTCTGCCCTCTCCTCCAAGTCAGTAATTCTCTTTTAGGAACCCCCCAGTTCCACTTCTGCCCTTCTCAGTGTGGCTCCTTTCTGGTGAGGCTAACCTCTTACTACGGGTGCTGACTGGCTTCTTTGAGCCATAGCTTTTACTTGATTCTGGTGGTTGGGATCAAAGGTCTGGAGAGGAAAATGGTCACTGATCCCTGTCCCCTCTGCCTGCACTTTTCTCCATCCAAACTTTTGCAACCTCCAGTGAGGCCCTTTCCGAGGATCAGTACCCTACTAACTCTAAAACGAACTTTGAAAAACTGCTTCTCCACATTCTGAGTGCTGTGTCCCTTTAATACAGTTCCTCATTTGTGGTTATTCCTTCCCTGCCCCCACCATAAAAGTTATGCTGTTGCTACTTCATAACTGAAACTTTGCTACTGTTAGAAATTGTAATGTAAACATCTGATTTGCAGGACATCTCATATGCTACCACTGTGCAGGTTCCGACCCACAGGTTGAGAATTGCTGTTCTCACACCCCTTTTACCCAATGCCAAGGGATTGGTGGTAGCGGTTTCTCTGACCCTGGATGTTCCCAGTTGTTCTGTGTTTCTTTCTGTCTGTACATCTCAGCAAACAGGCCCTCCTTTAAGCCCCTAAAGCTGTTTTATAAATATTTTTCTCCCTTAAGATCTCGCCTTGAGTGGCCAGCTGCTTTTTTTCAGGACCTGGGTCTCCCCAGAAGACTTGGCCTCGGGCTCTTTACTTTTCTGTCGCTCCACGGAGATGTCCTGTATTCTGGCTAAACAACAGCCTCAAGCATCCCTGTGTGTCTCCCTGCCAGGGAGATGGCTTTTCTCATGCTGGGATGTGGGTATCAGGTATTAATGTGGCTCATATCTAAAACGTCTGAGTCAGGATTGTGAGGAGGGGACTCTAGGGTGTTGCAGTTTGTGATGACATCGAGCATTTCCTTTATGAGTTTGTCACCCCTCCTGCCTCCCCGCCAATTCCCTTCTCTGGACTGTACCTAAGAGACTTTCTCTAGCTTCTGCCAACACCCTATCACTTAGGGTCCTATTGTATGCTAAGGATCACTTCAGAGTCCAAGGAGGCACAGGTTGCTGGAGGTCACTTAGTAATACCGTGTTCAAGAACAGCTATCTCCTTATGAGTGGAGAATTCAATGGAGTGCCTCAATCTGGTGTGTCTGAGTGCATATGTGTGTGTGTGTGTGTGTGTGTGTGTGTGTGTGTATGTGTGTGTGTGCATGTGTGTGTGTGTGTTTCCCAGAGTCATAGCCTGACCTCCCATTTTCCAATCCCCTACAGGTCCCTTCTAATGTAAGCAGCCTTCCCGGTCTATCTGCACATTGTCTACATTTTATAAACCATGACACGTGGCTACCTGAATCACTGTTGACCCTGATGGACTGGTAGGAGTTACTCATAAGCCACAGAGTGGAAATTGCCCAGGGTTGATTAGAGACCAGGTTTCTAATTAGGCTGCTTATTTTTGCTTTTAGTCCTTAATCTTTGGGACTAAAATGGAATCAGTCACTACAGACCACACCAGATATTTTCCCCTAAGGAATATTCTTTAAATGACACACTTCGATCTTTTGGATCCTTCCTGGGTGTCCTCAGTCCTGGCTTTGTTGCCTCCTGTATCCTTGCCCCCTCATTCTCTGAGTACCACCCCTATACCCTGGTGGTACCTCAGTTTCTTTCTAGCCCCAGCAAAATCTCGGAGTCAGTAGGTTTTTAGTTGAGCACTGAAAAAAAAATATTTCTAAACCCAAGAAGAGGAATTGGTTAAATACATTTTATCGCACGGATATCAGAGCATAATATAGTCATCCATTCATCATGCTGCCTTGGAATCACTGCCACAGAAAGAAATCTCAGAACAACCCTTCATTATACACAGAAAGGAATTATATACTTTAGATCATTAATAGTTTCCACCTCTTTGGATTTCTGAGTAAGGCTTTTTTCTTCATTTCTTTGACTGGGATGTCTGTCTCTTTCGCCTTAATAACCATGCATTATATAATCTAATTTAAGAGCTTATTTTTGTTTAAGGAGAAGGAATGTCTTCCAAAGTATTGGTGCACCATAATTGTAATGATCTAAAAATAAACATATGGAGTGTGAAGTTATTCTTGCGTAAACATGAGATGAAACAATTTAGTTCCCTGGAAATGCCAGAGTTAAGAACCAGATGGGACCTTTCCACCTCTCACCCTCCGGGCTGTATTTGCTTTGTACACAGGAGCCACCAGTGCTACCCGTGAACAGCTCTGTCCCAAGCCGGGATATGTGGTTGCCTGCAGAGAGACCACTGAATCTTTGGGCAGGGAAAAGCTTACTTACCCGGGGCATGCAGTCTTTCCTGGGGACCCGGAGCTGGCCAGCCATCAGGAGGGTGCTAAGTCCTGCCAGGATGGGAAGTGACAATATGCAGCAGGTGAGTGCCAAGCAGGCTTTTCTCCTGGCAGCTAGCCCGGCCCTGGCCTCTGGCATGTGTCTGTAGCCTTCCCGCAGCATCTCCACTGGGGCTGCTTCCCCGAAGCCGAGCCCCAGCTCCTCTGTCATGCTTCTATCTTGGAGATCCTTCTGATTCCTTCTGGCCAGAGAGCCCCCATTAAATAAGAGCGCAGCTATCACACTTTGTGAGCTCCTCTCCTCCCTTTTGACTCTCTCCTCCCCGTGTGACAGCCCTCTGCAGTCTGAGCCCAGCCCGGCTAGGGAATGCGCCGCCTACAACAGAAACTAAGTTTGGTTTAAAAAAAAAAAAAAAAAAAAAAAAAAAAAACAAGAAGAAGACGGAGAAAGCGTTCCCAAGCATATTTATGTACAGTATGCTCATGTGATCTCTCCTTCTTTTGCAGAAGGAAGTCAGGAAAGTCCCTGGAGGAGGAGATCAAGAATGCATCAAGCCAATGGGTGGGGCAAACTAAAAGGTACCTGCTCCCTCTCCTGGACTGCAGCCAACTGAGCTGGTCTGGGGAGTGTGTTCCTCCTGGAAGTGAAAGTGAGGGACCAGGAGGCGTGGGGCTTGCAGGCTTGCAACAGGAAATGGAAATCACGTTTACATCAGCCCTTTGCCAAGTGCCTCCAAGCCTCTTGCTCTAATAGCAATTCTCTGTGTACTGACAGTCAGAAAGGTACCTGCCCTGGGTCATTCTGGAAGGAAGAGAAGCAGGGCCAGGAAGATGCTCTTTCTAAGTTATGTTCGGACATGGTCATTACCCGTGGAACATGAGGGTGTTTCTAACCTCAGTTCTAGCAGAGAGTATCCGGTTGTGGACGTCCTTAGAAGTGACTGTCAGAGAGAGAAGGACACGGGCTTCTGTGCTCCTTTGTTAGCTTAATGCCAGAGGTTTACCTTGCCTATGTTGGCTGTAGATGGGAGAGGGGTATGGCAGCTAGAAAGGACTAACA
Source organism: Micromys minutus (assembly GCF_963924665.1). Classification (NCBI taxonomy): domain Eukaryota; kingdom Metazoa; phylum Chordata; class Mammalia; order Rodentia; family Muridae; genus Micromys; species Micromys minutus. Next base: position 15,441,741 of record NC_137963.1, on the reverse strand, counting down.
TTTACTAAACACTCGATTTTAAACTCAATGCTGGGAGCTAATTATATGAATCGACTTATTTCATCCTGTGACAACTTTATTTATTTTTTCACTTGATTCATTTCCATTCTTCCCCTTTTTTCTCTTCTTCTCCCCTGTCCTCCTCCCCCTCCTCTTCATTTTTCGATACAAGGTCTTATCATGTTACTTGGGCTGTCCTGAAACTCGCTAGGGAGGACCAGGCTGGCTTCGAACTCAGAGATCTTTTGGCCTCGGTTTAGGGGAATGGATCTCCTCCAGTGAGGGCGTGAGGAGGCCTTCTGGAAGAGAAGGTAGGGCTTGAGTTTAGTCTTGGAGGTGGGGGGGGGGGGTGATGCCAGAGAAGTATAGGTGAAGTCCACCCAATGTAAAGGTGGACTACAGAAATCAGGGATCCGTGGTCCCCGAGCGGGTGCTTGTTGCCAAACCTGATGATTTGAGTTTAATATTGAAAACTCACATGGTAGAAAGCGAGACCCGACAAATTATCCTGACTTCTGCACACACACTGTGGCACATGTACACGCAGAGCTTGTGAGTGCGTGACTACTATGAAGAGAGGGGTGGAGAGAAAGAATAAAGAAGCCAGGAACCTGAAGTGGCCTATGGCATGCCCCTGTTTGGTGGCCACTTGTGCCTTGAACACAACCCAAATCCTTTCAGTATTTGAGAAAGCTCTTGGCCTGGGCCCTACCTGTCAATCCTCCCCAGGGCCCAGCCTCATCTCTCTTCCTATGTTTCCAAGATGTAGATTCTCCAATCCTCTACAGTCTAATAATGCTCACCCATGGTGTTTTCGCAGCTGTGGAAGCTTCTGTTTTTCTCTTCCCATTTTCACATTCCCATATTCTGCAACTATACTCAGAAACCTTCCCTGCATCCCTTTCCTCCAGCTTCATGGCTCTTGTGGCATCCCATCTTCTCTGACACCAAATGCTCTGTGTTAGACAGGGCTTGGCTGTTTCTGTCACTGTCATTATACCACCATCAAAGCTGGGAGGGAAGGTGTTAAGTCACGTCCTTTCCTGGTGTTCCTCTGGCTTGGCAGTGGTTACATACTGGATTCATAAGTAACAACCGTTGAGGTGAATTTCATGGAAGGGTGGCTTTTATGGCCCCTGCTTATCCATGCTTGATTTAATAACCCTACTAAGAAATAGATCTTTGAGATTCACTCAAATCCTTGCCATTGTAACTTAACATTTCTTTCGACGACAAAGCGTTGTACCACGGTACAGATGTTCCGATTTGTTTAACCTTACCCACTGGAGGGCATTCGAGTTATGTCTAGTAATTATGCATACAACTGTTATGAATATTCATGTACAGGTCTCTGTGCAGACTCACTTTTATCTCTTTGACATCAAAGACCAAGGGCAGCACTATTGGGATGTATTGTGAGCATGTGTCCCTTATGTTATGTGCTCTTGGCTGTATCGGGGATGATTTTATTTTTATCAGCAACATGTCAGAGATCCAACAGTCCTTTCAGAATTTGGTACTATCGCTTGTTTTTATTTTAGCCATTTTTTCTATCCTGTGTGTGTGTGTGTGTGTGTGTGTGTGTATGTGTGTATACACATGTGACACATTATGCATGTTTGTGGATATGGATGTAATGTGTATATGTATATAATGTTTGTGTACACACATGTGGTGTGTGTACACACATGTACCATAGTATGTGCATGTGTATATATAATATATGTATGCACAGATCAATGGACAGCCTTGGATATCAGTCCTTGCTGTCTACTTAGTTTCAGATAGGGATATCTGGTTTGTCTAGGCCAGCCTAGCTGGCCTGAGAGAATCTTGGGATTCTCCTTCTTCTGCCTCCTATTTCCCAGTAGAAGTTCCAGGATTACAGATGTGCACCACCACAGCTGGCTGTGTGTGGGTTCTGAGAATTTGGAGTCATTTCCCTGTGCTTAGGTTGCACACTTCGCTTGCTGAGCCATCTCCCTAGTTCTGTTTTAGCAATCTTTTTTCTGCTTTGAGACAGGGTTTTTCTGGGCAACCCTGGAACCCTGGAACTCACTCTGTAGACCAGGCTGGCCTTATACTCACAGGGATCTGCTGGCCTCTGCCTCCCAAGTGCTGAGGCTAAGTCCGCACCTCCGTTCCCAGTGTGGTTTAGCTATTCTGATAGATGGGAGGTAGTAGCTCATCGTGATTTACTGACGGATGATGGGAATATCTTCCTCTGTGTTTGCTTGGCATCCTTAAAATTCTCTTCCGTGACATAAACATTTATTTTGGTGGCTGTTAGTATTTATTCTTTTCTGCTTTCTCATGATGACAAAGGCAATTAATCGGCTTGTAGTTAAAGAAGAAAGAAGGAACTAATGCACTCATTAACAAAACAGTCAAAGGTAGGTTTAAAAAAAAAAAAAGTACTTTCACAAAGCTCATGTAGCAGTCCCCTCTTGTCCACAGGGAATACATTTGCATGTCTCTGCCAGATGCCTGAAACTACAAGTAACCAAATCCTATGAAGGGACTCTTCCACCTATGGTGCCACTTGTGATAGGGTGAAACTCAAGAGACACCCATTAAAGGCGAAGATATTGTAAGCCAAAATCAAACTTATCAACATTTCTCCTCTTAAACATCACAGCTTAGGGCCACAGGACACCACAGAGTTTCTGTGGAGTTGCTGACATGGTTAGGGTGTTCTGCCTTTGCCCCGAACTCCAGAGAGCATGTCACAGACAGACGGCTAGGTAGAAGAAGATAAAAATGATGCGTGGCTCTTATACCATCACAAAGGGGAAGATTACAAGTCAAACCACGCGCACTGGGGGCTGTCTACAAATACAATGTTTTTGCTTCTCCATCCTGTGACGAATCTTCACTAATAAACTAGGTACAGTAAGCAATTCACAGCAATCACGGGCTATAAAATAGAACCGTCACTGTCATAAAAATGACCAGCGTCACAACGGGCACACTTTGAAGCCTCTCTCAAAGAAGACAAGGGTTACTTTATTGCGAGCATGATGACGCTGTGGCAAGTGATCTGCTAACCAAGATGGCTGTTCATTGATTCCAGTAGCAGGGAGAACACCGAGGGACTGCTTGTCTTGTGTAGGACAGGGTAAGACGTAGCAAGATTTTATGCGTTTCTGAATGACCAGCAGCTCAGACTGTGGGAAGTGTTCATTTCTGGAAAGAACACAAGGGATGATCGTCAGAAGTTTAGAAAATAAAGTAGGTAGATGGGGAGGGGGTGATCTTAATGTAAAAGATGGTGATTACAAAAAAAAAAAATGACCACCGTGTGCCTGGCCCAAAAGACACTTGATGTGCCTGGGTGGGGTGGGACGTAGTGGGGGAACATCTGCTCAGAGGAGAAAGGGAGGAGGGTTGGATGGAAGGATTGTGGGAAGGGGTGAGTGGGAGGGGGCAGTGAGCAGGATGTGAAATGAATAAATAGAAAGAAAGGAAGGAAGAACATCACCGAAAGGAGACCAAGACGTGGGAAGAGAAGGAATCAGGGAGGGCAAGAGCAGATGTAAAGAAAACACAGTGACGTGCCTGTGAGAAAATGTCCTCGGGCAGCTTACTGTTTTGTACACCGATGAAAAACCAGTTAATGGAAAAAGGAAAGGATAAGCCTCCTGGAGAGGAGGCCCAGGAGGCAGGAAGGCTGTGGGTGGCTGGGAGAACAGTTTCTGGTTGTGAAGAAGGCTTGGGCGTGTAGTCAACAAGAATAAAATCAGGGCACCTAGATGAGGCAGGGGTAAGAACAAAGTGACAGGGTTGGGTGGCCACTGAGGCTTCTGACCACTTAGGGCCTCTCGGGAAGGGTAAGACTTAGTTTCTCTTCCAGTGAGGTATGTGTCTTTGAAGGTATAGGGTACAGAAGTTGTCAGGTTTTGAATTTATTATGAGAAGAGCGTGCCGGCTACTGTTTTGAAAACAGCCTAAGGGAAGACGGGCAGGGAGACAAGCTGAGACATTTTTCTGATCAGCTGGGAGAAGTGTGATGGTATTCAGGATAAAGTGTCATCAACAGGAAGGCCTCAGGAAAGAATGAATGTAGGGTATACCTTGGAGTGAAGTGTCTGACTTTTCTTACCAAGTCAGACAGAGGAAAAAGTTTTGGTGCAGGGGTCCCTTTTCCTTTAAACCACGTTGAATGCGAGGCCGCCCCCCACTCCCACCCCCACAACTGGGACACATCCAAAGCATTTTCTTAGTGATTCAGCTATATTGAGAGTAAAGATGGCATATCACAGAACTAGGGGTGGTACTGTTGGTGGCGTCTCTCAGCGAAGGTACTGGTGGTGGGTGTTAGCTGGGTCAGTAGATGGAAGGCACGGAAAGAAAGGCACAGTTTCAGCTCAAAGTTTAGACCACGTCAATTTCATTTAGAAACACACCACGCTGCTCCTAGAGGCCTGCTGGTTCAGAGGCAAGACTGAGAGGAAATTCAATGACTACACACGTGATCCAAATCCTGTCCTCTCTCCAGGATCCTTTTTTCCCAGCATGTGGGATTGGGAGCTGAGATCCGTGCCAGTGAAAGATGCTTCAGCACACTGTCCAGGGGTCCTGGGACTCCCCGCCCCGCCCCTTTACTCTGCTTAGCCTTTGGTTTCTCCACCATCTTTGTGTAACCCTTTAGCAACCTAGTGGTGCTCCATGAACCACGCACGAGACTGGACCACTTGGGAGGTGTCAGCAGATGCTCTCCCTGTTGCTTCTTGATTGAGACAAGTGTTTGTTTTTACTTTAAAAGTTATCTATTTTGTTTTTTTTGGGGGGGATTATCATAAAATTTCATGCCTCTAAAGCCTTCTATATACTCTTCCTTGTTTTTCTTTTTTCCAAGTTCATGACCTCTTTTTCATTAATTACTGTCACGTATATGTCCATGTATCTATCCATAAATATGTAAGTACAACCTGCTCAGTCTGTAGATTGTTACTGGTGTGGGTGCTTTCAGGGCTGGACATTTGGCATTGGGTAACCGGTTGTGTTCTTCCCTGGGGGGGAAGGCTATGTCTCCCACTCTCAGCATCCTTAGATGCCTGTAGCACTTTGTGTAAGGTCAAGGTTTCCTGGTCTTTCCCACATCAGCATCAGCATTCTTCTTCTACTCATGCATCCACCTTGGCATCCCCGTGATGATGTCAAACTCACTCTTCTGACTGTGTCTAGCTCATTTTTCAGTTATGAATGTCTTATCATGCAGCACTGTCATGACTTGTATGGACCACACTGTCATGTTTGTATGGACCACAATCTCGCCCCACTAGCCTGAAAATGTCTCCCAGGCAACAAATAGGAATTTGCAACTGATAAATGTTTGTTAGAGTGAATACTACATGTGGCCAGGGCCCAGTGGGTGTACAGCAGTATTGAGATAGGTTATCGCAGGCTGAAAGGATTCAGGACAGTTCAAACAGAAGGGAGGGATTTGGCTTGGGTTTTCTGATAGATTTCATGGATGGGGAAGGGACAATAAGGATGGAACTGAGGGCCATTGTTAGTGGTGACATGGGAATATTAAAAGTAAATAGTATCCAGAAGGGCTTGACGGCCTGACTCTGGCTGCAGAGAGTCACTATTACCACTCTCGTGGTTGTTAGTTATAGGGAAGCCTAGAAGACTACCATCAGCTTGATGTTGGTTGGCCTAGGAAAGAGGGAAAACAAGGAGCATCATTGCCCATATTGTAGATGGTTCTCAGAATCATGTGCATGAGCACATCTATGTACACGGGTGTGCACAGTACATGCATGTGAACGGAGGCCAAGGACAACCTCAAATGTCACACCCCTCCCAGGCACTATCCAACACTTTGTTTATTAAACAGTGCCTCAGTGATTTGGGGCTTGGCCATTAGGTTAGGCTAGCCAGCCATAGGGCTCCAGGGATCCTTCTCTCTTTACCTCTCTCTATAGCTTCTGAGGGATTGAACTTGGGAGGTTATCTTGGTCTTAAGGCAAGCATTTTCCCAACTGAGCCATTCCCCCAGTCCCAAGAATCTGTATCTGTAGGAGCTTTCTTGATTCCGACACAACCTTGGCAGGCAGGCATAGTTACTCTAAAATTGAAGAGCAGGGAACCAAAGCCAGAAAAGTGAGGTTGCTGACTTAGAACCACCAAAGATGTTGAGTGGTTGAATACAAGACCAGGTTTGACCCGGGCCCCAGGGTGCTGTGTCTATGCTCAGTTCTTTCCGGAGGCTGTAGCCAGCAGAGGTCAGAGTAGTTAGAGAAACAAGATAGGGCTCCACGCAGGGCAGGGTGTGGGGGATGAGCAGGAGATGGGGCAGCAGAAAGGAGTGGGTGGCTCCCCTGGAGAGGGCAGATGCACCATTGGTTTGTGAACAGTCTGTCTGGACTCTGTTGGTGTCTACTCTTCATAACCATGAAAGCTGCCAAGGGGCACAAGTTTATCACTGCCTTTCTACGGAATGCTTCTGTAATAGGACGGACAGGAAGCTGAGGCTTCCTGGACGGAAGTATTAAAACACATCTCAGATTCAACGGTTTTGGAAGTTAGAGCGACGGCGTAGAGTACACTCCATGAGCCATTGGGGCTGGGGATGAGTAACTGTTAGGGAACAGCTCCACTATCAGAGGAAAAGGAAGTGATTCAAAGCAGGCTAAGCAGATGACAGCCTAATCAGAAACCTAAGATCCAAGTGAACAAGTCAGTTAGCTCAATCCTGGCAGAACCAGAGCCAGCTTTCATAAAAGTCCATGAGTTTTGGCACATTGCTGGAGGTAGTGCATGTGAGGGGGAGGGAGGGGAAGACGGGGGGGGGGGAAGGGAGCAGAAACAGCCAAAGATAAAAATTTCAAGAGCAGTGGCATGTACTAGAATAAGAAGTCAGAGATTCAGGGACAAGTGGAAACCAGGGCAAACTGTCAGAGACTGAGAGACAGGGGCAGAGAGCGACAGGATACAGGACACAGTGATGTGTGTAATCGCTGTGTAGCCACAGTAAGACAACCCTTGATGGGTGACACATTGGCCTCCTTGGCAGGATGGCTTTGTGCCTTACACTGCCGTAGTCTTACATCTCCAGGCTTTTGCCTCTTCTTAGTTGTTTGTGTTGCTATAGCAAAATACCTTGGTCTGAGTAGTTTGTAAATGTACTGCCACTGTCATAGATGTTGGGAAGCCCAAGACCACGGGACTAGCAGATAAGGGTTCACTCCTTCCTTCAAAGATGCAATCAGGCTGCATCCTCAAAAATCAGAGAGGGAGAATCAGCCTTATCACTTACAAAAAGGAATCCCTTCCTAAGAGTACCAATTCCACCCACTAGGGCAGAGATTTGGGCAGACCCTTCATATCTATGTGATTAAGATGGCTTTTTTTTTTTCTGTGCTAATTTTCTGAGGAAGGACTTAGGCCACTCCATGACGCAGATTCCTCTGGGTCAAAGGCCAGTGACATAGATGTCCTAATGTTCTCTGTTGGATACTTATCCTCAGAACACCCTCCCTTAGACTGAGCTGCTTCCCCATGCCTGCCTCAATCCGTGAGCAATATATGAGGGAATCTGATACTCTTAGCATAGGGCTGTCACTCACCCACCACAGCCAGAGTATGTTTAATGTGGGAGAAGAAGGGCAGGGATATGTCTGCTGATTGCTGCTGTAGACAACCTCCCCATGTGTCTTAGATGATGAAAGTTTGATTTTTGTATCATGTCAGGAGCACTCATTTCTCTGATCAGTAGATTTCTACTATGGACCTCTTGAGTCCTGGCCATAAAGTGATTGATTGTTCTCATTGATTTTGGTGTTAGAAAAGACATTAAAGCAGCTGTGTATTGCCTTTTGGTAGTATTCTCTGGTGTGTCTTACTAGCCGACTCTCCATTCCCTCTTCTTACCACACAGCTTTGTTTTAGGAAAAAATTATCCACCCCCCCATAGTCTATTAATGAATCTGGAGATCACTGATTGGCTAGAGTGACTGATCACTGAACTCCAGGGGTCAATATGTCTCTCCTCCAGGGCTGGGGTTGTAGGTATACACACCACACCCAGCTTTTAGGCAGGCTCTGGGGCTCTATCGAAGGTCTTCATTTGGTATAACAGGTGCTTCTCACTGGGCCACCTGCCTAGCCTAACTGCTTCTAAAACTCTTGGCTGCAATTCCATACAGGGTCAGGCAACTGAACTTGGTGGGCCATGAAAAAAATTTTCTAACAACACTGCAGGCTTGGTTCTGAACACATATGCACTTTTCCCTGTGCACACCATTACCATGAACATCTCCAGTGAACCCCACCTGTCGCACCTCAGCTCAGAGTCCAGTCTGCTGCATGTGATGAGTTACACTGTCCCTTTTGTGCGTTCACAAAAGCCTCTTGTTCTTATGGAAGCAGAACGACTTAACTGTAGAAAACAGACTTTCAGTTGCTCCCTGCTGTCATTCTTGAGCTTGTGAGTCTCAGATTGTAATCTTCGGGTTGTGCTATATTAGTAGACTGCTTGACTTAAGAAACAGACACTGTTAAAGTTGCCGGTGAGTTTCATTAAAAAAAAAAACATTGAGTGAATTTAGCTCAGGATTCTGATAGAATCTCAGGCACCTTCTGAAGTTGCCACAAACATGCTTCTGTCATGTTCTCTTACATACATTTAGGTGAAATGACTTTTTCAGCATTGGCAGTTCTAAATTAAGATCCCAGTCAACCCTAAAGAGTGTTGGAGTTGATTCTGTCATGCACTGTCAGATTCGGCTGAGATCTAATGATTTATGTAAAAACAAGCAAACCCATCCATCTTGCCTGTATGCAAACTTGCTTTCACCTTTAATAAAAGGTAAAATTGTGTGCATATCAGGAAATTGTTTTTGCACAAGTTATGTTGTACTGTGAGTAAATATTTGATTTATACACTTACACAAATACTTGGAGATTTAAAAACATTTTGCAGGCCGTCGGTGCAGATACCGCTGTCCCTGAAGCTGCTTGTGGTTAACCATAATTAGTCTTACCATCTTCTTTTATATTTCTACCCATGGAAAGCCCTTGGGCTCTGTCTCCTTACAGCTGTTTGTAAACAAATTCCAAAGGCTGTCATGCTCTGAGTACCAGAGAAAAAAGATTTGCTTATAAGAGCTACTCTTTTCACAGAATCATTTCAGAATTCATGTGCCAGGGTGGTGACTTCACATGCTATAATGGCATTGGCTATTAGGCCATTTATTGAAGAAGTTCTCTACCTGTGGGTCTAGACCCTTTGGGGGCTGCATAACCTCTTCACAGGGTTCACATAAGACCATTGGAAAAATACACATATTTACGTTATGATTCATTATAGGAACAAAATTACAATTATAAAGTAGAAATGAAACTAATTTTATGTTTGGCGGTCACCACAAACTATATTAAACTGAAAAACTGTATTAAAGGGTCACAGCATGAGGAAGGGTGAGAACCACTGCTCTACAGAGAAACTTGAGCCTGAGAACGTCATCCTGAAGCCTATAGGTCCCAATATCTTGTCCATGGAAAACACTGGACCATACACAAATACTTCCTAGTTTTTTGTCTTACTAATAATCCTGAGTGGTTGGATGGGAAACCTGTGTACTAGGGCCTCGGGGAAGGGGTTCTCTGGCATGGAGATGGGAGTTGGAGGGTGTTTGCTGACAGGGTGACCCACAGAGGAGACAAGGAGTCTGCAAGGGGAGGGAGTGAGCCTGCTGCGGTGGTCAGGGGAATCTCAAAACTGACTTTTCTGTGGCTCCTAGTAGCAGTCAGCCATTTCTGTTGCCCTGAATCACTATCAACCAGTTGCTTCTTTTCTTAGACAAGTTTCACAGAACAAGGACAGACTAATGAATTTGTAACCTAGTCTCCTGGCCAGTCAGAGTTTGTCAATTATACTATAAGAGTTTGCTCAGGGGCAGATACCCCAAGAAGACTCCCCAGTAACAGTGTCATCTAGCTATGGGCTTATCTGTACAAAATGATCTCCAGGGCATTAAGAGACTTCCAAATAGTGACCAGATAAAAGTTAATTTTAGAATTTTCCTAAGAAGACTCAGATATATTTTCCCCCCACAGGAAAAGGCATAAAATGAATCATTGTGCACAAAGCCCCCAGACAATGAAACAGGCAGAGAATAATATCCAAAGTTAAAGATAGAAGGAGGGCGATTATAGCAATCTGCTTTGTGGGACTGTGTAGTGGACCACCTGTGGTCTCCAGGAAAATAAAAGAGAGTAGTATGAGCATCATCAAAGCCTTGAATCCCTTTGAGTTTCAGACCAGCAGGACCATCAGGAGGACTGCCATTGCAGACTGTGGACAGGTCTGCTACCTTTGAGTTGCAAACATCTGAGCCAGGAGAGAATTTTCTATGTGGTCTCTTCTCAGTTTCCCATAATCTTTTGTTTCCAATTCCCCTCCAAGTCTGGCCGGATCGAAGTTAAGTGTCTAACTATTAACAACAACTAAATAAGAGTGGTTAAAAGTCCCCTGGCGTCTAGGCCAGAAAGGGTCATGAGTGTTTCCACTTAGAGAAGCTTGGTCTTACTGTAGGGCTCATATGTTTGTCTGTTGTTTTAATATTCTTTGAATGAGGAAAAGCCTTCTGGCCAGCACGTGGTAGCCTTGGAAGAGAAGTGACCCCTTTCCTTCTCTGAACAGGAAAGTGGCCCTTCAGGTTCTGGCTTGAAGACTTAAAGAACCGAAACCACCAGGATTTGGTGTCTTTAGTTAGCTTTGTTTACTCTATACTCAGCCCCTTCCAGTCGTTACTGTAACAGTCCAAAGGCCCACTTCAGTTGGGGGGAAGAAAGGAGGCCAGAAAACACCTTCAGTAAGTTCTTCAGAGGGGAATCACTTCATGCAAATATCTCCGTCTCAGAAGGAAACTGCTCAGGGTCAGTCCTTTGTCCATCCCGAGAAGTCAGCAAGCCGAGTGGGCGGTCATTTTGAACTTTCGCATTCCTGTTTCCAAATATGAAAGAGTCAAGATGTCAGGAGGCCAGTCACCAACTTGCTGCGTGACTTGGAGCCATACCTCTTCACCAGTCCCCAGGAAAGCCAGGGTTTTTCTGTGGGCACTTAGGGAGTGGGCAGCTGTGGGGAAATGTGGTTTCTGGTGAGCTTGGCTGATTTTTGTGACACCAACCTGATGTTTAGAAACTGGCTGTTTCCTATAAGCATGGGTGAGCAGGCTCCCATGGGATCTAGCTGGTAGCAGTCTCGGCTAGCGATTCTGTAAGACCTGGAGTGCTGTTCCTAGCTGTGTGCCTCAGCTCCTTTAGTCATGTGACCTTCTGCTAACTGTTGATCCCTCCCTTAGCCTCCATGTGTTCTCCTTGACACGGCCATGGCACCAGACACCATGTTCAGACAGTGTACACCCAAGGGTACAATGCAATCTTCTCATCTCTTCCCTTAATGAGCTCCAGCCTTAGCCGGCACAGCTTGGGTGCTCTCACCCCGATTATCACCGACAACCCTCTTTCTCCTTGAATCAGGTCAGAGAACAATTACTCCCAACCTCTGTGTCAGAAAAGATGATAAGAAGGTCATGGAAGCATCCTCCCCATTGAGCCTCCAGATAATGTCTCTCAGTCTACAGCACCCGATTTCTCTTCATCTCTTCTCTCTCTAAGATACGGCCCTTCTCCTTTTTCTGGTTTTCCGTATCTTCTTCTGCAAAACTAGTAAGAAAGATGAGAACACCTCCAGTGTAATGGATGCTCTGGACTCGGTTAAAGCCGGATCTCTCAGTCTGTTATTGATTTTGTATATGCACATGTATATATGCCCGTGTGCACAGGTACAAGTGCATATGTGTATACCCACACATGCATAGAAACTAAGGGTTAACCCTTGCCTGTTGTTCTTCAGGACACAGTCCACCTTGATTCTTGGAGACAGGATCTCTCATTTTTACTTGGAACCTTCCGGTTCCTAAGGCTGACTAGCCATGATATAGAGTTATCCCCAGAGTTGAGTGTCTAGGGTCTATACTTGACCTGGCAGTTTTCTTATGTGAGTTCTAGGGATCCAACTCAGTACCTCAGACTTGTGAAGCAAGGTGCTCCCATTGGCTTTTCTGAGCAGGCAATTCTCGGTTGCCCTGTGTAAAGAGACTATCTAGAGACATCCCTTATCTCTTCTCCTTAGACACCAGTAATATCCTTTTCTCAGGTTGTGACCATCAGAAGTGCTTCCAGGCATTGCCACTGGTCCCCTGAAGACCATCACTGACTTGGATGAGAAACATGAGTTAGGTGCATTGAACACAACCAGTAACCTTTGTCTGACACTTCATGCCACCGGCGTGGAAGAGTTTCACATGCTCTCATCTTAGTCAGTCCCTACTGCATCCTTCCGAAGTGAACATGCTAGCCTCCACTTTGCTCAGAAGGGCAATGAGCTGCCAATAAAACTTTAAGCTGGGATATAAACCTGAGTGTTCACCACTTCCAAGACTGATTGCTTCACTCCTTTGCGTGCCACAGAGGAGTAATCTTTTGCAGATGGAACTTATTTACTAAAAAATCCCTGGAGCTGGGGCCAGGCAGAACTGATCCAAAAGCCCATGAGCTCATCTTTAACACCAGAAAGGTCTGTTTCTCCCATCATTATATGGAGGATGGGGATTGAGGCTGCTGTCCATGCAGGTTGTGGAAGGACAGGCTGGGGGCTAAGTGGTACCTGGGACATAGAGTAGACAGAAGTCTTGTGTCACCTCATTCCAGGTCTTACAACCTTTAGGATTTCTAGGCCTGTCTTCTGAGATCCAGGCCAAAAGAACAGCAACTGGCTGGAAAACTTATACTTTGCCCGTGCAGGACTGGGAAATCCTCTCTGCTTTGCCTCTGGCCCAGTCTTGATCTCTCGTTCTTAGAATGAAGCTCGGCTTCCTAAGTAGCACAAGAATCTCTTCTCATTGACCTTCAGTCTTTCTGCACTGTTACGTCTGTCTTCTCCCTGTTCTTCGTTAGCATCATGGGTTGACTCATGAATTCCCCGAAGGTACTGTGCTCAGGATTCTCTTTGGTCATCTGAATTTGCCTTCGGCTCATGTGGAACACCTCTCTGCCACCCTGGGGCTGGCCTAGGTTAGAAGTACTTTCCCCTTGGGGACACTATCTGATTCCAACCTTGGGTATAGTATTCCATTGGGGTTGCCCCACATACTGCTCCGAGTTTCCTGTTCACCAGTCTGTTTCCCTCACCATACTTCTGTGTTTTAAACACATTTACTATTCCTTTTTAAAATCTGTAGTCCCAGGCCAGGTAGAGGTGCTTACTCAAGTTTCCACCTAAGGTCCCGTGGGGGGTGGAACTAGAGAAGAAATTCATGAATGTTATCCTCTGCCTCTATGTCTCCACAATACACACACCGCAAATAGGACATATAAAAATAAATAATCGCTCATATCCAACAACACCGGCATTGTTACAACAAATATTTGCCACCCAAATGAATGGCAGCCAGTGTTGTAGGTGTTGGATGGTTTAAGAGGTACTGTGGGAAGGGTGGTGTAAAAAAGGCATCAGGTTTTTTTCAAGCTTATCAGAATCTGACAAAGGAATGAATGATCAACGGTGAAGCCTGGAATGGCCCATGGTTCCCTCTTCCCATCTCGAAATGTTCGGTAAGTTAACCAGAAGGTGATCCTAGTTGGTAGAAATACTCAGGTAACTAACTTTGATACTAAGTTAGGTAAGAAACTGACTCTGTTACTTGGCAAGGAGTCAGTGTTTTCCCTGTGACCTAAATATCAGCCAGGAGGTCTGAAAACCAGGGACTACATGAACTATGAACCGTGCTTACTTTAGCTGTTAGCTTGGCAAATCTACTTGATAAAATAACTCAGAGAACAGGTGTTTGGGATATTTTAGTGTGAGCTTTTGCAATGTTGGTAGCATGGTGCTTGTGTCAGATAATTCTCTGGGAGAGTAAGTCTAGTCTATGTGGGGCAGCATCTCTGACTTCTACCTGTTGGATGCCAACAATACTTTTTCTGCTCTTATAATAACAACCATGTATATGGTCACATCTATCCTGATGTCCTAATTGAGAACATCAATTAGGTGTTGGAACTGGGGTCCATCTGATGGAGTTGTAGGAGCCCTGGAGAAAATCTGAGCTGCCATTCACTGACGAATTTTCTGTAAGTTCTATCTGAAGTTGGCTTCGGGAAAAATAGCTCATCACTCCCCTCTGTGCCTTCCTGTGTAGTGTAGCTTTCTCTTTAAGCTAGAGAACACTGAAAGTCCAGAAGTTTGTGGGTTCTTCCAAGTTCATCTTTGGTCTTAGGAATCATCTGGAGGATGGGAAATCTTGGATGTTGGACAGGGACCAGTTATTTAGCATCTACGGTTGTGTGATAAGGGATAAACCTGAGGCCCTTGGTTGCATGGCATTGCTTCCCTCTAGAGACTCGCATTTCTATCTCCCATGGGCTTATAAGAGTTTCTTGGAAGGACTCTATCTCACTGAATCTCTTATAAGCTGCCTTCTTTCCCAGCAGCTAAGATTATTAGACCTGAAGAATGATTCAAGCAATTCATTGCATTGGGGAAATGGAGGCATAGAAAAGTGAAGAGATTTGGCTAAGGCTGTATGGTCTGTGGATTCCTGACCATCCTTCCCACAGTACCTCTTAAGCCATCCAACACTTACAACACTGGCTGCCATTCATCTGTGTGGCAAATATTTGTTGTAACAATGGCAGGATTGGATATGAGTGATTATCTATTTATTTTTATATGTCTTATTTTCTGTGTGTGTATTGTGGAGACATGGAGGCCAGAGGACAACGCTCATGAATTTCTTCTCTAGTTCCACATCATGGGACCCTAGGATGAAACTTGAGCAAGCAGCTTAGAAATTATATTTCCCATGAGGACAGTCCATCTCACATTTACTGAAGAAGAGGCTGGACCCTGTTGTAGACTTCTGCCAGAGTTCTTATTTCGCTAAAGCTTCCTTCAGTCATATATCTCGCCCCCTGCGTTCTGTTTGCTGATGTGTAGTTGACACACAAGCATTTATGCAATTCCCACACCTAAGGCTCAGGGAACATTGCAGAAGAAAAGTAGGAAAGATTGTAAGAGTCAGAAGATCTGGAACTTGGCTGTGAGATCATATCTCTTAGGTAGGCAGATGTTACACTATAAAATCTAACCCAAAGATGAGCTGACCAAGGAGGCCAACAATGAACTTGCTAACATAGAAGAGAGGATGTTCAACTGACTGAGAGAATTACAGTCAACTGCAGAATGCTGAAAACAGCAGAAATAATCTTTCCCATGGAAAAGTACCCCAACTGGTTATTCAATATTAAATAGTCATCTCTGAAAACATACAGAGTATATGAAGATTATGTTTTATCCATGTGTTTATGAACACACACACATGTGCAACAGCATATGAATTTGTGAGCAGGGATATTTGAGAGAATTTGGGTGGAGGGGGGAATAGTGTAATTATATTATGTCAAAAATAAAAAAATTAAAAAGAAATGATATGTAAATGTCATCTGTCAATTGACACTTTGGCTGTTGGTTGAAATTTTAACTCAATGAAATAAAACATGGGAAAAATCTGAAGGACTGTGCCAGGTCTAAAATGATTTATGCAGAAGCTAGATCTTTTTTGGGAAACTCCCCTGGGTCTGGAGGACATGACGCACTGTGTCATGTAGAGCTGGGCACTGGTTGTTTCCCATCATGTGATTTAGAGGAATGGAACTGGGGTTCGGATTCAGGTTCAGCTCCCAGCTCCTCCATTTCACATCCTCGCCACCGAGTGACACTGCTTTTGAATCCCCATGGGCTCATCTTGTTATCTAAATTCTAAATCTTACAATTACAGCAAGTGGAGATGTCATTAGAAGAGAAAACTGCATTGTCGAGAGTTTAAAACACAAGGGGCCAGTAAGGGACAGAGTTGGAAATCAAAGAGTCAGGGTGGAATCCAAGTCATCTGACACCAGACTGTAGATATCTAACTTGAGATTTTTATTAAACATTTGGGTGCAACATGACACCTATAAACCTCAGTTTCTTAGTCTACTGAGTTGGGGTGATGATACATCCTTGGAAGAATCCCTACGGGGATAAATAATAGTAATTCCTTAAAATATTTTTTTAAAAAATTAATTTTATGTCTATGGCTGTTTTAGCTCCATATGTATCTCCTGTATCACATGTGTGTCTGGAATCCCTGGAGGTCAGAAGAGGACATCAGCTCCTCTAGAACTGGTCTTACAGATGGTTGTAAGTCTTCTTATGGGTGCTAAGAATTGAACCTTGGTCCTCTGAAAGAGCAGCCAGCATTCTTAACCATGAAGCCATGTCTCCATCCCCAAAGGTTAAAGATAATTCGTGGGTAGTATTTGGCACCCTTGAGAGTCTAGCATGTCCTCAGTTTTTCTTCCTTCAACATACTAAGTTTAATATCAACAGTGATTGAAACTTCAATGTTGGTGTAGGCAAACCAGTGGGTGGACATATAGATGTGATAATATTGAATTCAGCATAAAGCTAAGTCATGTCTCTATTTTTTCCAGTTCTCCTGAGTAACTGGAGGTAGAGAGAGAGAGAGAGAGAGAGAGAGAGAGAGAGAGAGAGAGAGAGAGAGAGAGAGAGATCTGCTCAAGTTCACACATCAAAGACTTGACTGAGCTAGAATTTACTTTCACAATCATTAAATTCCTGGACTGCATTGTAGCCTCACTCGAGTTCTCGGATTGTTCAGCTGCTTCAAGCCATTCTCTGGACATGCTTTGAGCCCTTCAGATCAAAATAAGCTGAATGTTTATCTGAATTAGATCTCTTCTTGTGTTAAAAGCTTGTTCTTCGAGGACCATCTGCTTTCTGTTAAGCCTTGAGGACTCTAAAATCAGTTCTTGTTCTAGTTTAGGTTTTCATCCCTCCCTCTATTGTACCACGGTAGAACCTCAGACTAACCTTCAGTGAAAATGAGGTGAGATGTTTTTAAATCTCTGCCTACTGTGGTCTCTGAGCACACAGCTAACCCCATTCCCCCTGTGCCCTCCACTCTATGACTCCCCATGATTTATAGTCTCCCCAACTCTCAGATTCCTTTCTTTAGCCCACCAAGCTCCCCTGTTTGGCATTTCCAAAGTTCATCTAGGTGGGCCTTCACTTGATTCAAACACTTTTCCTCTCCAACTCTGAGTTTGTCCATGTGGGGGACATGTGGCATCCATGGCCACATTTTACAGGTCAAAGAAGTGTGAGACCAGATGCCAGTTTTCTCTTTGTGGCTGCACCACCCCAACACTGTGCCCCAAACAGCAAGTGTGGCTGGTTGCCTAAGGAAAAATCAGGGAACTCCATGTAACATAAAAGTAGGTACTTTGGAGATCCAGACTAGATATCTCTCCCAGCATTTATAAACTTTGTGATCATGGACAAACTATAATGAACCCTTGTGAGCCTCAGTTATTGGTAAGCCATGGAAAGCAATGGGATTTTGAAGGTGTCCAGTAGTTCATTCAACAAAAGCACTATGAGGTCCAGGCAGAAGCTGTCTGCCCACTGGTCTCCTTTGATCTGCATGACAGTCTTAGTGCATCTCTTTAAGTCACTGGACACTTTTACCTGGCCTGTGACTCACTCGTGAGTTCTCCCAATACTCGAGCTCTTGAAAACCAGAGGCTTCAGGACAGACCCAAAGGTTGAATTCCCGGAACACTTTTTGTAGATGTGATTGACAAGTTTCCATTTTATGAATGAATGGAATGAACAGCTTTGGGGGCAAGAAGACTTTATTGTACTTCAAGAGGAAATGTGTGGGAATCAGCTTGTCAGTGTCTGAATCTCAGTGGACTCCCTCTCCTCACTTGGCTCAGAGACAGGTGAGAGCTATGTACTAGAAAAATGAACTCCAGACACGTTTAGTCTAGAAGAGTACATAACTTCAACTTGAGTTGATGAATATTCTATCATAAAAAGAGAAACTAAGGCTCAGGAAGGGAAAAACATCTAGTTTTATAGAGGCCAACAATAGCATTTTAGTTTTTTTTTTTTTTTCATACAGGTAATCTATAAACTGGTACCTAGTACAGTTCCTAGGTGACCAAGATGAGCTCAATGCGGCATATCAGAACTGAATTCCGCTCGATTCTCTTGTGGTCTCATGACTTTCAGGGCTGAGTAAATCTGAGTGTGAAAGAGGAAGAAGGTGCGAGGTCAGTAAGCAGACATAGTAATTGTATTAGTCATTTTTTACATTGTTATGACAAGAATTTTAATAGCAACTTAAGAAGAGGTTCATTTTGGCTAATGGGAAGGCACAGCAGACTGGGGATTAGAGAACAGGGAATGGTAGACATCTGGCTTTATTTTTTTAAATCAGTCAGGTAGCACAGCTTATGAGATGGTGCTGTCTTCCTTCAGGGTAGGTATTAAAGTACCCTCCTAGACATTCTGAAACTCAGCCAGGTCAACTGTGAAGATGGCCATCGTTGTTATTCTCTTTGGATTATTGCTTCATCTAAACTATGATGTGAGTAGGGTGACCAGATCTAACAATGGTCAAAAACCACAAAGGATATGACAATATTTTCTCCAGTCTTCCTGGAGATATTTATTTCTGGATAATAGTGGACTGTCAACTTGTAAGACAGTTTTACTGAATATACCACACACCAAAACTATAGAACACAGAGAAACCTAGCTGGTGTTCAGTTGGAAACTCCATCCCTCATGACTAGTAGTGTCCACAGTGCTGGAAGTTACTATGCATACTACCAGAGGTAAAAGGAAATCATCAGTCTCACCCAGCTGTGAGACTTGTAAGCTCTGATAATGACACTCTTGACAAAATATAGGTCATCCATGCAGTAGTGGCATGAATATTACAGGAGTAACCAACCGTTTAAAAATTGAATTTAAATCCTCCTTCCTGAGATGGAACACATCAAGAGCATTGGACTGTTAGCTTTTTTCTTTTGTACAGAGTAGAGTTTATTCAGGTCACGGGGGTGAGTTAAGGAGGGTAGCAGAGGCAGAGAGAGAGAGAGAGAGAGAGAGAGAGAGAGAGAGAGAGAGAGAGAGAGAGAGAGAGAGAGAGACAGATAGAGAGAGAGAGAGAGAGAGAGAGAGAGAGGGAGAGAGAGAGAGAAGGAAAGTAGAGAAATAGAGTAGAGTCTGGCCATGAGCACATGGGGAGATGGGGAAGGGAATGGGGAGAGGAGAGGCAAGAGCAAAGAGCAGGAACACAAGAGAGCAAGAGGGGATGTCAGCTTTTCATTAGCTTGAATACAGGCATTTCTGGGTGGCTATGGGCTACACATGTACGCAGTGGTGAAGATGAAGAAGTTTCTGAGAGCTCTGCACTGAGGCCAGTGATGTGTGCTCCTGTGGGGCAGAAAGCGATGCTGGGAGCAGACGTCACTGTTGTCTAAAGAGAGGCGATGAGAGAGCTGCTAGGACAAAAGTATTCTTCTGGGTGGGCCTTTTGGAAAGACCGCAACTCGAAAATTTAGGACAAAATTCTTCACATAACCTGAGAAGGAAAAAAGACAAATGATAAAGACTACAGGGGCCGAGGGCTTGTGAGGCTGTTTTGTTTTTAAAAAATGAGTTTATAGGAGCTAGTTAACCCTTGACTTCTTAGAGTTACATGATGATGAATAAGATGTTACAATAAAAACCAAGCACTGCACCTGTCTCCCCGAGAGACATAGAAAACATGGAATAAAGACAACCTCTCAAGAATGGGTGTTTATGTGAGAAGTGGATATTTGTATGAAGGGCATCAAAATTTGATCTTTATTTCTCATCCAATAGAAAAACAAAGATCAACAGGAACAACTCAAAGGATGAAGGTGGGTCCAAGAGCAGTGTGTGTTTATAGCTAATTGATCTTCCTCCTCCCAATGCTCATGAATAATTGCCAAAGAGGGGACAGAAGGATAATAATAGTGGTGAATGACTTTATGGAAATAGTGTCTTCTAAACATAGCAAGGAAGCTACCTACGTGAACTCACAGAAGTTATGATGTCATGTATAGAGCCTGTGAAAGCTGAAGACAGAGAAAACCCCAGCATGGCATGAGGAGGCGGGCACAAAGTCCACACCTAGTAGAGGAGCTATTAGTATTTAATAAGAGACGAAGATGGAGATGGAGACAAAGACAGAAAGACAGTCTTGTTTAAGTTGACCATACTTCAGTGGAAGGGTAATCATCCAAGTCTATGTGGGCAGTATAAATTGGACTTGATGAGGAAGGGAGGACTCGAAGTTGGGTGGGTAGGGAGGGGTGTGGGTAGATCTGGGAGGAGTTGGGAACGAAGCAGATATCATCAAAATACATTGTAAGACATTATCAAAGGACTAATAATTTAGTTTTAAAATCAGATCAAAGATTTACACGCGAGGTTGGAAACTATAAAACTGCTAAAAGAAAACATGGAGAAATCAAGACAGTAAAGACAATAGAGTGTCAAAATGGTGAGATAGCTCAGTGGGGGAAAATGCCTGCTCAGCTGAGTTTGTATCTGGAACCTGCATTGTGGAAGGAGAGAGCAGGCCCCTGAAGTTGCTCTTCGTCCTCTAGATGCATGCTGTGGCACACACACACACACACACACACACACACACACACACACACACACACAGAGAGAGAGAGAGAGAGAGAGAGAGAGAGAGAGAGAGAGAGAATAAAGTATTCGAATAAGAATATAAATGCAAGAAATCAAAGGACAAACAAGCACCACAAATAAGATAGAATTAGGAAGATAAGGTGCCTCCACATTGCAAAAGCAACTAATCGTTAGAGTGAAGAAACAATTCATAATAGAGGCAAACGTGCTTGATTCATCTGGCAATGGATTAATGCCCTAAATGTGTAAGAAATCTAAAAATAACAACGAAATATACTTAGAATAATATGATTCGAAACTACTTAAAGGAAAAAAGTCAATTGACCAACACATTACAGAGCTTCATTAGCTGTTAAAAGAAATGCAAGTCAAAACCACAATGTGATAATCTTACTTTATAAAGACTATTCTCTCTCTCTCTCTCTCTCTCTCTCTCTCTCTCTCTCTCTCTCTCTCTCTCTCTGTGCATGTACACACACACACACACACACACACACACACCAGCTATGGCAAGTGCTGGCAGGAATGTGGAGAAAAGGGAACCCCTACACAGTTGTTAAGGATATAAGTTACTACGGAGCACAGTGCAGAGTGTTTCTATAAGGCTGTCTACCATAGCATGTAGCAACCCCACCTCTGAATACACATGGAAAAGAAATGACAGACACCCCTGCTTGCTTCTGCACTAACTACAATTACCAAAACTTGTCTGCTCATTAAGAGGTTGATGGACAAAGAAAATGTGATCAATATTCACAATAGCAATTATTCACATATAAAAAGAAATATTCATTATTTGCAGCAAAATAGACAAAAGTGTTTTGTTAGGTGAAAGGTCAGGATAACAAAGATAAATTTTAGGTAGAGTATGGCAATTTCTACTAGAGGCAGGGAGCAGGGGGGTAATAACAGGTTAGATGACAAGTATTCTAATACTTAGACAGCAGAGCTAATTTTGTGTTTCGTAGTTTAGAACTGGGAAGGGAGTATGAAGAAACTATGAAATGCATATGAATGATTAGGAGGCAATAAAATAAAATTTTAAAAGGAATTAGAAGCCTCCAAGTCCAAAGAAATAACCACAAGCAACTATTTATTATCTCAAATTAATTAGTATGCATCGTACACACATATTAGACACACCATAAGTAAATAAATATATGAATTCTTTTTTTAATTGAAGAACTTTAAATATATGAATTCTAATTTAAAAAAATCTAAGAAAATTATATGGAAAGGCAGCCATCCCAAATTGGCCATTCCATACTACATACAGGTGTCAAATTATTACATTGAGCCACACAAAATTGTACCATTAAAAGAATGATCGAAAACCTTATAAGAGCAGATGGTGTTTGTAATGCGACCAAAGGGCTGGGAGAGGTCTTCACCAGGAGCAATACCAGTGTGTCAGGTGACAGCAGTCTTAAGGAACGTAATAACATGCATATAGGTAGCAGTTTTCTTGGGCAGCAAATTGTGACTTGGCACAGAGTAGGGCTTCAAGAGGTGGGACAAGAAAAGGAATTCAGATCTTAAGAGCCCACGGATCAGGCTCAGAAGGACTTGTGTTGTGCAGGGCAGCCATAAGCAATGGGAACACTGAGAGTCAAGTGGGAATGGCTGAAAGATGTATCTAACACTCTGCTCTAGCACCTGTGGGCATCCATAGGAGGTGGGGGCGGATGGAGCAGAGCCACCAGGACAAAGCTGATTCCCTTGTCCAGTCGAAACCTGATCCATTTGAGACCTAGAGATCTGGGATGTAGGAGAGGCAGCAGATAAAAAGAGAAGGGAGAAATGTTGCCAATACTTAACATTTAAAATCCGTGACTAGTTCTACAATGGCCCCACAGACAAGTATGGAGCTGGGATGCCCTAGGAAATGAGAGGCCTTAAGAGGAATGCTATCTTGTGTGTTCCCTTGACTGGTGTCTTAGTTAGGGATTTTATTGATGTAATGAAGGCAACTTGGGGAGGAAAGTCTTTACCTCACCTAAATTCTTTGGTTGCACTCCATCAGTGAGGGAAATCAAATCAAGAGTTCTTGGACTGTAGCTTACTGGCTTGCCCCCCTGTCCCCCACTGCTCAGCCTGCTGGGACTACCTACCCATTGGTGGCACTTCCCACATAAAGACGACAGTCTATAAGCTTGCCAAAGGCCAGTCTTACAAAGACATTTTTTCCTTTGAATTTCGAATCTCTTTTCCCAAATGATTCTGGCTTGTGTCAAGTTGACATATTACTAACACCCAGCTGGGTGTATTTGGTGGGAAGGGATATTAGAACCTGTGTCAGAGACTCCCTGAAGGTGGTGAAACTCAGTTAAGGAACTTGAGGAATGTGGCCTGAGGCTGGAGATTTCATTCATGGCAAAATGACCTCAGCCGTGAACGAGATTTGGAAGCTGCTATGGTTTGAATGCTGGTGTCCCCTCCTACAGAAACTCAAAGGTCAATGTAGTAATGTTAAGTGGATTATTTAGGATGTGATTAAACCTTGAGACCTCCCTTATGAGTGGGTGTAGGCTATGCCACAGAGGTCTCACAGAGTTTCAACTCCTTCTGCCTTTCAGCTTTTCACCATGTGAGGACACAGCCATTATCTCTTCTGGAGGAGGCATCTTTTAAGCAGAGAGCATCCCTCACAAGATAAAGGAATCTTCAGGTGCTTCTCAATGTACAGAATTTCCAGAAATACATTTCTGGACTTTATAAACTAGCTAGTCCCAGACAGTTTGTTAAAACAGTAAAGACTGGTCTAAGACAAAAGCTGTTGTGTTGCACACTCACTAAGCAGCTGTCTGATCTTTTCTTGCTCCCCTCCTGG
Source organism: Micromys minutus (assembly GCF_963924665.1). Lineage (NCBI taxonomy): Eukaryota > Metazoa > Chordata > Mammalia > Rodentia > Muridae > Micromys > Micromys minutus. The sequence continues at coordinate 15,418,294 of NC_137963.1, read as the reverse complement.
CAAAAGAAGATGATGCCCACCTCTCACGCAGAGCATCCGTGCTGAATCCTTTTGATACTGAATATCCACCCACCAATGCAATTTCAACCTGTCTTAGCCAGAGGAAGCTGTGTCTTTCAAAAACCTGTCTAAGAATCCTTGCACCCTCCCCAATAAATGATTAATGATGCCATTGCCACCGAAAGCCAGTGCCTTGATTGAAATTGATTTTCATATTTTCCCCTCATTTGAGGCTCAATAGTATTTCAAACTGCTTGTCAAACAAAACAAAAACCCAGCAATCACCCCCAAAGAAGGATTTTTTTTTTTCAATCCACAAAGAGTTCTGGCAGCAGATAATTCTCCTGCTGGCAGTGGTCTACACATAGAAACAGTGAAGAAATAAGGAACTTGTACAGGTATGGCCGGAGCCTGGAAAGTCATTGTGGGTATGACTCTAAGCATAATGGGTTATGGGCTGCTCTCTCTCACTCCTTCTTCCTTTATCCTCCTCCTACTCCAAACCTCATCTTCCTGGTTTCTTCCATTGTCATTTATCCAACCACCTTCTTCCTCCTTCCTTCCCCACCCAGTTCTTTCTCACTCCAGGTTTCTGTGTCATTCCACACATGGAAGCGAAGTCTTACACTTCTGTGATGTCTCACAGATCTCCAAATGGAACCCATGATCTCATCAACCTCACAGCTACGCGTGGAGATGGGTGCTGTCCCCATTCTGCAGATGATGAAAACAGAGGCCGAGAAGGATGAGATCACTTGCTTGAAGCTGCATCTCCTCGGGGAGGCAGAGGTAAGATGGTGGCTTGCATTGTTTTTCCTTCTAACTTTACAAGTCACAGAGATTTCAACACGAAGACTAACACTGCATTTTCCTGTACAGGAGTCAAATCTTCTCTGAGTTTAAGGACCCCAGAGAATAGCGGCTGTCTTCTAAGAAGATTTTTTTCAGAGAACATCAATGGAGTATTTCTCTTCTGGAAACTTTTCTTAAATTATGGGGGAGCCCCCTTTAAATAATTGGAATTCTTTGATGCTCAAGATGACTTGTGTATAATAAAGTGCCCACAAGTAGATAGGCTTAGAGTCTGGAACTAACCCACTGTGGCTGATTTGCTAGATTGTCAGGAGTTTTGTAAACTGTTGGTTGAACACGGCAGATTTCTAAATATTAAATTATTGGTGAACAAAGATCAGAGATATGCTACAGTCATTATTTCTTAATTATTTTACTATTATTCATGACCATTACTATAACCGCTGTAGTTTGGAGGTGGTTCACATATATGTGAGCAGAGAAAATAAGAACATTAATGTCCTTTTGCTTATATTTTCCTATGTCTAAATCCAGTGACATCCCACTGGATGTTGGAATTGACCAAAAGAGAAATATTTACACTTTGGAAATGGGCAAAAGTTATGAACACATGCCTCCTTTCTTCCTCAAGAAACTATCTTAAGCATGTACTAGTCCATTGCTGGCTAAAGTGGTCAAGAGTTGACTAGCTTGTTTTATTGTCTTTCTTGCTGGCATGAACTTGGGCAGGAGAGAGAATGGTACTACAGGAGAATAAAGAGGAAGTGATTCATGCCTTCCTTTTTCCATGTTGGTGGTGATGATAAAAGTAGCAATGGTATGAATTATTTAACAGCACTGTGAGCTCCAGGATCTCGGTCATGGCCACTGGATGAATAATGGGTCAGTTAACTCTTGTCCAAATTAATTACTAATTTCAAATGGAAACCAGATTTGGGGGACTTATTTATCTATATATTCATGCATACAGTAAACTGATATTAATTCAAGTGCTTGGAGCCCAACAGCAGATATGGCAGCTATGATTCTTAGCTTCTGATCGCTTTGGCTGGGAGTCTTAAGCTTGTCGAGACATCTAAACAGTTGGCACCTTCCCAGGGATCTCAGCGCAAGCTTGGAGATTATGTTTAGCAAACAGGGTGAACCACCAGGAAGGGAGGGAACTGTCATGTCCTCTCCTGTCACCAGCAGACCTTGTCTGGACTTGGCAATCTCCACCCTTGTAGTTAAGAAAACGTTTTCCTCTCTTCTCTGTAGTAAGATTGGTCATCAGCTGTCTAAGCTACTACTGTAAGACAAACTAAACATGGCTGTGAGCTTGGCACATGGCTTATTTGCTCGTTTGGGTAAAGGGGCTGAGAGAAAGGGGCTTACATAATTTCCTCAAGTTGTGGCTTTCTTTTTAGCTATGTGTGTGGCTTAAATCCCTCCTACCCTCACCCTTGGGAGTTATGTCTTCCATAGCCAAGTCAAGCATGTGTTGAATTCCTTTCGTGACCTGGTTTTGATGCTAGAGAGAAGGCATCTGATTTTATTCTTGTCTTGGGGAGCCAAAGCTAATAGTAGTTTGTTTAATGTTTTCAAGAGAAATGCTAGGCCATTCTAGAACACCCAGTTCTAAATTAATTCAGATTGATGATGGTGATTCATATTAATCCTTTACTTTGGGAACTTGATAGTGGAACTCTCTTGACAGATGGAATGGGCACACTTATTTTGATCTATGCTACATTGGCTTGATTAGGCTAGCTGAAGTTTTTCCCCCATGTTATGATGGTTGTAGAAACCTCTTGAGAAGCCTGGAAGCCCACAGAGGGAAAGTCCCTTGGGAAACCTGATTATCAACCATGTCTGACCCTGGCTTTGTCAAATGTGATTGGTTTCTAGTTTTCTGAAGGTTGGACATTCCATACCTGCATTCTTTCTTCCTCTTGCTACTTGCAAGGGTGGTGATAATTGATTATATTCGGAAAGTATGCCCAGAATATGGCATCTATTCCAGTGGGATGCTAAGAGGAACACGTTGGCAGTAGGAAATGTCATGCTAGGAGTCTAGGATGTTGCAGGGGAAAGTACCCAAGACAGCCTGGGAGGTGTGAGCAGGTGTTCCCTCCTGGCCAGGGAGGGGTGCAGAGCAGGTAAGGTACACCAGCATTCCCCTCCCTCCCATTGAGGACATGGTTGGAGCTTTCTTGATGAGTTTCCCAAAGAAAGTCTTAGTTTGGTAATTCAGGATAGTGGGATGTTCCTATGTAGACAGTGTCAGCGCATTGGCACTGCTCTTCACTGCTTAGCTTCCAGAAAGAACCATCATTTCCTCCACCAGAGACAGTCTTCCTCTTCTACAATCGGGCTTTCAGAACAACTCTGTTTTGAAAGATGTTTTCCATTACTGGTGTGTGTTTCCAGTTCCCATGAACTAAATACTGGACAATTAGAGCTTCCCAAGCTGTGTGCAATTCTCGGAGGTCCCAACAAGTACATCCAGCAAATATTCAGAGGAACTCTATCTGGGAATGCAATGATAACCATCCCCGTTCCATTTAGATTCTCTTGAATCGTCACACTGAGCAGGGAAGATAGGCAAAGTCGGGTGCTATTCGAAGCACCTGAGTCGCTGACTCCACGGGCTTTCTGTATCCCAGTGTTGTTTGGGGAACTCTGCTTTGGCTATCTCCCTTCACTCGTTTCATGAAGGCCTTTCCAAAGTTCCTTTTTCTCATTGTGCCTTATCTCCTGAGACTTTCCTAATTCTGGCTTCTCAGTGGACGCTAATCTTGTGGGGTATGCCACCATCAGCATAAAATCATAGTGTATAAAAGACACTTATTTATGTTTCTTTGCCCTGTCCTGAATGATGCTGGTTACTTTTGCTTAAGTCCTCAGCTGGCCTATCTGGATCATCTTGAGTTTATCCTCTGCCTTCCGCTCTCTCTTTTTCATCATCAAACATGGAAGGATTCCAACACGTATCTCAATCTTTTTGTAGATTACAATCGGCTTTTCCTGCCTCTAGTCTTGCTCCGTTTCTTAGTTAACTCAGATTGCAAAAACCAAAGCGTCTCATAGTATCCTAATCGGGGTGGCAATCTTGTGAAGGCTGAGAAAAGAAGTCCAAGAGCCAAATGCCAGCATGTTCCTTCCCCTGAGCCTCTGCCATGTCTCACACTCAGTCTCTTTGTGCTGTGGTCTCATGTGGTAAAATGAGTGAGCTGTAGCTGGAGCCTACGTCATAGGAACACTGACCCTGTTCACCATGGCTCCACCCTCCTCTATGTTCTCCAACTTCTCCCCAAGTTTCTACTTTGTCCCTGTTTGGGCCTTACCATTCTCAATATTCCATCCTTTATTTTCATAGCAATTCTGCTAAGGCCTCAAGTACTCAAGGCTGAAGGCCTCTCTTCCCCTCCCACAAACATATTATATTTCTTGCTTCCAGGTCTACCTATATATTCCAATTTAGAATTGAGAACATGAAAAATTGATGTTCCACATGTGAGAGTGAGTATGTAACACTTAACTTTTGGGGGCACATCTTACCTTGGTCAATATATGATTCCTAATGTTAATTATTATACTTAGTTCTTGCTACTATAAGAACATACCTGAGCCTAGGTAATTTTATAAGAACAGACAGTGCTAGAGCAGATGCAAGTGATTTCAGATCAGCAGCTGGTCAAGATGCAGTCTGTGTCTTAGCGATGGTGCATTTTGGCTATACCCCTCTACCCTCTGGGATGAAGGCTCTGTCCTATCATGGTGGAAGAGATGTAGAGGCTAAACTCAAACCTTCAGATCTTTTTACAAGGCACTGATCTCATGTAATTCACATGAATCTCTCATGGCTGCCCATTCCTCCAGGCCTCATCTGTTTATACTGTTGTATTAGGGATCACCTTTAGTTTGAAGATTGGAAGAGACATATACTTTCAAATGATAGCATCAGTGTTTGTCAATTGCTAAAAATATTCTGTGGCGTTCCTTTTCATACAAAGACATTTATTTCTACATTAAGTTCTCTAGTTGGTCATTTTATACCATGAACTAGCAGTTTGGGTCAGGTTGGGCTCTTGAATTCCCCTTCGTTACTTGGTTGGTTTCAAATTTTCTGGTTTTGGTCACGCTGAGAATGATTTGAAAAGTCGAGACTGCTAAAGAAACTTGATTTATGCTTAATATAGAGAGCAAAAGAAACTACCTAGTTCTCCTTACATCAAAACAAGAAGAAAAAAATGTAAGTTAAATGTTGCTGTGAGTTGTTGGTCAGCTTGACAGAGTCTAGAGTCACCTGCAGTAGGAAAAGTGACTAAGACAAATAACAGCAAGTATCGTGACACGGATCTGCACTTTGTGTCCTGGCTCCTGGTCACCACCTGGCTGGTGGTGGCCAGGAGCCAGGCTTGGTCTTTTGGTGTTTCTAAGTGAGTAAGGTCTGCTAATGGCTGCAGTTTACAAATGCATGAATGGGAAAGCAGAAAGACAGGAAGAATGAACGGCTCCTCCGTACAGGAGGAGAGAAGGTCATAGATAGTCTTAGTTTACATATTCATGAACTTAAAATTTTTATAATAATTAAAAAATTAAAAGCTTGGCTAGGGAGGTGGCATCCTTGGAAAGTACCTATTGCTCAAGCCCTGAGACCTGGCTTTGGATTCAGAACCTGTGTGAAGCTAGGTGTAGTGACGTGTGCCCTTGTGACCCAAACCTTGTGTGTTTCATAGTAGGGTGCACGTGGAGACATGGGTCTTTGAAAGCCAATTGCCATCAACCTACTCAAGTTGATAAGCTTCAGGTTCAAGAGAAACCCTGTTTCAAAAAATGACAACTTTCCATGTGAGCCATAATTAAACACCCAGAAGAAAGCATAAGAAACCTCCTTCTAAGTGACTCTCAAAATTATATAAGCTATAGGTGATGTTGGGATGCTTCTCAAAAATGACACTCACACATTGTTGGCAACGAACAGCTGTCTGATTGAACTTAAGGCTCACTCAACAGAAAGGATATCATGCTTGATCCTAGAAACCTAGGCAACTACTTGGGGATAGTGTATTAGTTGGGGTTCTCTAGAGTCATAGAACTTATGGGTAGTCTCTATAGTAAGGGAATTTGTTGGTGACTTATGGTCTGTAGTCCAACTCCCTAGCAATGGTCAGCAGCAGCCATGAATGGCAGTCCACCGATCTAGCAGTTATCAGTCCTACAAGGCAAGTGGGCAAAAAACAGTGTCTTTCTTCTTCCAATGTCCTTATGTAGGCCTCCAGTAGAAGATGTGACCCAGATTAAAGGTATGTACCACCATGCCTGGGACTTGCTTTGACCCAAATGGCCTTGAACTCAGAGATCTTCTTTCCTGGGATTCATAGCCACTATGCCTCAAGATCTCCATGCCAAAATCCAGCTCAGAAACTTGTATCTTCCAGCCTCAAGATCAGGATCACAGGTGAGCCTTCCAATTCTGGATTGTAGTTCATTCCAGATATAGTCAAACTGACAACCAGGAACAGCCACTACAGGTAGTAAGATGGTTTATTTTAGAAGAGAGTCTACTACCACCATTATCCCAGAGCAGCATAATTCCTCAACAACACTCTAAATCTTATCCTTATACCCACACATAAGTATAGCTGCCAACCCTCATCAAAGAAATCTCTGTTCTATAGCAAATATAGACAATTATAGGAAACCACAATCGGACACACTGCAGAGACCAGTGGATTTGGACACTCATCTGCAGCACACTTTGTGAATCTACAGCTTTGAGAACATCCCAGAAGAATGGCGGAATGATTGTAAGATCCAGGATACCTGGAAGTCTGTTGTGTGACTGCTTCTCTTAGAAATGACTCCATAAACAAGGCCTGAACAATTACAATAGGTCCTATTTCTAGACGAAGAACTACAGGCAACTAATGACATCCAAGAGAGGAAGAATTAGCCTCTCCTGGAGATGAGCACTCCTGCTGGCTATCCAACACAACTTTATAAGCTATGGAACCATTTGCACACAAACAAGAAAAATGGCTCTGCAGGATGTGCTTGTGTGCATCAAGGGAAAGAAGGCTATAACTTTGAGAGGTAGGCATGGGAAAAATTAGATGGAGGGAACATGGAAGGGGCTGGAAGGAAAAAGGAAGGAGAAATGATGTAGTCATATATTTGTGAAAATATAAAAATAAAGAAAGAAAAGTAAAGGTCGAGAACTCAGGAAGAGAGTTGGCTGACCTCAGGCCACCACATACCTACACGCATATATACACACTACATGTACATGTGCACACACTACCAATATGTCTAACACCATTTTCTTACTTAGTGTCTTATTGCTGTGAAGAGACACCATGACCACAGAGCTTCTTAGAAAAGAAAATGTATAATTGGGACGGCTTACAGTTCAGAGGTTTAACTCCTCCTTATCATGGTGATGCTGAGACAGACATGGTGCTGGAGAACCTGAGAGTTCTACTTCCTGATCTACAGACAGCAGGAAGATCAAGACCCGAGGCCTGGCATGAACACTTGAAACCTCAAAACCCACCCCTAGTGGCACACTTCCTCCAAGAAGGCCACCTTCTTAATAGTACCATAGTCTGAGCCTGTGGGGACGCTTTACTCTGCTGGGTAAAGTACTTACAGTACACAAGCATGAAGACCTAGCTTTAGATTCCGCTACACCTATGTCAAGAGAGATATAGTAGTATGCATCCGTGGTCCCAGCATCATTGCTGTGAGATAGGAAACCGAGACAGGAAGACCATACAAGCTGACAGGCTTCATATAGCAGCGAACAGTAGGAGGTACTGTCTTAGACGAGGCAGAAGGTGGTTAGGGACACTTGAAACTTGAAAGTGCCAATATTTAACAGTGGCACATGTGGGCTGTGGCGTGTGTGTGTGCTCCCTGCCCTGCCCCAAGACATTTAAAAAAATAAAAGCCAGAGTCTACATAAATCATTTTAAATAAAAAGATAACAAAACTCTTAGCACCAAAAATTGTAATGTATGTTTATGAAAGTAATAGCATATTGTCCTCTATATTCAAACAAAGCAAGATGGGTCATTTCCTGATGGCTTTTGAGAAAAATGACATTTCTTTGGCTCCTTTGGGGTGTCCTAGAGGATGTACTTATCTTATCTCTTACTTTCATCACTGATGTAATGTTGGAGGAAGACAGAAGTCTTAAAGTTCTCAGGCACCGCTGACTTGAAAAAAAATGTCAGTGTTGGGGATTGAGCCAGGACATTGCCAGTGCTAAGAGAAAATGCTCTACCCTGAGCTACATCCTCAGTCTCCAGTGCTACAGTCAGCTTGGCTGAGACAAAGGAATCTAATAAGGCCATCTTCCTCTTCTCCCCTGTCCTTCTCTGCTCTGCTCTGGCCTCCTTTCCCCTCCTCTCCCCATTTCCCCCTTCTTTTCCTTCCTTCCTTTCTTCTCCCATCCTTTCCCATCCCTTTCCCTTCCCTCCTCTTTCTTTTTCTTTCTTCTTTAGCTGTTTTCCCAAATGTTAATAGTGAAAACGTGAATGAGCTATTAAAAGAAGGCTCTGGAAAGAATGTGGGAGAAGGGGTGGGGAAGGACAGGATGAAGCAGGGGAACAGGAACAATGTACAATGGTATATGTGTATAAAAATCTTAATAAGCTACCTATCCTGCCTCCTCCCTGCACCTCAGACGCAAGACCGTTCATTAAAGAGTTTGCATTCAATAGCTCAACGTCTGTTCCCCAAGATGATGAACGCAGACATGGACGCAGTTGACGCTGAAAATCAGGTGGAACTGGAAGAAAAGACTCCACTTATTAATCAGGTGTTGGTACTTCAACACACATTTTAAGATCTTTCTGCAAGAGTAGATGCAGTTAAGGAAGAAAATCTGAAGCTAAAATCGGAAAATCAAGTTCTTGGACAATATATAGAAAACCTCATGTCTGCTTCTAGTGTTTTTCAAACAACTGATACAAAAAGCAAAAAGAAGTAAAGGGTTCACCTCCCTCTCTTCTATGGATTTCTGCTTTTGTTCTTCCCCCTTAAGCTTGGATATGATCCAAAAATTAGAGTATCTTTGTTTGGTTCCCTGAGTATTTATAAAGAGAATGTCAGATCTAGGTAATACAAATGTTTAACAGGAGCATCTCTGAGTTAACGTTCGGTGTATATGTTAGTCTATAAAAATGTGCACATGTAGAGACTTTATATTAGAATTACAGATATTTATGAAACTTGAAGATGAATGTTTTGCCAATTTGCTTATATATACACACATAATGTTTAGCACTGTCTTTTATCATAAGCCTAACTAGTAAAATATACAAGAAAATAACCATGCTGTGAAAAAGTGGCCAAAACCATATACTGAATGCACAGCTTCTGTACCTTGTGCACTGTCTTGTGCCTCTCCTCCATCTGCCTCCTCCTTCCCATCTCCCTCCCCAGGAACCTCAGAGTCATCTCTTACAGAGTGACCTGACTGTAAGTGTTGACACTTAACCAAAATAGGATACATTCTTATCTAAGGCTTGCCATTTGTGATATTTAGTAATAAGATAGGATTGCTGGTTTCTCTTTAATCAACTGAAAATAGATTGAAGCTATAAAGAATGAAGGCTTTTCTTTGAAATGTAAACTGTCACATTGAGAAACTAAAAACTCCTTATTGCATAAAATAGTCCATTTGGTGTTGAAAAGATAGGGATGCTGGTATGTGAGAAGTTAAAAAAAAAAACAGAAAAAGAAAAAAAAGACTTGAGGAAAGATAGAAATAGGAATAAAAACTGGATAAAAAGAAATAACCAACTCCCAGTGTTTTCCCCCTGGATGTGCGTTACCTCTGGCCCACAGCTGCACTTTGTGGATGAAATGAAGTGAAACGAAAGTGGACTGAGTCTAATGTGAGGGGATTAAGAGACCAGTGAAAAGTTTGGTCTCAAGGTTTATTTGTACCAGGAGATGAACTTTTGCAAAATTAATTGAGAGTATATTAGTATCAGAATCATAAATATAAGAGTTTTGTATATGTGATAATTATTAACCTTAGTGTTTTAATCTCAGTTGTATTCCCAGAATTTCTGTAAACTCAATTTAGTTGCAGAATTTTAGTCATTCTTTTAACATTTCTTAAAAATTTAGTTTGTAGCTTCCATTTGATAAGGAGCTGATACCAGAAATAATATTAAGTTCTTATAATAGGGAAGGTCTACTAATGCGACTCTTAGATGGGCTGCTGACTTGTGGAATCATCTAATGTGACAGGTGACTTAGTTATAAGGATATGTAATCCTCACATTGCAGACATTTTGCAACCCTTTTGTGACCTTGTTACAAATATTTAAAGTTGTGCTCAAGTTCTGCTTTGCTGTTTAATAAAAAGCTGTTTCAGAGGTAAAAAAAAATCTTAATAAAACCAATTACTTTTTATGTCAGCTGAAAAAAAAAGGCATATACAGAGTCAGGTTATAGACTTACCTATGTGTCCATGAGCAGAGGCACAAAGAAAGCACATTGCATATACCAACTGTAGTTGTATTCGACCATCAAGAAGAATGGTGTGCAATTTCCAGAAAAAAAAAAAAAAAAAAAGACTGAACTGGTAATCATAATGCTAGGAAGATAGAAATTGCATTCTTTTTTCCTCATATGAAGAATTTAAATAAAAATGTACACCAATATGACACGAAGTTAGAAATAAGGTTATCTGAGGAAGAGAGACCCACCGAGGAAGGTAAAGAGTGGGTTGTTGTTGATTGCCAAGAGCTGTTTGTATTTTGATGCTAATTCCACTTCCCCAAGAAGTCACATACTGAGGTGACTTCATCAGAACCTTCTCCCCACTTTAACTTGTAAAATAAAGGGGAGAGCCTGTGGTTTGGCAGGGGAAGAGAAGGTGGAGCTGAAGAGTTGGGGGAGAGAGAGAGGTCACCGGAGGAGGAAGAGGAAGAAGAAGAAGGAAGATGGAGCTGAAGCTGGTTTCCTGGAGAAACTGCAAGTTCTAAGGGGTTTCATAGCTGGGGAACAGAGTAGTGTAGTGGTAGATCTGCCCAATCTAGGCACACAGCTTGTATTCATATTAATTGAGTTGTGTTTTCTTTGCATAGGTGTATTTGGGTTGGAGAGGTTACAGCAATAGTGGACAATGGGGGAAATAAAAGCAGGGCACATCGCAGAATGGCACAAAAATGTCCCAGCAGATATGTGCTAACTAAAATTACTTCCTTGAAATGGAAATGGTTCTAATGTGATGAAGATGTTAAGAACACACGTGAGGGTCTTGGTCGAGATCACAGAATGATAACAGAGAGTAGGAAAATACCGCTATTTCTATACAGATAGGGTTTTACATATAGTGTTAAAATATCTAAATTAAGTGTTGTGAGTAAAATTAACTCATTACATGCCCTACCAGAACTCTATGTTGATAACTGAGTTCAGCTCAGTGCTGATAGCATCTGCCTGGGATGTGGAGCCATAAATTGGAATAGAGGTGAGTCTAGAATCCAGAGGTTCAGACTTGCCTGAGAATTCATGTTCTGCAAGTAAGGCCATGGACCAAGTTCCGCTTCAGCTAATTTTCAGAGAGGAGGGTGGACTGGACAAAATGGCAAGATGTAAAGTAAAAGTCAGGCTAGCATGAGAACATCAGGTCTTCAGGACCTGTCAGTGCCTTCAAGTCAATCTCATCCAGACCTTAAAGACCACTGTGCTTACAGCTATGAGGTTGACCACTGGGCTTCATGAAGCGTAACAAGTGAGGGTAGCTCCAGGAAACACACCGTCTAGATCAGAGCTTCCAAATCTGAGTTGTGACCCATTTGGCAAACCTCCATCTTCAAAAGTGTTTACGTTCCAATGCGCAACAGTAGCAAACTTATAGCCATGAAATAGCAATGAAAACAGCTTTATGGTTGGAGGTCACCCCAATATGAGGAGCTGTATTAAAGTGTTGCAGAATTAGGAAGGTGGAGAACCACTGATTTGGAGGCACTTCTCCAAAACCACATCTGTCGTAGGTAGGGTTACTGTTGATGCGATGAAATACCACAACCCAAAGCAAGCTGGGGAAGGAAAGAGTTTAGTCAGGACTCGAACTCAGACTTGTTGCCAGGAGTTGATGGAGAGGCCATGGATAAATGCTGCTCGCTGGCTTCTTCCTTATGCCAGAGGGTCCTGCTTTTCACACTATGGACACCCTGAGAAGCTTAGAGGTAACCACATCTATCTGCAGTCAAAGTGCCCCTATGGGCACAGTTGTAGTTACTGCAGTTTCTAACAGTGTGTGCTGCATGCTCTGGCATTAGAATCTCAGTAAACTATAGATGACCCTGAAGACAGTTTCACCCAGGACCAAGGGGTAGTCCTACACCCGGTATGCTACCAACAGACCTGTGATTACTGGTGCCATTACCATCTTCCATTTGGAAGAGGAACGTTCCTGAGTGGTGCAGTTGTGAACTCTCACGCTTGGTGGTTGATGACAGGATTGGTGCAAACACATCCTTCATTTCCGTTTGATCATCCTGCACCATGACAATACTCCCCAAGGTCTGCCATAATGATAGGTTTGCCCCCTTTCTGCCGATACAAGTGGGCTGTTCAGCTCAGTCTGTGAGGGCAGCCAGGAGATAACCTTTCTGCGCTCTCACCAGATGTTGCAAAATATTAGTCACAAATAAAATTTTCTTGCCTACTTTTGGGTAGTGTTTTTCTCCATTTATTTATTTATTTATTTATTTATTTATTTATTTATTTATTTATTTATTTATTCATTCATTCATTCATTTAGTTACTTTACATCATGATCACTGCCACCCTCCTCCCCATCCCCCCTTACACGGTCCCTCCCTTCACCCCCTCCCATTCTCCTCTGAGAGGTTTGGAGGCAGCCCTGGGTATCCCTCCCATGCTGGCACATCAAGTCTCTGTGGCAATAGACACATCATCCTCTCTCATTGAGGCCAGACAGAGCAGCCCAGTTAGGGCTACAGCATCCACAGGGTTTCTTTAATGATATAGTACCAGGGCTATATAATATATACTTAATATATTATATATTAATTAAAATACATTCATTTAAAATTAATAATTAATATATTAATTATCACATAAATAATAATCATATATATTTAATGATGATGTTACTAGGTATCAGAATGTCATCAGAATGATGACTTGGTAACAGAAAACAAAAGGGCGGCAGGACGAGAGGAAGAGAAAAGGCAGCTGCAGTCATGAGGGATGGGCAGTGAGCTGAGCAACAGTGACAAGAGGCAGCCAAGGAGCTGGGGAAAGGGACTGAGACAGACAGGACCAGGCAGAGATGTGACAGTTAAGAGATGGGGGAAGCAGAGGGCTGAGAAGGAACTGCAGCTAAGGAGAAATAGAAGCAGTAAAGATAAAGAAGAGACACTATAGGCCTCAGCCATGCAGAAGCAATTCAGAGAAGGGTTAAGAGAGCTTTTATTCCAAAGGCCTGAAGGTTGTGATGTATAGCATTGTAGGGTTAAGGGCTTTGACACCTAAGGCCTCTAGGAGATTTGTAACTGTAGGTGGTGCTACCTCTGCTGATTGTCGTCATTTCCCTTGTGCCCCTGCTGAAAGAAATTAAGAATTACCAAGACTGCCAAGTGTCACAGCTGTTGCTACCCAGAAGGATGAGGCTCCAACCTCAGTGCCTGCAGTAGTAAAGCTGGGGCTTCTAAACTTCTAAAGGCTTTGCTCTGAGTCCGCTAGTCCAAGCCCAAAGCCTTAGGCACTTGCTTAAGTTGCCAACAGAAGAGTTCCTTTTTGCCTACCCTCCACTCCTATCTGGGTAGAACCAGATGAACCCCAGGTAAAAGACTCCTAGTAACTAGAAAAGAAAGGCCAGGTGAAGGGGTTCTGTTACTGTCTTCCTCTGGTCTTTTTCGTTGGTGGTTCTTCTCCACCAAAGCATCTTTCCAACTAAGAGAAGAACAGAAGAACACTACAGGCTTCAGGGTTCCATTGCTAAACACCTGCTGTAAAACAACTGGACACAAATTGTATGTCTAGCTCAGAAGTCAATGGGATTCTCATGATCAGGGCTGAGCTTGCCCTTGGCCTGACATGCTCATCTAGATGTGAGTCGGTTAGACAGCTTGCTGATCTTGGCTAAAGTCATATTTCTGGGACTGGCCAACTTTATTCGTCAATCTGAGCTAGGGTGGTGGTGGTAGTGGTGGGAAGATCTAAGTTACTTTCATATTTCCGAGGGTTTTTTAATGGTCCCTTCTTGTTCCAGGACCTTGTTAAAGATTCTTCATTACTCTACATCATATGGTGTTGATATTTTCTCAGATTTTCTTGTTTGTTGATGACTTTCACCATTTTGTAATATACTGATCAGGTATTTTGTAGCAATCCCAGAAGTGGGATTTGCTTGAAGTTTTTCTTGTGGTTAGATTAGAGATTAGTATTTTGGGCAAAGTATCATAGAAGTAAAATGTCATTTCCATCCCATCATATCAAGAATCAGCGTGGTTTGAGTTTTCAATGAATCTCATATGAGAACTTATTTTTAATTATATAAATGAAGTGAGAAAGTACAAACCTAATTTCTTCAAATTAGTTCAGAAAAATTAAAAAAAAAGTTATTTATTTATTTACTTACTTTTTGGTGTGTGTGTCTTTGTGTGTGATGTCTGTGCAGGTGTCTTCAGAGGCCCAAAGAGTGTTTAGGGTCTTCTGAAGCTGGAGCTACAGGTGGCTATGAGCCCCCAATGTAGATGCTGAGTTCTGTTCCAGAGAACAAAGAACACTCAGGATCTCTGGTGGAGAAGCATCATCTCTACTCCTGAGCCATCATCTCCTGAAAAGGTACAGAGGAGGAGAAAGAACACTTAGCTCTTCAAGAGAAAAGATAACTTGCTCGGTTGGACAGAGTGTGTCAGATACCTCGCTGCTGGAGTTACAGAAAATCTTGACCCTCCTGGTGTGGGTGCTGGGAACCGCTGCAGAGCCATACCTGCAGTTCAAATTTTTCTGTTTTGATTGTCACTTGGATTAAATAAAACAAGGTGTGAGGTCTTAAGTGGCTTAGTTATCACAAGAACGAAAACCAGGATTACTTCCTCATAACAAATAGCAAGTGAATAATTACAACTCCTTAAGTAAACAAAGACCCAAGGGTGTGCTCTTACATTAGGATAAAGATCATTACTAACCAGTGTGCATCTTTCCAGCCTGAATGATGTGTACGTGAGAGTTTCTATCAGCAGACAGATCTTTTCATGATGACTGGGTGTAAGAGTTAATTTAATTTCCAGTAAGCTTTTTGATCTCCTTGACTAATGATTTCCTTTCTCTCCCAAAGTGACTTCTTATCTTTGGGAAAATAATATTATCTATTCCAGTGCTATTCTTTCTCCAAAGCACTCATGGTAAGAGTTTTTAATAGTTGGGATTCGTAACTTCCTGCCAGCCAAGGGCGGGGACCTGAGCTTTCAATGACAGCAGCAACTCAAACCAAATTTAAATGCATAATTCTTAATTCCCACATTCTAGGGCTATGGAGGAGGAAGGAGGAGGAGGGAGGAGGAGGGAGGAGGACGGAGGAGGAGGGAGAAGGAGGAATGAGCATTCATCTGTTCAATAAGTATGTATTAAGAATCTATTAAGAACTGGGCTCTGAGCCAGGAGACAGTAAGACGGTGGCTTTCCTAAAAGACCTGGAAATATATGTGCACGTGCGTTTAGGTGCATAAAGAAAGACTGTTGTGGGTGGAGGAGAAACAGAATCCCCCAAACATGTACATCAGCAGATGAGTCACATTTAGGTAAAGGATAACACAGTTTCTGTAATTAATGATCTTAAGAGTTTAGGGCTTGTGTGTGTGTGTAGGGAGGAGGTTCTGCAGAAAGTGACTTCTTGAACTGATGTGTCAAAGCCAGCCTGCCAAAGAAGGGCAGGACTGAAAGGCACAGAAGAGAGTACTTGGCTTCTCAAGACAAAAAGATAACTTGCTGAGTTAGACCGTGGTGTGTTGATTGGAGAATAGGAAGATGGAGTTAGAGGACAGCCAGGAAGAGGTGCTGCTGGTAGTGGTGTTGCTGCTGCTGGTGGTGATGGTGGTGGTGATGATGGTGGTGATGGTGGTGGTGATGATGGTGGTGGTGGTCCTAGTGGTGGTGGTGGTGGTGATGGTGGTGGTAGTGGCAAGTATTCTAGGCCCACCACCCACCAGTTTCAGTTAGCATCTCTGAACTTCACCCCTCCCCAGTATTTACTGTGAAGACGATAATATGGACATGTACCGTTTTAAGGGTTAAATGAAGTACCTTTGAGAACCACCTAGCATGGTCCTGGCAGCTAGGGAGGGCCCAGCAAAAGGGGGTGCTGAATTATCAGGGTTCGGTAGGTCTTTGACTTTTCTGGAGTCTCCCTGGCACTGTCCTGAGTACATCTTGACAGTCACGGGCTAGGGGTAGGAGATAAGGGAGGTGATCTCTCTTAGATTCTAGCCATAACCGGAAGATCAAGCTCCTACACTGACACAGATGGCATAAACTGAGTGCTGGGATTCTGTAAACCCCACCCCACAGTTACCTGGCAACAGACAGGTAGACCCCACCCCACAGTTACCTGGCAACAGCCAGGTATGCTCCGCCCAGTTACCTGACACTATAAAACGAGGCTGCTTGCCCCCTCCTCTCTCTTACTCTTTCTTTCTCTTGCTCTCCCATCTTGCCCCTCCTCTCCCCATTTCCTTACCTCCCTCTCTCTCCATCTGCTCATGGCCAGACTCTGCTTCTCTTCTCCTCTCTTCTCTCTTTCTGCCTCTATTAACCTCTTAATTTCCCTCCCCATGCCTTGCATAAACTCTATTCTGTACTATACTATTGTGTGGCTGATCCCTCAGAGAGAATCATGGGTCCCCCAGAGGCATCTCCCTTACCCACAGGCCTCACTGCACCTCCATGGAGAATACAGCCCCCCCATCTTCTTTCTAACATTGGTGCCGAAACCCAGGACATCTTTTTCCTAACATTCTATAAAAACAACATTGGTGCCCCATGTGAGGAGATTAGATTTCCTGGAGACTTGGCATCTCTCTCTCTCTCTTTTTTTTTTTTTTTTTTTTCACTGAGGGCCACACAGAGTTTGGTTATCAGTGAGAGACATTTCCTTTCTACCCTTCACTGAGAAATTTCAGACAGACTTTTCTCTTTTAATCCAGTGCTGATCCCAGCTCTCTCCCCTGCCTTCAGCCAGTCCTGAACGGAGGATGCTTGTGATTGAGCTGCAGGAAGCAGAAGGAAGCCATTCCCAGCCATATTGTGTATAGCTTCTGTCTTCTCAGTTATGTGGTTGACTCCTGGTGTGTAGACTGTTCAACAGGACAGGAAAAACCCATGCTTTGGACCTCTGCAGGAGAGAAGGGGCCTGTGTAGGCAAGCTGCGTAACCAGCTCCCATTTAGATGTAGCTCAGAGCAGTGGGGTCTTTGATTTTGTGTAAAGCACCCATATCACTCAACTCATTACATTGTGAGGATCTTTGCATGTCCTTTCTTCTTATTCTTCTCCTTGTTTCTGTTCTTCTGTTGCTTTTCTTCTTCTACTTCTCCTCTTCCTTTTCTTCCTCCTCTTCCTCTTCTTTTTCCTCTTTTATCCATTGAATAAATGGCCAAGCAGCCACTGATTGGGTATCATTATTAGCTATCCTGCCTTCTGGCTGTGTTCAAGTACTGACACGTACATACCATCTCCTTGATTTTTCTAGTCAGAAACCTCAGCCTTTACTGTCTTTGCTACTGATCTTCGCCACCATTCTGGATCCTACTCTGACTAACATTAAAGTTAGACCTCTGCCAGGCTCTCTTTTAATATCCCATTTGAGGTCACCCTTTCCAAAATTATGTTAACCTATGATGCTGCCTGCCTTGACTTGTCATCCCAAGGTCCCAAGCAAGAACTAGGCTGGGAACTCATGGAGGACCAGGACTTCATGGTGCCTGTCTCATGGATGTAAGTCAACATCATGGGTATGCAAAAATAGAAAGAATAAAGGGGAAGAATTATTGAATAAAAACCAGCATATAGAGAAGACACCAGAATGCTTTTCTTGGTGTCTTAGGACATTTTAAAGGGAAGTTTCTTGGCAGATTTTTAGTCTCCATAACAACAAAATAAAAATGGTATTAAAATTTTATTTCTCAGGAGACTGAAAAGATTGGCTAAGGTTAAGGATGTGGGCAGTGTGTACAAGACCCTGGAGTCAATCCTCGGTACTACAAAAGGATTGCCATTTAAATAATCACTCAATAGCAATTACTGTTTCCTGCAAACACTTCAGAATTTACAGACGAGTAAGAAGAAAATAAAGCCCCTGTAATCCCAGCAGGTAGATAACATAACTATATTGTGTTATACAAACCCTACCTTTTATCTAATGAGTATAGATATGTGTATTTCAATTATTTTATAACTCTTCTTAAATTATTTATTATACCCACATTCTTTCTGCCATTGTCTTGTTTTTAATAATTGTATGATGTCTACTGAAGATGAAACATATTGTCTTGTTTGATTAATTCCCTGGATCCTGGCTACTCAATAGCTTCTAATTTTTCTCCCCCGGTTATAACTTACGTTATAATGAATATTTTGCAGCTAAATATTTCTGCATATTTACCTTTTTTTCCCTTCCCCCTTTAGATCATATCCCTAGAAAGAAAAGTCAGATATGTCTGGGTTCATGATGAGGTGAGATGTAAAACACCTACCATAGGTTAAAAATATCTAAGCTGAAAAGTGTACGTAACAGCTCTACCTCACCATAGCATGGTTTATCCCCTCCATACCCTGAGAACATAGGTGCTTTGCTCTTGGGATTGCACAGCTGACTTTGCTCTTGCTCAGCATCACAGCAAGAGAATATCCCATTACTTATGGTCATCCTCCACAAATATCCTAGTTCAAAACCCAGTGCCTTCTTAAGCCCCTCTGTTGCTCTCCAATAAAATTTAAATAGTCTCTTGGTTGTGTATAATACGTAATGCACTGTAAGTTCTATGCGAGATAGCCTGCCCACATTCAAGGCTAATACATTTTTTTTCCAGATGTTTTTGATTGGCAGTTTCTTGAATGTGCTGTTATAGAACCCATGGACACAAATGGCCAACTGTACGGCTTCTAGGGAATGCCTAATTTCAGGGTCAAAAAAGTATTAAGTCAATCCACAATCAATTGGAGACTGTCTAATGGGCATAAAGACATGCATTTGATTTTCAATACTCTTGGAGTAGTCTTTTTTTTCCCCCAAAGATGTTCATTGCCATCAGTACTCCCATCAAAACATCTTCTTGATAGCATCCTGTACTGCTATTGTTTTAGATTGGCAGTTACTAAGTGGAGCAGGGATCCTATTTTCAGGTGCACATCTTAGAGGACTGGCGATCTACACACTTGTTTTACCCATCAATCTGATTACTTGAGGTTTTGCTTCCCTCTTGTGAGTGACTCTAGTTATCTTCCCAGTTTTCAGTTGGTTAGTATGTCTTTTTGCCTAGCAGCCATTGAGAATACTAGAACTTGCTGGGCCTGCTGTTTGCTAAATTATTTCATATAACACTGTGGATAACTCTAACTCTTGAAATAAGATCCCTCATTTCCTGCAGATATATGATGTCTTTTCTAGAACTGCTTCTTGGAAAAAGATGATTTTTTTAAATTTTTATTTTTGGAGATTCTAAGGCAAGGAGGCATCACAATTTAAAACACTGAGTTTTCGAGAAGGGACAGGGTTGACTTGATCTGTCAACATACTTTTGAACAAAAACCTCCAATGTATGTGTATTATAAGTCCTTATTTTTTTCTCACATATGAAACTGGATGGGTTTGGCAATAATTTAAGTTGCTTTAAATTTAAAATGCTTGATGTTATAAAAACAAGTATGGCATGGTGATACACTTTTATAATCCCACACTCTCGGGCAGAGGCAGGCCAATTTCTGGGAATCATTGGTTACACAACTCAGAAAACTCCAGGTCAATGAGAGAGACTCTGTCTTAAAAATTAAGGTTGGTGGTTCCCAAAGAATGTCAAAAGTCACCTAGGTTTGTCTTCTGGACTTGACACACAGGCACACATATGTGTAAGTATAATAGTACACATGTATACATGCATACTCACACACATGTTGAGAGATAGAATAAAACAAATGTAATAAAATATATCTTGTAGTAGTGATTAACGTTGCAAATGCATTTTCTTTTTAATTTATTACTTGCCTTTTACTTATGTCTTGACTATAAATATTGACATTTCAGAGTTACTTGTGAGGTCAATCTACTAACATATAAAAGGCACAGACAGTGATAAACAACTCAGCCCATTCTGTCTCCAATTCCCCACTGCAGAAGTGGGGAACAGTTTTATAGCTGAGCCTTTATCTTTTTTTTTTTTTTTTTTTTTGGTTCTATGTTCATCACCGTAGTTTGCAAGCATTTAACTACTGTAAGGTGTTATGAATATTCCTTTATGTTTCTTAGAAATTTATGGTTTATTTTACCCCTAAAATTTTAATGACATGGGGCTTATTTTGAGTTATCACAACGATTCTCTCCCTCCCCCCCCCCTCTCTCTCTCTCTCTCTCCACTTCCCCCCCCCCCCATTTTGTTGAGTAGTTAGTGAACATTTATGTTAAATGTGGAGATAATGCATGGAGTATTCCATGTCTAATTGCAGACTCCAAGAGTATTAATTATAGACAAATAAAGTGAGAGAAGATGCCAATGCTGAGGGAAGATGTACCACAGGAAAGAACAGCTTCTGTGAGTAGAAAGAGATGTGTTCATTGTTTCCCCAGAGCATCCCACATTTTAAACTGATTGGTCCCAACAAATAACTGACATAACAGGAGGGAAACCCGCAGGGCCACTCCCAGGCAATTCTTCCAGCACATTTCCTCCATTGCTATACCCAGGGCAGAGAGATTCAGGGCATTCTCCTAAGCCTATTAGATGTGGACTGAATAACCTTGAGTGAGGGCCATTGTCTTGGAGGGCTTTGATGTGTGGCTCATCTTGGGACCCTGAGGTGAGGATTCCACCTCTGCCGTCATATGATGATCGGCTCCTGCCATATGTGAACTTGAACGTGGGAGCCAAGGTCTTAGGGAAGAGCTGGGTACTGTTTAGATGGCTGCCCCAGGAAAGTCCCAAACCTGTTCTCCTTTACATTTTTGTCTTTCATTCCTTGTGTCAAATATATTCAGATTTTATATAACTCACATGGCCTTGGTCCAGCATACAGTGTTCTCGGATTTCAAGTCGTCGCCTAATCTGTTGGATTCTTTTACCAGGAAATCCACATCCTTCTTTTCTGTACCAATTATGAATCCTCAATGAACTGCCTCTCCCTTTGGACCATTTCCATGGCCTCCTTACTGCTTTCTTCCCTGCCAGTGCCTTCCGCTTGCCCTTCCTGCACAGAGTGAATGATGCTCATGTTCCCACAATACCCAGCTATGGATGATACAGCTTTAGTTCAATTGTTGCTAAGGTGTGGCTTGATTTATGAGTGAAGTCTAGATGAAACATCTCACATAAAGCCATTTCATTCATTTCTGGTCCTTTCCACAATTGCCTTATGCTCTCATTATGCCAGACTGTTGTGGTCCAGCATTGCCTTTTTCCAGTGTGATTTCCTTCTTCCCATATTTTCTTGCTTTGATCATGTGCATCTTTTAACCCTCCCTCTCAAAGTTTCCATGTAGGTAAAGTCTTCCTGGTTGATTCAAGACAGAATGGCCTTCCTTTGTCTTCTTCATAACTGGTTTTATTACCACTTGGTCATCTGTAGTATCTTGCCTGTGTCCTCATTCCTCACATGAGCTCAGTGCTGTTATTTGAACGAGGAACTTACATGTTTCTGACTTCACTCTTCCCAAGGATGAATGCTCCACGCACACACTTGGCAAAATTGTCAGGGCTCAGTAAGCATTTAGCATTAACAATTCTTCAAGGCTGCCATTAACCCAGGGGTCAACTTAAATTTAATTGCCTTTTAGAAGTTGCTGGAGCAAGGCTAATTAACACTACATGCACAAAAGCTTTGGGAGGAAAGATATTCTCACAGCTTGTTTGAAGTATGGATTTTCAAGCTTCATTTTGGGATTGTAAGTAGGAACTTTGTAATGATGCTTCAATTAATTCATCCTTAATTCTCCTTAAGTCAGGTCTTAAATTACAAATGCAAACAAGTCCTCATAAGACATACTAAGTTATGGGGATTGAGGTAAACATAAATTTGCTTTTTAACTGTTTTAAAGGTACTTTAAATGGTATACAATATCTATTTGCTGCTTTTGGAATTGTTCTATGTGCTCAATTGATGAATTTAATTTTCAAAATGCCTCTGCAAGACAGTTAAAAGTTATCATTTCCTTTTTCCATATTTTGAGACAGCAGCTTGCTACATAGCCAAGGCTGGCCTCAAACTTTTCATCCTCATGTTTCAGCCTCCCTTGTGTTAGGATTACAGGAGCCTAGCACCCTGCCTGGTTTCAGTTAGAATTTTCTGGTTAGAATACAAGCTGATCTAGACAGCTCATTCCAAAAGAAGATAGAATATTAAAGTTAAAAGGAACAGTATAGACCCAAAGGCTCTCTGCTTCTATGACAAATTTGTTTTTCTTTCACAAAGAGAACTAAGCTGTGAATTTTTAAAATTTGTATTTTGTAATATGATGAAAGTATGTGTTCCCATTTCTTTGCTATGATATCCTAATGAGATAAAGAAGCACCTTATTAAAAGCAGAGAAATGCATTTTTTTAAATCAACTTTTCTGATCATGTCTAGAACTTGTATTGAAAAGTTGGATCAACAGTTTTCAAAGTGTGGTCTGGGGACCCCATATTAGGGACCCCAGGACACTTCTCAGAAGCTCATGGGGTGATAAGTACCTTCTTAAAGAAACAGTGATTTTATTTGGCGTTCATTATCACTCTTTCGTAGATATTCAATGGACTTTCCCAGTGCCTGTGTGACCAACATGGCCTATGTCAATGGCCACATGTTAAAGACAGAAGCCAATGTGGGAATCTAGCTGACTTCTCTTGTACCAAACATTATAGAAGTTTGGAAAAAAAAAAACAGTCATTCTTCTCATCAAATTATTTTTGTCTTGGAAAACAGATATTGTTTATTTTTTTTTAACAATGTGTAATTATATTGACCTTTTTACTATCTGGTGGATATAATGGGTTTGTTGTTGTTATATTTTAAAATAAATACATGCATTTTCAAGGTTTATTTTATTTTAAATTCTGTGCAAGTATGTGGGTATGTGAATATGAGTGCATTTGACTGTAGGAGCCAGAAGAGGGCATCAGATTCCCCCGTAGTTGGGTTTTCAGGCAGTTGCGAGTCTTCCAATGTGGGTGCTGAAACTGAACTTCCATCCTCTGGCAGAACACCAAATGCTGCTAACTGCTGAGCCATCTTCCCAGCTTGCCCCAGCTTGAGTAAATACTTTAAGTAGTCATTTAAAAAAATCTTAATTTAGTCATCATAAATAGATACAACCCATATATACCTTAGCTCCCCTTGTTATCAACTACCTGGGTGACATGCTAAGATTCAGTAGACTCTACAAACAAACAAACAAACACACAAACAAACACCACAGCTGCTCAAGGAAGAACTGTAAGAGTGGATGCTGAGGTCAGGCTTCATGAGGTGATTTTATGGACCATTTTGCTTCCAGTGCTCACAGAGTACCTACCACGTTATAGAATTTACAAATACACTTGAGTGAAACTTTTAATCAAATGAATCAATATGACAGTGCTTCCTAGCAGATCTCCAGATCAGAGTCCCAGGAAGGGAGAGGTCTGTGACATGTGAAGGACATTTGGGTCTGGTGTGAGCTCCAAGGGTAAGACTTGAGACCTAATGGACAAGTCCAGCCGAGGGGCTGGGAAGGTCAGCGTGGCTGGGGAGAGATGGGCAGGCTTCTGGAAGTGATATCACTGTTCCCTGTGTGCAAGATGTGGGGTGTGGCAGGGGCCTGACAGGGTAGACATTGGCCTATGGAAGGGAATTTTTGGCCCACACTAGCCTTTCATTGGTTGCCTATGGAAGCTTTTTTATGTCTTCTAGATTACTGGCAAGCAGTTGTCTCTCTTGGGTGTGTTTAAATATCCATGACATCAACCCGTGTTTCCCAAACTTGCCAGATTACAAACTTTCCCAAATCACAAGCATTAACTTATTATGGACACATACGTCAGTCCATCCTGGATGGGCTGATTTCACAGGGGCCTGGGCTTCAGAGTCCTCATCAAAATGTCCATGTGATCTTCTTTTTCTGAAATTCCATTCAAGGGTCTGTGGAGTGAAACAGAAGTGAAGGGCACCTGATACTCAGGCCAATGACCTGGATTCAGAATAACCCGTAGAGTAAAAGAAGGAGGGAACCAACTCCTGAGAACAGTCTTTTGTCCCCCATAGCTGTGCTATGGGATGACACCTCCCCCAGATAAAACATTTAAATACACCTTTTAATCATATTTTAGAAGACCAATAAAATCCCATTACCAATCTCAAACCCACACATGGGGGGGGATTTAAAAGGCAAACAAACCCTAAGTGTCTGTCAGACTCTAGTCACAGTGATCCAAGCCAACAAAGCAAAGGTGACAATAAATGTGAACTGGCAATCATTTGAACACTATGAAAAGACTCTTGGGCACTTGCTTGTTCCTTCAGTTGGCACCATGTTCTCTACAGTTTCAGGTTCCTGGCTCATTCCCAGTGGGGAGTCATAGCTGATCTCATTGCTGGTGTTCTCCTGGTTTTAAGATGCCAAGGACATGCATTAGAGCAAGCGAAGGGTGTGATTCGTGGTGTTGGAGGATGTGGGGGAATGACCACTTGCTTATGGGCTGGGGATAGGGAAGAAGGTATGTTCATGTTTGGGGCTGTAAGTGCCTGCTGGGTCATGACCACAGTTAAGAGCAATCCACTGATGCAAAGTGGGAAATGGACCTCTAGGCTCCACTTAACTGGAAACTTTGAAAGGATGGAGAGAAACAAATCACAGCATGGTTCTTATTTGTTCCAGAGAACTCTCTGAATAAATTTTGGGTCTGCATTGATTTCCACAGAAAAATAGTTCAGTTTTGCTGGAGAAAGTGATTTTTTCAGTTTATGAGACACTGTTTTTGGAGACAATTGAACTAGAACTTGTCAGAGATACCAACTGTCCCACTGTCTTTCTGTTTTTCTTATAAAACCTAGTCTGGGAACTCGGAGGGACGAACTTTGAGCTGCATGTGTCACTCAATTGCAGGGTGAACTTGGGTAAGCTTCTGCCTTTTCTCTACCCCATTTTCCCAGTGGTTAAAAAAACCATTGATTTTTTTTTGTCTTGAACATGGCAAAAATAGAAAGTGGACACAATGCTGGTTGGTGACCCATCAAGAGGAAGCAGCCTTAGTATCTAGAGGTAGAAGTTAAAGCGCCTTCATCATATCTTCTCTATGTTCTGAGCTACATTTGCTGTTTGTCCAAAGGACACACGGTCAGCTTGGAAATTTAAAAAAAAAAAAAAAAAAAAAAGAGGGAGTGCTTTCGTCTACCTACAGATTCTTTTAAAACTAAAACGTCCATTTCTGGGGCTAGGGAGAAGCTCAGTGGTCAAGAGTGCTTGCTGCTCTCACAGAAGACCAGGGTTCAATTCCCAGCACCCATGTGATTTACAACTTCACTGTTTACAACTTCAGTTCTAGGGAATCTCATGCCATCTTCTGGCCTCCAAGGGTATTAGGCAATCATGTAGCACACGTACATGCACATAAACACACACATATGAAGTAAAACGAAGAAGTCGTCAAAAATATTCAGTTTCTTACTGAGGTGTGATTGATGAATAAAAATTACACATAAGCAATTTAAATGATATTTTTCAATATGCATACAAATCAACATGTAGATTATCTCACATACAATTTTTGTATGTGGTTTCTTAACATATTTAAGGAACAGATGTTAACTAGTTATGTTAACTAGTTAACCATATTAACTATTAACTATGTTAACCATATTAACTATTCATCTTATAACTGTAACTTTATGCATTCTGTCTGATATTGTCCTTTGCCATCTACCTTTCATCCCCTATAACCACCATTAGACTTTGTTACTGTGGACTTGCATTTTTTTAAAAAAAAATATAGTATGTGTCACATGTAAGTGAGATTACATACCATTTGCTTGCCATTGCATATCTGCCTTATATCGCTGTCATAATATTTTCACAGGATGTTCCTATTATTAAGAATACAGTTGCCTTTATTTTTTTAAGGTGAAAAATGTTGGTATACATTCTTTGTACATACATGCCTTTGGTGGTTATCAGGCTACCCAGTGACTAGTTCTTCAGGGCTTACAGAGGTGTCCGTTTGAGCCCCTGCTGGGTTCAATGGCTATAAACTTTCCCCAGAGATTGGCACACTTCACCCCTAGGCCTGAATGAGTGATTGCCTCTGTTCGCAAGAGATGTAATGTGTTAAGTGCATTGCCCATGTATAAACATTTTATGCAAGCCACCAGCATGGATCAAGGATATTTGGATTCTCTTCTAATCGTAGTTCCCCAGTGAAAGGACCACTTGGTCTCTTCTCTCCTCCACTTTCAGCCACAATCCTTAAAACTGAGTGGTGATGGCCAGGAGTTTAAGTTGCTACAAGCTGTTAGGTGCCAGCCTTAGGATCAAAACTATGAATTTGGTCCTGGTCCTTCAGTTTCCTATTCCCTGTGGGACCTGGTGTGGGTCACCTGCCTCATTAACAATGGTCCTATGAATGGGCACAGTAGAGTGTGTGTGCAGCTCCGTACAACAGGATGTATGCAAATGCACCTCTCAGAGATTCTGGGTCACATAAGTAAACAACAAGTTGTGAGTCACTGTTCTGGACCTATGGCAGCTGCAAATCTAATCCCAGATACCTTCCATTATGTGGCGTGGCGCAACTCACCCACCCATGGAAATATGTGGGAGCCTTGGGCAAGTTTCCTCTTGCATAGGGTTGCCACCAGCTTCTAGGTCTGTCAGGCTCCAGTGGGTCACAGGATCTTCTGGAAGTCTTCCACACAGAACCGAACATGAGCCTTCTCCTTACCCTTTAGGCTAATGACCTCAGTTGGTATCTTTGTCTATGGGTGAGAGCTGCTTATCTTCTATCTCAGTTTGGGTTCTACTGGAGGCAAAAGTTAAGGCAAGGGCTGAGATGAGAAGCTTGTCTGGAAGCTTCAGGAGTAGAAGAGTGGGAAGGGATAATGGCTGAGAGTATGCTGTTAAGTTGGCTGTTCTGTGCACAGCAGGGCATTTACTCCCTCTGGGAAGCCTCTGTGAATATATTAAATGTAGTGGGTTCAGTCAGGAGTGTTTCATTGGACAATGTATGGAACTATTTTGGTTGTCAAAACTGGGAGATGCTATCAGCCCGGAGGCCAGGCACTGTGGTGAACATCTTCAGAGCGCACAACATAAAAACGTCTGGCCTACTGTGAAGCTGAATGGGCAATTTAGAGTTTTCTCTAGCCACGAAGGGGAGTGAAAAGATGGTATCTGTAAGACAGTGGATGAATCAGGAGGATGTCATGTTGAGTCACGCAATCCAGACATGACCAAAAGACAGATATTGTACCTTTGCTCTCACATGTGGAAGAAACAAACAAACAAGCAAAAAGGATGACCTGAATATAGAAAAGGGATTAAAAGGAAGGAAACTAGGGGGCGAGAAAGGGAAAAGACTGAGGGGAATCAATGTTAAAAACGTGATATATGTAGGTCTGGGAATGTCATTAATTTTGGCCTAAGGAGATAGCTTAGTTGGCAAAGTATTTACTATGTGACCATGAGGACCTGATTTCTGATTGCCAGAATCTATAAAATGCCAGACACAGTAGCTTGCATCTGTCCCCTGAGTGCACCTATTGCAAGATGGGAGGGGGATTCTCTGCAGGTATACGCAGTGGCAAACAAGAGACCCTGCCTCAAATAAAGTGGAATGTTACAACCAACCCCTGCTGTTGACCTCTCATCAATATGTGTGTCCTAGCATCTGCTCCTTCCCTACTTGCCACATTTACTTCTCCTCTTCAATTTCTTACATACATACAGACAGACACATTACAAACATACACATATCAGACAAAAAGAAATGCCATTAATTTTCACGATTAATATACATCAAAGTTGGAATGGCATTTTCCAGTCTATAAGATCTACTGTACTAAGCCTGAGAAATCTAGAGATTATGCCTCAGAATTGTCCTCCCGATTGGCCAGTATCCTTGAGCATCTATAAATTTTCCCTCCTTCAGATGAGGTCCACTCTGAGGATGCAGATGCCTGGACACACCCGGGCCACACCTGCATTAAAGCTGATCAGGCTTCTGTGGTCGTGGAAAACTCATGGAGACAGAAAGCAGAGATGTTATGACACACGTCAGTGGGACAACTGCCAAGGGCCTGCAAATAGCTGTGGCATATACTAAAGTCATGCCGGTGCCAAGTGGGTGTGGCTAGTGCAGTTCTTGTAGTTGAGTAATGATTCTGGGACTCTGCAGAGTTTTGGTACAACTGAAACTCCCATGGAACAAAACTAGTTTAATTCTGACCATGGCTAAATCTAAAGGCTGAACACAGGGTGGAGTGGCTATTTACTGGAACAACTCAAGGCACCATCTCCAGGCCAAGATCAAATATTGCCTCTAGTGTCTGGGGGCTTGATGTGTTCACTGAAGTAACAGACCTTTTCTGTCTCCCATTATGCAGAGAGTGGGTTCATAATGGTTTTTTATCATATAAACTTCTTGTGAGTTGTGTGTGTGTATGTGTGTGTGTCTGTTGTAACATTAAGAGCGCCTGATGTTTACTGATCATTAGTTGATTGACGAAGACATCAACCTAGAGTTTTTGTAACATACGTTGTTGGTGATGGGTGCAAGAGTTTCGATTCAGTTGAAAAATCTTTGTTGAGCTCATATTGTCAGGCGTTGGGGTAGGCCACAGATCAAGATCTCAGTAATAATAGGAACCTTCTATCTATCCTCCCGGCAATTTCTGCTTACCCACTGCCTTTTTTCTTTTTCATTTCCATGAAATGTCCATTTGTTCTATGAAATGGCTGTATGTAAATTTTTAATTTTTTCAAAGTCTATCTTTAATGATGGTTTTTAAATGCCTTAACCTCCCTTCTAGCCCACCAGTCACCGGAGGCAGTGGAAAAGGAAGGACACAGGGAAAGTGGACCTGTTTAGAAATTGTTCCTTGGAGCAAATCCCATCTGCACTGTCAGGAAACCAGCAATTCAGAGATCATAGGCGTCAGCAGCGGCAGCAAACACGGACACACCAGCAGCCCAGTTCAGTAGAATCGGAATGGCAGCAGCAGTGGCATGACTCAGCCAGGCATGAGTTAGCAGGGACACCAAGGGAAGATCCCAGCTATGCCTCTCTCAATGGAGGGAAGACCAGCGAAGACTCAAGTTCAAGAAGCATTGCAGAGCTAACTCTACCAGCAAGTCTCTCTCACGCTCCAATAAGTCCTACCTGTACTCCCTCCGAACATCATGTGTCCTCCAAGGGTCTTACCTCACCACGTGCCTTGCCCCAGCAAGTGAGTCTGTCTTAGCAGAACTCCACTTGCATCTGTATCAGCTGACATCACTCTGCCAATCCACCCAAGCGGCAGCAAGAAGCCATTGGCATACAATCAGAAGGTTTTTGGTGCATTGCTGTCTAATGAGTTTCTAAAAATGGAGCTCAACTATGTAATGTAAGGCAGACTTAGTGAAGAATCTTTCATCACATGTCTTTGATTTAGCAAAAGATTTTCCCCCAGTGTCTGGTTCAGTGATCCATTTCTTCATGAGTCTGCCTTAATGGAACATTCTTTCATCTGTGTTCACTTCAGGAAAACCCTCACATGTTTGCCCCAGCAAAACACCATCCAACACAGCTGACTTTCCAAAGAACCCTTATGTTTCCATTTCAGATGTGTATTTGTAACTTCCGACCTTGGAAGGTTGAGACAGGAGGATTGTGAATTCTAAGTAGCCTGGGGCATATAGTAAGACTCTGCCTCAAACAAATGAAAATTAATAAATAAACATAGGCGGAGAATAAAGAATATAGGGGTTGAAGATATCAATGTTGCTGTTAAGTGGCTGTGGACTTGGGATTTGGATTCTTTTCCCCCTTTTCTGTCTTCACACTTACAGAATGAATGTTACTCACCAACTTCACTATGTGGCTTAGGGTATAAACATGTCAACAAGTATTCTAAGACTTGATAAGTGAGCCAATTGCTTTACTAAGATTCAGTGTTGTAACTCTATGTGGATCTAAGGTGTTTTCCTGGATTCTTTTTACACGATTATTGATAAGCCTGGGTCTGTTATAGTTTGAATCAGAGGTGTTTCCCAGACTCATGTTTTGAAGATTCCTAGATGGTAGCAAATTTTAAGTGGCTCTAGATGATGTAAGAGGTAGCAGTTCTGGGTGGGAGTAGGTTATGAGAGGCCAGATTTGGGAGGTTCTTCCTGGCCTCTGTTTCTGTAACCCCAATTTAAGTTTTATCAGTGTCCAACCATGATATGAACAGCCTCTATTATATGCTCCTCCTTTCATAAACATGGATTTCCTGCCTTGGGGGATGAAGACATTCTTAAACAATGAGACAAAATAATTCTGCCCTTCACCGTTTTGTTTTGTTTTGTTTTGTTTTGTTTTTTGTCTGATATTATGGTTCTAATAGCATGAAAATGTTTAATATGAAGATTTACAGAATCAGTAATTTAAAGAGATGTAGTATTAATGACTAGCTAGATTAGAGAAGCACTAAATTCTGTTGTAAATGTAATGAGCAGAGAATATGCCTGGTTATGCTTTGCAATTCCAATAGCTAATATAGGTCTGTTGTGTGAAATAATTTTTTAAAAAAGCTGCCAAGCCACCACTTGCAGGCAGGCCAGTGGGCCTGGCCTGTTCTCATCTTGGTAGACTCTCTGACCTGCACTTCCAAAATATCTCCAGCTGACTGGCTAATTTCTCACGACAGGTTGCTGCCACACTAGCCCCACACATTCAAATATAGAAGACTAGATGGTTTGCATTTCTTGGAAACCCATGCTTTGCTGTCATACCTTTCTCTTTGCAACTCAGCTAAGTCACTGTGTGAAGAAAAGCACCACACAATAAGTTTAGAATCAACAGATAATACAATTGCTGAGTGCAGAAACTAGCAATCTAATTTTGTAAGCCGTCCTAAGTTAAACTCTTCTGGTGTTTAACTTAGCTCTATTTTCCTCCAAGTTCTCCCTGTCCAAAAGCAAGTCACCTTTTTCTGGCTCCTCTCTTCCTAATTCCAACCTAGAAGTCCCTCCTACTTCTCACCAGTGATTGATCCCCTGAAATCTTTATTCTTTAGAGGAAGGTTCTGCCACATAGGTCCTAATGAAGAATGTGATCAATAAATATTTATGAATAAATCAAAAGGCAAACACTGAATCAGAGGACATTTACAGCACATGGGAATCATCCTTTTGCCTTAGGATACATACTTTTCTTAGTCTATCTTCCTTGTGTGGAAATACTAGTTGAAACCTCCAGTGTCTGAATTGATTTATACCCATGAATATAAAACCTTGTATTCTGGTCCCTTTGATCATCTATGGAGTAGAAATAAGAATGCATTCCATTTGAGGGTTTACAAGCAAAACAAATAAGCTCATATCTTCTTGCCCACCACCCACCAGGGGCAGTGGAAGAGAAAAGTTTAGGATATAGGGGAAGTGGACCTGTTTTGTAATAGTTTTTTTGGGGTGAGCTCGATTTTCTTTGCCAGCAGTTCAGTCCTGTACCAAACACCAAATATGTATCAGTAATTTCAGTCTAGTTCTCTTGGCAGTCAGACACCACACAGGAACCAGCAGCTGTAGTTCAATCCTGAAGAAACCACAATGCTCACCAACTAGCCTAAGGAGAGGCAGTGAAGCAGCAAGCCTGTAGCAGGAACAAGCAATTAGTTCTTCATCAAGATTCTCTCAATGGCAGCATCATCACAAAACCATACAAGGTGAACCGATAATGCATGTAATTAGCAAGGAATATCAAGGTGGAGCAAAACAAACCAATACTCCTCTCCCACTGTCTGTGGGGTCATATTTATTATTCCTTCATCATGCGTTCTTTCCTGTGTCTGCTCCAGCAAAACATCATTTCACCTGTGTCTACTTCAGGAAAACAGTCTTTTCACATGTCTGCTTTAGCAAGACATCCTTTCACCTGTGTGTCCCAGCAAAACATCATTTGACATAAGTGATTTTCTTAACAAACCAAAAATTCTCACTTCGTGTGTGTGTGCGTGCATGCGTGCGAGTGCATGTGCTTGCGTATTCTTTGTGTATGTGTATTTGAGTTCAGATGCCTTTAAGAGCCAGAAGAGGGCATCTAATCCCCTGGACCTGGAGTTGCAGGCAGTTTTGAGCTAACATGTGGGTGCTGGGAATCAAATTCTACTCCTCCATGACAGTAAGGAAGCTGAACTCCTTTCAATCATTAGGTAATCTCTCCCAGCCACTACGGAGTATTTTTATTGACTATGATTTCAGTAGGCAATATTCTCTGCAATGTATTATATTTAAAAATCAACTTAAAAGTATAATAATCCCCAAACTTTTAAATTGTAAAAATGCAAATTATATTCTGTGTATTTAAAACTTTCTATGATGGGAGAAAAGTCATATTGGCAATGCCAGGCTATTTAGGATGTGAATACAGTTTACTGGTTTTAGTTTTATGTCAACCTGCTACAAGGTATAAGAGAGGAGGGAAACCAGACTATATAATTTGGTTGAAGACAGGACTGGAGGGCATCTTCCTAATTAGTGACTGTCAAGGGAAGCTCAACCCATTGTGGCTGGTGCCATTTCAGGTTTGGTAGCCCTGGTTTTTATAGAAAATAGGCTGAATAACAAGCCATGAGAAGCAAACCAGTGATCAGTAGTCCTCTACAGCCTCTGCATCAGCTCCTGCCTCCAGGTTTCTGCCATGTTTGAATTCCTGTCCTGACTTCTTTCAATGATGGACTACAATGTAGATGTGTAAAGCCAAATAAACCCTGCCATCCCCAACTTGCTTTTGGTCATGGCGCTTTATTATAGTAACAGAAACCCTAACTAAGACATGTAGACATTGAGATTTATACATTACAGCATGAAATTTTCCCAGAGGAAGGTAAGAGCCCTAACTACTACATAAAAATACAGAAAATGAAATTTATACCCAAGAAAGAAGAGAAATAAAAAAGCCACATTCTTAGAGTTCTTCCAGTCAAGTTTGGGTTAGGATGTCCAAGAGTAATGGATGTGAAGTTTTCTCAGTAGCAAATACCTCCTACAACTCAAGGACACAAGCTAATTTGCATTGCTCATGAGCCCTCAAACACAATGCATTCTTATACCCATTCTATAGATGATCAAAGAGACCTGGAAAGGTCGTATGATTTATATAAGACCTAAAAAACCAAACCAAACCAACCAAACATACAAACCCAACAGCTGTATGATTAGAAATATAGCTTAGAGTTAAAGTAGCTATTCAAGTAAGCCCCTAGATTGTCTTTCACTAAGATGTTATTAGTTGCAAATCGGACTCCACTGGAATTTATTATTTCATTTCTCCTAAAAGAAAGTGAAAATCCAAAGAAAATCCACCAAAAGTTTATGCCTCAGAGTTCTCTGGTGTGTTAGATCTTCTCATATGTACTTTCTAGGTGCTGGCCCCAGAAGCAGAGTTATGAATAGTATCCCTGACTCTGGGAGATACTGGGGAGACTCTGACAGTCTTTTACCCAGGTCAACTCAGAAGTATAAGCAAATAGCTTATCTTAAGAATCTAAACTCTGGGGATCTCAGAAGACATTGCTTGACCTGCTGTACGAATACACTAAGAATAGAGTAAAATAAGATCTCAGTCACACAACTATGTCTTAAAAAGACATGAGGACATACAGACACTGGAGGGCTCAAGACTTTTTCAAAATATGATTAAAGAGAATTTGGTGGTGGCAGCTGAGTCAGTGGTTATAGTTACATAATATTTTGTTACATAATATCTATAGAGACTTAAACACTATGCTGAACACTTCCTGACTCCAGGAACTTCATATTGTCTAGACTTCATATTCCCAACTATTTCCTGCTGTGATACTTTTACCTCCAGTCAAGCATGGGCCTCAGTTTGTGTTTATGTTCTCAGTTTCTCTGTTCCACTCTCTGGGTTTTTAAAGATCATAGGACAATTGAGTTGGTTCATATTATTCACTCACTTACCCAGCATTTACCATTGTCTTGCCTGTCAATATTTTACTAGATGAGACTATATACTTGGCAGTGGAGATGAAGAGGAGGGAAAACAGTACTGTACTTACTTCTTGCTTGGGTGTTGGTAATAGTGAAGATGACATTCATGGTTTGATCAGTAAAGCTTAGTTAAGGTTAGTAAAGAAGTCCAGAAAAGGGGAGGCAAAGGTAGAAGATCCTAAATCAGTGACTTATAGAATTATAGAAAGTTAAACTTTGAAATGGCAAGAAGAAAATGTTACGGTCCGATTTGGAGGAGGACTATCTGAATTGGACAGCGAGGAAGCAGTTACAGCACATATTTGGCATTTGAATTGGTGGCCATCAGGGATATAATGGTGATAAAAGCCTTCCAAAAAAACCCTAAATGGAAGAGAAGAGGGGCCAGGATTCTAGTGACATGGATGTTGAAAATGGGCATGCTGGGAACAGCTAAGTGAACGAGAAAGATAGCACAATTAGGTGGGCTGAAAAAGCCAGGTGATTGAGGGGTTATAGAAGCTGAGAATGAAGCATGTGGGAGATGACTAGCTAGAGACTGAGTAATGAGATCAAGAGATTCTCACTGAGTTCAGAACCATGGGGGCGTGTTGGCTGATGATGTTGAAGAACAGTTTTGGTTGTGTAATGGAATAAAATCTAGAGTAATCGGGAGTAAAGGGTTGACACTGAAGTCTCCCGTTGTTTCACACTTTTAGTTATGTCCTGATTCATCCCACAAAAGGCATCTCTGCTGTGCATTTTGTATGTATATATTTTAATGAATTAAGACCTAAGTATATCTAAGTACCCACTTCTTTCCATTTAAAAAAGTTTGGGTATGGCATACAATGTTAAGTAAATGAACATTATAGGAAAGTCTTAAAGTGGTTTTAGCAACAAAACACATCATATTGGGAGGAAATAGTGGTGGAGTGGCAGGGAAGGAATTAGAAGAGATGGGTTAGGGAGTTAATTTGATCTAAATTCATTGTTGCTGGTGTAAAATTCTCAAATAATATTAAGATCTTAAGTATGGAAACCTGTTTACTTGTTGATGAGAATGACTTAGAAAACATTAGGGGGAAATAATCATGTTTCTGGACAGAAATAGAAACATGATACCATTTTTTAGAAGGGAGGGAGCCATTGGATGGGATTTTAAACCCCATAAGACATTTAATATTTATAGGCCCAAAGGACACCTCCTCTGTCACACAGGTTAAAAGAAGGAAGAAATGTCTGGATATGATGGGCTTGAGCATGGGAGGTGAGACATTGCATTGTGACTTTTCTTAAGTATGGGACAAGGTCATCAACTGAAACTAGATGGAGGAGGTGGTGTGAGAGGGGAGAAAAGAGGAAAGTCACTTACTTAGTAAGTGGGGAAAAAAAAGCTTGTCATAGAAAGATGGCCATATTTCTGATGATAGTGAAAGGCCACTGGTCCTTAGCATTATGTTAATAGGAGACACATTATTTCAGCTGAGCAGTTCTTCCCTTGATTTATTTAGCATCGTACAGCGGGTCTGAGCCAGCTTTAGAGAGGGGAGGTGTTGCCATTGATGTTTTCAAGTGCACATGGTGGAAGCGATATGGAAGGAGGGACATTTGTCAGGAAGCATTTTACAGGATTATAAATGAGATCTGGCAATGTTCAAGAAGGGAGAGAAAGTCTGGAGACGCAGAGGAATGGTGGGAAAATAATGGACACTAGAGGGTAAGGCCAAATAATTATAATTAAAATTAATTGTGGGTGATATTGCAAAGCTTATCATCTGGACTAATTGGGTATGGTAAGCCAGGAGAGGAAATTGAAGTTAATATTTCTCAGATATTTGTTTTTGTTGGTTGGAAAGTCCAGAATGTGACTGTGAAAGGGGGTATCTCAGGTAGAGTATAGGAAGAGGCTGAGGAGAAATGTACTCAGGATGCTGGGTGGTTGTTTCCTCATGTGAATGTCAAAGCTTGAGATGTTGAGGATGGGTGTAGGGTTGAAGAAGGAAACTGAATCAGGGCGTCAAGATCATAGAGGAGTTGTCAGGAAGTTGCTAGATTATAGTAAAACGACACTACTGCCTGACTTTTATACTTATTGATCCCAGATAACTCATTTTATTCACCGAAGTTTAGCTTGGCTAACTGGTGTGTTTTGGGGAAATACTTTCAGGAGTGAGTCAAAGGTGGATGTATTAACAAAGGCTTACACCGAAACACCTATCTATCACTTTCTTCTGATTCTCCCATGACACTCCTTGAGCTCTGGAGCGAGATGATATAGATATATTTGGTTATTTTTCTCCATTTATGGCCTCAGAAGGAGTCACTTATTCTCAGGAGTTTGACTGCTTATAAGTCTTTATAGTTAATACTGTCCCCTGTTTAAAAAAAAAGATTCTTTCCAACACCAAATCTGAAAGTAGCTGTCATCTGTGTATATAAATACAAATGGTAGAAAGCCATCTGATGGGAACATTGTATCATTTATCATAATATAGTGCACTCCACAGCCATAGGATTTTATCTTAGCTCATAGTGTCAAATGTGTCTACTCATACAGAATTAGATTTATGTACAATGAGAAAGTCATTGGCTACAGCAGCTGTGCTATTCAGTCTACAGACATATCTTGCCTTGGATGTTGGTAGCTATGCTGGTTAGTTTTTATTATGTACTGATATAATCTATGGTCACTCAGGAAGAGGTAATCTTAATCAAAGAATTGCTTCAATTGGAATAGCTGATGGTCATGACTGGGAGAAGTTGTCTTCAAGGATGATTGAAGTTGCAGGAGGCAGCCCACTGTGGTTGAATGAACCCATAAGAAATGTTCTTTTATGGTTTCTGCTTCATCTCCAGCCCTGACTTTTATCAATGATGGATTGTGACATGGGATTGTAAGGCACAAAGAACATTTTCTCACACAAGTTACCTTTGCTCAGAATATCCTTTCATGACAACAGAATCAACTATGACAGTATACAATACACAAGGCCTATAATCTAGCAAAACTGTTAGTGATACTTCTGTCCCCAGAAATGTGCACGTGGCCTTCTGGTACTCCAAAATCTAGTTAACAAAGAAGGAGTTCAGCTGCAGCCTGAAATTTACATGTCCAAAGTGAATTGTATGTTCCACAATATGGCATTACATTACTAGTTCTGAGATTTACTAACCACAATAACAACAGACTCATGGCTTCGGTGGTTTCACCAACCTCCCCAGCCAACAATTCAGAGCGAGCACATCCACTACCTTTGGGGGTTTTTCCCGTAGAAACCTTCTTTCACCTCACAAAAGCCTTCATTTATTAATCTGTGACACTCAAGGTTGAGAATTCCATAAAGAAACCTTTTGCACAGAGGGGGAGGAATTCTTTACGTGCCACTTCTGAGTACTCCAAGTAGCAGTCACTTGGTCTTGGATGGCTAAGGAGGCAGACAATAAAGAAGGATCATTAGCAAGGTCCAGTGCACCAGGATGACATCCCATCAGCTGTAGAAATTGTTTCGTCAAGTAACGATGGACACAACATCATGGATGGAGACACTGACCCATATAGCAGTCAGTGATCTATAGTCAATCTCCATGAACCAAATAGCCTCCTCATCTTGGACTGCAACTACTGCCATGGGAATGTTGTACATACTCTACCCGCCTTGGTGGTCTTGGTGAAGCCTGGCTTAGGCCCAAAAGGAAGCAAGGGTTTGCCCTGCCTTTTGAGACTCGCTATAGGGACTGGTTTTCCAGTTCTGACAAGCACTATGGTCCTTGCCTTTCTATCAGATTCATCTCGATCCTGAAAGTCCCAGTCTGGGCAAACAGTCTCTAGTGGCACTTTATTTTCTTGCAGGGGAGAAAAGTACCCTGCTTTCTCTGGAGTAGTAATTACCCACCCTTGGAGCAAGTGTAATCTTCTGATTTCTGTCTGCCCTGCTTTATCATTTATATCTTCTGTGAACTGTTGCTTAGGGTTTGGAAACTTCTGAAAGCACACCACAATTACCTTTTGTTTTCTGTTAAATTTACACCTATAAATCAGCTCAATACAAATCTTGTCTCATTTGCCTTCAGATGATAACTTTTTCATCTCTTCTCCTCTCTAATCTCCTTGTGATTGCTCTATCTACTCAAGCCTGATTTAAAAGAATAGTTCTAAATCATTCAGATTTTCAAAAGCTTCTACTGCCTCATAAAAATCCCTTCATAAGGCTCAGCAAAGACACTATAATCACATACCAGCTTTGATGTCTCTGCTGAATCCACTTCCCTTAAAACTCTCCTGTGAATATGATCCTCCCTAGTCCAGGGAACATTAAATACTGTTCCCCTCCTTCCAAGTTCCCCCAGCAACTATCTTTCCAGTGTCTGATATTTATGAGAATCTTAGACATGTATTCCCAGGAACTTATACAAACCAGTCCTACAGAGCCCGATTTTCCTTACATCACTACAGGTTACACATTCATTGTCTCTAGGGGGCAGTAGTGACATTGTTCAGTTTCCCTGCATCCACAGCATTCAGTCTAATTCCATCTGCCTCCACACCCCTTAGCCACATAAGCTAGGGCAGTAGGATGCTCTTTAATTGTTGGGTTAAAAATCTTTCTCAGTTCAAGAAGTTCAGATGCTAAAGCATGCCATAGTATTTTGTGGTTCACTGTTAAGACCCTTTGTCTACATGCTCAACGCTAGATTACCCTTCCTCTGTGTGTTACAGGGGCATATGGAGTGTATCTAATTTACACTCTATTTTATTTAGCTTTCTGTAAGAAACCACAAGCCAACACTAGATCTCATTCTCTCTTTCCCACTGCCCCTGTAAATTAGAGACCATTGTGGAGGAGATCATCCACAGGCCTTTTCCCTTTTTAATCACTCACAAAGGTATTTTCTTTTGGGAAAACTGTAGTGACAATTCTGGAAATTTAGTTTCCTTAAAAAACAAATACGTTATGAGAACGTATTTTCGTTCTAATCCCAGGTGTGGCATATGGGGCTGCTTCAGAGTGTCTACAGAAGCTGACTGTGATTTGCCTCATGCTCTAGCAGTGGTGTGTTTTTTCCAGCTGCAGCTAGTTTCTGTGACTGGGTGATGTTTGGAATTCTAGGGACATTTTATGCTCTAGGGCCATGAGAAGTGGGGAGGATTGCTGGTGAGTGGTTGGTTGTTAGTTAGTCACAGCGTTTTAAGGAGCCATGCACAAAGAAGGAAGAAGGTAAAATTAGATATTTTGATGGTGAAGATCAAACTTGCCTCAAGGAACTCAATGCCTCAAATCATTAGGTAGTAATCTAATAATAATTCCCTGCTCCATTTCTAATTCTAGACTTTATTCAGGGATCTTTGTTCTTTCCTCTCTATTCTTTTTTCTCTTATTTAGTGTTAAGGGGTTGAAAGGGTGGAAGAGAGGGAGTGTAGCAAGGTAGAAGAAAGAATAATCCGCAAAGTAACAAAAGACAAGCCACGGGAAGCAGGCATCTGTTCTAGATCTTATCACCTGAAATAAAGGCTTCACAATTGACTGCACAACTTTTCTGTTTGTGCTACTTCAGAGACTGTAATGTATTCTCTAGTCTACTAGGAGTTCTGGGAGACTCACCATACTCGTATGGTGAACATCACTCTATGCCACTCCATAACAAGTAGAAGAACATGAACACCTTCGGATTCCCAGCAAGGATGCTCCATTCTCAGATGGCTTTGTCTTGATTGCATCTGTTGTTGTGCATCCCAGCACCAAGAATTCACACCATCCTTCACCACATGGGACAAGCAGCCATCTTGGGTCAGCCCACATGGATGAGTGTCGCTTCTGTGCCTCGTAACCCATTCTAACAGCTATGTAACCACTCCTCCGAAACTCAGCTTTAATTGTGTTATCTCCTGTTTGGGTGTCAGTTGTGTATGAATAAAACTGTGCATAAATTTGAAAAGTCTCCAGCCAACCCAGATAAGGCACTGATGATAGGATAAGAAATCCTATCTAATTTTGAGTTTTCTGGGGTTAAAAACAGGCTAGAGGATAAGGAGTTACATATGGTGATCTAAAGACAACTAAATCACGAAAGAGAGTCCACCCTTTGTAACATGTGGGTGACTCATGGGCGCTGAATACCTGGAGCTACTTGCACAATATTCAGGCAGCTCAGCTGGCTGGAGCCTCCTCTTAGCAGTAATTGTTGCTATTTATATAACTGGAGGAGGGGGTGAATCTTGTAAGTTTCATTTACTTCTCAAGCCCTGTGAGTTTCATTTACTTACTCTGTCTTATGAAGCCCCTTCTTCCCTCCAGATAGGAAGATTTTAATTTGGAGGACATAACTATACCACTGAAAAGATGTGAGTTTACAAGAGACTACATATGGGTAATGGAGAGGAATGATGTATGTTTCGTTACTTTTCTGTTGCCATGATACGACACCTTAACCAAAGCAACTTACAGAAGTAAGTTTATTTTATTAGGGGCTTACAGTTTCAGAGGGCGAGTCCATCATGGAAAGGAGCATATCAGCAGGCAAGGCAGGCATGGCTGGTGCTGGAGCAGTAGCTAAAAGCTTACATCTTGAGAACTGAATGGTAAAGAGGAGGAAAGCACTAACTGGGAATGACATGAGCTTTAGAAACCTCAAGGCCTACCCTTAGTGATGAAACTCAGTTAAACCTTCCTAACTAGTTCCACCAACTAGGGGCTAAAGATGTAAAATATATGAGTCTGTGGGGGCCTTTTTCATTCAAACCACAAAAGAATAGGAGAACAGGCATGCAAGGAGGACACCTTTCCCATCTCAAGTCTTATGGCTGTGGAGTTTGAGAAAACAAAACTCTGAGAAGGCAATAGCAACAGTGGTATCTGAGACAGCGGTGAGAGTCCACTGGGTAAAGGTGTAAAAAGAGCTCATAAGACCACACTGAACCATTCTCCAAGGTAGTTTTCTATGACCACATCTTGGTGTTTGTCCTGACAATTTCAGAATTTTTGATCTTCTATTAAGGATTTCAATCAATTTTGAGTTAAATTTGGTGGTGAGTGAGTATCATCCATACAATTTCATTCTTTTATGTGTGGCTACAGACCATTAGTTTAAGAAGCATTTTTTTTTCCTTTTCCAATGTGTGTTCTTGAGACTCTTGTCAAATGTGTATGTGTGTGTTTGTTTATGTATGAGCTAGTACCCTTCTTGAATTTACAACAGAGACAACATCTTATGTTGCAAGTAACAGATGAATGGAGAGACCCTTGCTATTTGGCAAAAGTCTCTCACATCCACAATATGAAAATTCCCAAATGGCCATTGAACAGACAATTCCTCTTTCTACAGACATTTTGGGTCCATTCAAATGTCTATTGAACTAATGATTTGAACAAGGCTTCAATAGATTGCTGTGCGTCTGGGATGTTAATAACTCCCTGACAGTATCACTAGGACATCAAGGAATGAAATGTCTTAAATCATAAAGATCAAGACATCATAACATTAAAGACTTTTTGGGTCACAATTTGAAGTTATAGTCCATTATGGTATAGAAGCTGTCGGCAGGAGTCGTGTCTGTAGTCAGAAAGCTGAGAGAGATAAATGTTAGTGCTCAGCTTACTTTATTTTTGTAAAATTCAATCAAGGGTCCCAGGTAAGGGGATGGCACTACCCACAGTTTAAGTGGGTGTTCACATGGAAGTTACCTGAGCTCAGAAGCTCCCTTCACAGGCATCATCACAGAGATTTGTCTTTTAGGTGATTACAGACATCGTCAGGTTGACAATCAATATTAACCACCACAAGATTATTTAGAACGAAACCGTTACAAGCATGCCCCTCCCTCTACCTCTTCTTTTGTGTCCATGTGACCTGATTTGTTTTGGAAGTGAGCCTAGATGTGGATCACAAGACAGACATGGGTATTGCTTTGGTGAACTCTGCAGGACAGTGCAAGGGGATGACTGTACCACTTTCGCTTCCTCCAGCAGTGAATAAGATTTCCCATTGTTCCACATCCTCACCACCAAGTGTTGAGTGTTGGCAGTAGCTTGATTTCAGTCAGTTGGTGGGAGTGTAGTTACATCATACTGTAGTTTTCATTCCCATTTCCTTGATGTCCTAGAAATACTGTCAGCGAGTTATTAACATCCCAGACACACAGCAATCTATTGAAGCCTTGTTCAAATCATTAGCTCACTAGACATTTGAATGGACCCAAAATGTCTGTAGAAAGAGGATTTGTCTGTTCA
Organism: Micromys minutus; assembly: GCF_963924665.1. NCBI lineage: Eukaryota > Metazoa > Chordata > Mammalia > Rodentia > Muridae > Micromys > Micromys minutus. The sequence goes on along the minus strand of NC_137963.1, from coordinate 15,375,884 downwards.
ACAGCCATTTGGGGGGTTTTCATATTGTGGTTGTAAGAGACTTCTGCCAAATAGCAAGGGTCTCCCCAATCTGTGCCTTTTTTTCAATTCACTTACACAGTCAATTCACTTACACAGTACAAGAAATTCTTCATTTCAATAACTTCCAGGTTAAAGGATTTTATTCTCTTATAGTTGTACCTTCCATATTTTGTACACTGTGTGCTTGTTCTCCTCGATAGCATGATATTCTATATGTTTGTTATCTCACTGTTTACATCCATGTATATAATCTGAATCTAATTTTTATCTATGATGTAAAGCACCTGAACAAATGCTACGTTTTTATGTAGGTAACCAATGGTTCTGACACTTTTTACCAAAGAGAATGTTCATATCATTTTGATGCTATTCAAATAATCCTAAGTTCATCCCACCTACCCGCTTTGTCTTCCTGTGTTAACACCGCACTGTTCTAATTTTATTTGCTTTGTAGTTGATTTCTGATAAGTCTCACAGTTTGCCCACTTTCTTCAAAGCCAGTTTTCTTGTCTTAAGTCCTATGTATTTCCAAATAGATTTCAGTTCGTCAACTTCTTTTCTTCCACCTCTTTTGTGGTGCTAGGGACGAGATTCAGGACTTCATATGTTCTAGGTAAAAACTTTGCAACAGAGTAACATCTTTAACCAAATTTGTCAATTTTTGTTGTTTTCTTCATTTTTGAGAGTCTCCTATGTACACACATGCATGGTGATTATATTAACCTGCATTTCCTGCTAACATCTCCTTTGATTTCCTGCTCTACCCTTCTTTCTACTCAGCCACCCCACCAGTGGCTATGTTAGAGAAAACTGAAAAAAAAAATAGTTTCTTTTCTACTGATGTGGCAAGACACTATGACCAAGGAGTTTATGAGGGAGCGTGTGCAATTTGTCTTATGGTTCCAAAGGCTCAGATTCCATGATGCTGGAGCAAAGGCAGAGCAGCACGGACAGCTGAGAGCTCACATTATGATCTGCAAGTAGGTGGCAGAGAACATGTGGGGAAAGGCCTGAGTCTTTGTAAACCTACTTACATCCCCAGTGACACATCCCTCCAACAAAGCCATACTTCGTAATCCTTCTCAAAGTTTCCATCCACTGGGAACCAAGTTTTCAAACATATGAGCCTATTGAGGGGGGTGTTTTCTTTCAGGCTACTAAGTATCTCCTCCTCCACCAGACATTAGCAATCATTATTTCCTAAGGAAGGGATGGGCTTTGAGGGTTCTGCCTCTGTTTTTCCATCAGTTTCTCAATTTTTATTAGCACACCACACACACACACACACACACACACACACACACACACACACACACACACAGGAACTTTGCATGACATTTTTTTAAGGATTAGTTTAGGGAGATTTTATCTCTCTACAAATTAAATTTTCATCTTATACTTGCAATCCATTAGTCTCTATCTCTGTTTCTGTCTATCTGCCTGCCTGCCTGCCTGTCTCTGTCTCTGTCTCTGTGTCTCTGTCTCTGTCTCTGTATCTCTCTCTCTCTCTCTCTCTCTCTCTCTCTCTCTCTCTCTCTCTCTCTCTCTCTCTCTCCTGTATATGTGTGCAAAGTCTTTATCTTCTCTCAGAACAGTTTTAGAGTTTGAAGAATTCTTACACCTGGTTCAGTAGAATTTACTTTTCTCTCAGTGACATTTTGGAGTACCCTTATAACTGGTATACTTCCCTGAATCTTATTTTCCAATTACTTGTTGACGGTTTAAGGGATACAATTTATTTAATCTATATCCTGACAGCTTAGCGGGAGGTGAGCAAAGAGTAAGAGGAATTAAGATGAGGGAACGAGAGGAGAGTCAATGTGATCATAAGACATGATGTGCGTAAAAACCTTTATAAGACTCTGTACCACAAACAATGAACAGACACCAATGTAAGTCTTCCTAAATCTATTAATTTTAATCTACTCATATAACATCTCAATATATTAATTTATATCTTACTTCCTACCCTCTATTTATTTATCTTACTTTCTTGTTCTGGCTAGACCCTCCATTTGGTATTGAATAGTGGGTGATAATGGGGATCCTCAGTGCTTTAGCACGTCCAGCTGTGGGTTGTTATACTTATGGCCCCTTTGTTTCCTGCTATGATCTTAAAGGGCAAAAATGTAGGAAGAACACTCTCATTTTTCAGACGTTTCTTTTACACAAAAGAAGGAAAATGCATGTTACTCCATACTCGTCTCTTGTTCATTCTACCACAGGGAGGGCAGGCTCACTTCTCTGCTTTGTGCCTGTGCTGGTCAGTCTTATGTGAAACTGGAGTCATCTGAGAATGTCTCCAGAAAACATGGCTTATAGACAAAGCTGCAGGGGATCTTTTGAGTGATTAGTAGGTAGGACCCAGCCCACTACAGGTAGTACTATCTCTGGGCTTATGGTCCTAGGTTCTATAAAGAAACAGGGTGAGCAAGCCATGGGGAGCAAGTTAGTAAGCAGCACCCTTCTGTGGCTTCAGCTCCTTCCCTCAAGTTTCTGCCTGGTTGGAGTTTCTGTTCTCATTTCCTTTCGTGCTGAATGGTGATGTGGAAGCCAAATGGTCACCTTCTTCGTCAAGTTGTTTCAGGTCTTGGGGTTTCAGGCCAGCGATATTAACCCTTTCTAAGCCAGTGCCCCAGGGAGCAGTAAGAAGGTTTCTAATTTTCTTGCATTACTTTTCAGTAATTAAAAATTAATTTGCATTTTGTTATTCTTATTCTTTTTTCCTATTATTCTTACTCTTATTTTTGGACTGTATGTGTGTGTGTGTGTATGTGTGGACTCGTGCATGCACATGCACACATATAGAAATTTGAGGAAAACTTTACTGTTGTCCCTGTAAAGTTTCCATGAGTTTTGGGTTCCGATTCGGGTTACCAAGGAAGTGTGTTTAACCTACTAAGTTTTCACCAGTTTCCCTCTAAATATTTTTGAATAAAATAAGCTTGTCACAAAGAATTTGAAAAAATAATTCTGTCCAAACAAGGTATTTTCAAAGTATAAGCTTCATGGGTCATTGAATTCCCCTTTCTCATTTTCTGGCCCTTGCACTGTTCCATTTTCTCTTCAATGCTCTTCCTAGTAGACTCTTCCAGGCCTCTTCCCTCCATCCCATATATCCACACAGCTATGGTGGGTGGCCCTTCTTTCTTCCACAGCTGGTGGGACTAAACAGGGTTGCTTCCTGACTCCTGGCCTAAGCCCTGCTCCTCCATCAGACCCTTCTCAGGGCCTTGACAGCTTCTCTTGAAAATGGGGATACCAGGAGCAACCTCACAGAAATAAGATGAAAAGATCTCTCTCTATATAAAAGTTCTTAGCCAAAGACTTGGCTGTTAGGAAGCTTGTACATTAGCTATTATCGTTAGCTGGTAGTTCACATGTGGGCTTTAACATACATCATCACATATTTTTAGCAGAATGCTTTGTGCATACTTGACCTGTTTTTAGAATTAGTTTCCAAGGTCCATAAAGAACACATCCTGACCTCACACTCGTCTTTCACTTACGTTGTGTTTGTCAAATTTCCTAACCATAATGAGAACAATGAATTGAAATTTCAGGTTTTTTTAAAATAAAAAAATCTAAATTTCTGATAATATCATTAGCCTGGTACTTTCTGTAGTTCTGATGTAGGTGACAGCCATGACTGTCTATACAGAGCTTTCGTTCTTTTGAGTTTTTGTGGGAAAAGATGTAGAAAGTTTCTCAAAAAAAAAAAAAAATAGAATGCGAATGCATTTGGCCTCTGAAAACCTGGGTTGGTTCCGAGGCAGTGCTTACTTTTCAGTGATGTATACCATCTCTGTCTTAGCATAGTTAGCTCTGTACCAGTAAAATGGGGGCATACTGCCTCACATTAATGCAATATTTCCCTTTCTCCATTTTTTTAAGATTTAAAATGTGTGCATGCACGAGTGTGTTCATGTGTGTGTGTGTGTGTGTGTGTGTGTGTGTGTGTGTGTGAGTCCGCTGTCACAAGATTATTGAATTGATGGCTGCTGTAAAAAATGAAGACCAATTAACATGGACAGTTCCCGACAGACACCAATCGTTTGGGTGGCATTAAAAACAGACATAAACTTTTGAAAAGCTGTACAATAACCACAGAGTAAAAAATCAGTTTCCATTCTCTAGCTCACGCACTACATTCTTATGGGCAAGATTTACATGTATTGCCATTGCTTTTCTACAACTTTCTGATTTCTAACAATGAAGAGGCTATAAAAGACTGACCTAACCTGAATTCATGAAGCAACACTCTCAGTAAATGTCTGTCTTAGAATTTCCTACGTTGCCACATAGTTTTGCAAATAGAACATCATTCTTGCCTAGCCTTTCTGTAAAAGGACAAAAGAAAAAAATCAATACAGAAAGTTTTTGTTTGTGAGAGCAGCTTCTATTCAAATCATCGTGCGATTCAAAGAGAGACAGTGTTGGCTTCTTCTCTGGTTGTCTACTGTGTTTCCCCAGTCACAGGGATAAGCTTTGGTACATGCCTGGGCAGGTCCTCTTGTCTAATGTAACTGAGAGGTCTCAGTAGTGCAATCTGAAACACAGCCATAAATTGAAGTTTTTACATCCATATGGGCTTCATTGAATTCACCTTACTAGTGTAAATGGGAAAAAAATTTCATTTCCCTCCAAGCCATTATCTGTTTTTTGATCCTTTAAGTAAGTAGCTACCTAAAAACCAAAATAAAGACCCCATGGACCAAAAAAAAGTGATAATTTTCTTCAAGCATTGCCTTTATTATGATTTCTTTGGAGAGACTTTTACTAAATCTATTTAAAAAAATTTTTTTTTGAGATGAAGTATCATCATATGGCCCAGGCTAGCCTTGAACTTACTGTGCCTTCAAACTCTCTCTGCATTGCTTCCCCACCCCACCCCAAATGCTGCCATTATAGGACCTCTTTCTCTCCTCTCCCTTCTTCCTAGTTTCCCTCCCTTCTTCCCTCCTTCTCTCCCTCCTTACTCCTTCCCTCCTCATTGCTTTCTCCCTCCCTCCTTCCTTCCCTCTTTTTCTCCTTCCTTGCCCCCTACTCTTTGAATTCTTTCACATTTTGAGGGTGAATATGACCAAGTCCACAGAGAAGTCCTAAGAATGTCCCCCAACACTGGGAGACATAATTGTGAAAAACTCTGATACAGCCCCTGTTATAGCAGGCCAACTTGAGGGGTTCAGATAGTAGTGATGGAGTATGATTCTTTTTGTGGGCAAATTTATACTGTGTGTAACTGTGAACTGTGCATATATCTGAACATACAAGGCACCAACAACACCAGCCAGGATTGTGGAATGCTTTCTTTAAAGGGCCGAATAGTCAGCTTTTCGAGCATGTAGGAGCTCTTGCATTCTGGGATAGCCATGTCCCTCACCACAGTTGCACAAAACCAGACATGGATTCTGAAGAGTTGTGTTCCTTCAACACTTTATGATCAGACATTGGCAGAGGCTGCCTCTTGCTGACTTCTGAATACAGCATAGTATTGAGTAAAATAAACATCAGTACCAGGGTCTCCCGTCTTTATCAGTGGACAGTGTTGCTGAGTTCTCTTCTCTGTCATTTGAAATAATGGTTTTGTAAACCCAAACACCCACTGTGCATCAAGAGCTTTTCTAGGATCACAATGATGATAAATGCAGATGGATCACATACAGTTTGGAAAAAGTACTAGTACTGGAGTGATGGGTGATGGTGAGGTTGGGCTCATAGCACAAGATGACAGCCTGGGGGTGGGGGTGGGGTTTTACTTCAGCTACAGGCACTCATGAAGGGAAGTGGTTTGTCCTGGGCAGGAAATGAGTACACACTTTGGGATGGGGGTGGCCAAATTTCTTCCCCTCTCTGGAGTCTGGAAAAGTTGTGCCAAGACTCCGAGTTACAGAAAGATCTGTATGATTCTATATGGGGGTGTGAGCTATTTCCTGGCCATCATGGCGTTGACATAGTTGAATGGCATTATCAAATTCACAATTTTCCACTCCCCAGTGTCAGTGGCAAAGTGAACAGTTACCCCATTTCTGGAGCAACCAGAGTCAAGACTCAAGGTTATGCAGAGGCTCAACTGAGCAAGTTCTTCTCTGGATCCCAGAACAGAGTGTAAATGTGAAGGGGATCAGGTCAGAATAACTAGGAGGAGGAGTGGTTTTATTCTGTAGACATGGGAGGGGTGCGCATTCAGCATCGTTCTTAGAGAAAAAGGACACACACATTGGATGCAGAGAATGTAGGATTCTGATGGTGGGACCACCAAGACTCAGGTTCTAACTTAGCTCTTGAAGACTGAGATCTGATTTGGGATTTTATGTGAGAGGCCAAGTTAACTGATCTGAAAGGGTAGAGTTGGGGCAAAAATCCTTGTTGTTGATGCTTGCACAATGTCAAGTGGCCTCCCGGCTGCTTCACCATTCTGTGGGGGATAGATGAGACTCGGGATCCAGATGGTGAATGTTTACATCCGGTTCTCCAGCTAAGAAGCTGCTTACGCTTGAACAAGCTTTTGCACTTCTTTGAAGCTTTGTTTCTCCAATAATTTCATGTGACTATTGGGATCATGAGATGGCCTACAGTGTCTGGAAGATTCTTTGTGCTGCCCGGATTCAGTAAATGTCAGCAATGCTGCTTACGTGCAATAGAGTGGATTAAGTCAATACATCATGAATGACATCAGAGGTACCTGGGAAGGTCACAGCTGAGGTCTTTGTCTTTGTGAATATGTATCTGCAGCAGGAGCAAAGTCTCCTTCAGCATTTGGCTGCTGGCTCCTTAGCTGCACTATCTATCCTGGGGTGGGCTAGGCATTGTTTTTCTGACATCAGAGCTTCTTCTGACTGTATATGTACAGCTGGGAAAAGGAAACCAGGGAAACAGAAAAGGGCAGAGTCAGAAGGTCACTGCAGTCATGTCTTATGTGGTCCTAGCCATGAGAATGGAATGGTGAATTACTTAGACTGGGCTCTCTTGGAGGAGGACTGACCTTCAGCCTAGTATGCCTCAAGACACATTAGTCAATAACTCGGGCTGGCCGTTCCCTCATTCTACTGATGGTGAAATCCTATATCCAGGGTTCTGTTTGTACCAGACCCCTGTTTCTGTTCTGCTTCAGAGGTGGATTCTTGAATCATTTCCACGTGAACAAGGGGCTCATCTGCAGCAGAATGTCTGGGGCTGCCTCAGCAGAGACCTAAGAAGAGGGCCCTTGCTGTTCTACCTCTGTGGTAGCCTTACCTAAGGAGTGCTCCATTTTGTAGGGACTGTAGATAGACTCATCCTTTGAGTGTTTGCTTCATGCAGATCTTTGCTGAGCCAATGGCTGTTTTCTCTGGATGCAGAAGGGAGCACCTTTGTGTGCACACAATGAACTTTTATTTCTTTCAAACCTGCATGGAGTCACTTCCTTCTTCTCTTCTCTCCACAAGCCAAGGCCTTTCGGAGAAAGTACAATAAAATACCCCCAGCTGCATACTTTTCAAACCTAGTACACATGTCGTGGTGGCTTTGGAAAGGATTCTTCTCATTTTAAAGCAGAGAAATGAAGAGTTCTTGAGACTTGTCAAGGTCAGAAGGTTAGCAATTGCTTTTAGAGGACTTACACTCACGCATGATGCTGCTGTAGTGACTGTCTCTTCCCATTGGCCACCTCTACATGTGTTCTCTAGATAGCTTGGTACCTGGGGATATTTCCTTATCAAGATCCTTAATGAAAATCCACCTTCTGGTTCGTCTCTGGTGATGCCAACATCAGGACATAATTTGAAGGTTGAAAACTTAACCAATTAACTTTAAACATTTTATTCATTTATTTTAACACATGTTTAAAATTTGAATTTAAAAAATATTTGTATTTATTCTTTACCAATTGTACACTTAGATACAATGTATCTTGCTCATATCATGCTTGATCGACCTTTATCTCCTGTTAACTGAGTTCAATTAGTTTTGCAGGTATGTACATTGGGAAATCTGTGCACATGTGTGGGTCCAGTAGCTGCACCCACAAAAAGGCACTCCTCATCTATTAATTGCCAATAGCCCCCCTGCTGGGGGCAGAGCCTCATGAACCCCCTCCATTAACTATGCTGAATAAGCACACAATTTTGACTTTTTAAGATCTAAGTAAAAAAATGATTTCATAAATCAGGGTGATTCCTAGGAAGATACCATCTGATTCTTTAAATGATGCCAAGAATTACTTAGTGCTAAAAAAAAAAAAAATGTTGTCTTAGTCATCATCTCTCCAAACAAGAGAGAGACAGGAGAGTGCCAAGCACTCTGGGTGTGGCTCTTCATGTTCTTCTGATGACCTCAAACAGCAGTGTATGATCTCAGTCACTGGAGTCAGTAACTGGAGTGAGCGTGGTTCGAACTCAGCAGAAATCTTTCTTTGCATGGTCACTTCTTTCCAAGTCTGGACACTTGAAGTGAGTATGATAGCCTCTCCTCTTCATGGCTCCTCCTTTCTTCCTGAAAGACATGCAGGAAACCCAAACAAACAAACAAACAAGCAAAATACAAGTGGCAAAAACAGTGCCATACACTACAAGCTGATGACCCATGTAGAATTTTAATTTTTCAGTTAAAAATTTCATTAGCTCTCTGAGAAATGTGTACAACTTGTTTTAATCAGATTTACCCTCTTCTTCAACTAACTGCAGATCCACCCCACTTACTACCCACCTGATGTTTTGTTCTCTAAGTTCTTTGACTCCTTTTTGAAACAATATGTTCTATCAACTCTGAAAATTTTTATTTGTGCATACCATACATTTTGAATGTTCATGATTCCCATCCCCAACTCTGCCCAACACAAATTCATGTCCCTCTACTCTCTCCTTCCACTTCTCCCCCAGCCTCTACCTCTTCATATCTTTATATCTCCCTTTCTTTGTAATATTCCACTGGGTCCAGTTTGTGCTACCCATGTGTATGTGGGCATGGGACCATATACTGGAGCATGGATAACCTATTAGTGGCTATACCCTCAAAGAAAAATGACTCTTCTTTCCCCAACATCTGGCAATATCTTTTCAGCCAGAAGCAAGAATTAGTGAGTCCCTCCTCCATCCATGTTAGACTATCAACTGGCTTGGTCTTGTGCAAGTCTTGTGCAGGTCTCGTGCGGATAACCACAGTTACTGAGGTCATAAACACAACAGCCATGCCCTACCTAGAAGACAGCTTTTTACAGCATTACTCCCTGTCCTTTGGCTCTTGTGTTTCTTTTTCTGTCCCCACTTTTGCTAAGTACTGGGGAGAGTTAATAGTGCTCTCGTTTAAGGTTAAACACTCATAGTAACTTACTTTTAGACCAGTAATGACTGATGCCCACTGCAAAAGGAACTTTCTCTGACCAGTGTTAAGTGTAGCACAGACCTATGGGCCTAAACATAAATATTTAAAAGGCAGTTTGACAAGCTGCCCAAAATATTTTATCAAAATAACAATAGTCCAATGATCTCACCAGCCATGCACTTTTGACTATGCCTACAGCATCAGACATGAGTTTCATCCTGTGGATCAGAACCCAAATTCAATCAATATGGGGAAAACAATTTGTTATCCCCATAACTGTCCTAACCATCATCCCATTAGTGGATATCTTATCTGGAAGTGGTACTGTAGCTCATAGGACCCAATTGCTAATAATATCACTGAGGTCTTCTCTCTTCTAGTGACAAATATGGTACCTTTTGGTCCTATGAAAGCTAGCCACTGCAGAGAGAATTTCCTGGTTAATTTGAGATTGAGTTCTATGTATTCTGCAGCCAAAGTATGTGGTGTCTTCATTAATAGGGACTTTTCATCTAGTTATGATGGAAACCTAGACAATAGACTACATTGTTTCAGAGACTTCTGAGGCCTCCCTGCCTAATAGTTTATAAGAGATACCTTATGCCTAGCCCCAGGATTTTTATTTAATAACTCACGTCTTTTGGGAGCAGAATTTCCCACTTCTCTTTAATATTCTGTAAAACTGTATTTTGCAACTGTCTTAATTCACAGTCTTGTTTCATACACTCCCTAAATCACCCGACATTCACCCTCTGAAACCATCACTAACTCTGAAATTTAGTTTAAAGTTTGGGAACTTAAAAACAATCCCAATGCTTAGATTCTAATTATAATTTAATTGCCTTTGTTGGTGGCCTGGTATTTTAGGATTACGAGGAACGATACAGCAAGAACTACCACTGCCACCTTTTATTAATTCTGAAGCACATCAAAAATTAATATAAACCCTTTACAGTTAGTATCCTCACTAACTATTTCTAAAAACCAATATAATGGAAACAGCAAACATGTACCACAGAGTAACAGGAGGGGGTATGCATTATTGCATAGAATTTATATTATGGCTTGCTTATAAGTGCCATTTAGTAAAGGCAAGGAAGACTGGCCTTATCCCCTTTGAATTCTCAGGTAGCCTGGTGAATTTTCTCTTCTGCACATGTCATCTTTATTTAATAGATGACTAATAGAATGTCTAATAATAATAAATATTATCTTTAGTACTAAAAATCATCTGTAGGAAAAATATCACATTTAGGCTACATTTCTATCTTTTGGGTGTATTTTAACAGTTGAGGTGGTAACCAGGTATCTTAAACAGTGTCCTTTCCATAAGATGTACTTGGGTTTTAAATGTTTTTCTTCCAAATTCATTTATAAAATAGTCAATAAATAGTCAGCCACATCTCAGGAACTACACTGAATAAGTGCTACCTTCTGGGATTTCGATGTCAGTGGAGATGTCCACAGAGAGAACCAAAGGCTCCAGTGGAGAACGGTGTCACTGAGGATGGGGGAGACAGCAGAAACTCTGGAAGACTTCTATCATGGGAATCATGGCAATGGAAAACAGAGAAATGGGAGGAATGAGGATTCCATGGGAAAGAAATCAGATACCCGGTGACAGGGAAACAGGGAAGGCTGCAGGAGTGGGAAGGGATTAAGGCTAATTTGAGCAAAGGCAGCAGGAGGAGGGGCAGGCATAAAGTAGAGAGATGTGCAGTTCTCTAGTTAAACTCTACCATCTATTGGCTAGATGTTGACTAGGCTAGCTACTCCAAGGCTTGGACTCTGTGTCATTATTGGGAGCATAAGTCTAATGATGTTTATCTCTTAAGGCTGACTTGGTGACTTGGGGATGAAACAAAAGAGTATACGAAAAATGCCAAACACATAAGAGCTAGATAAATAGCTGCTTCTAGTCTCAATTATGAATGCCGTCTGGAGATGGTTTCTAAGGACCGAGACTGCCAGGGATGCGAGTTGGGGAGGATTGTAAATAGTGTGAGTGAGCAAATAGTGGAAGGAGTTTGATACTGGAGAAATGGTCAGCGTAGGAAAGAAGTATCATGAAAGACCTCCAGGAAGAGGACAACAGCTACGCATAGCCAGTCTGACCATAGTGAGACTGTGTCTGATAGGTATCCACGAGAGGGGACAGACTTCATTTTATCATTACTGAGACCAACCAAAGATTGATCGCAGTACTTTAAAAAGGGCTGACAAAACAGATTGAGCCTTTATGGGCAGCTTCTACCCACAGTGAGATGCCCTAGTGGCCGTCATCCTTTTAGTTATGAGACAAGCGACAGTCTGGTTCTTCTTGGACCACAACAATGCCATCAATCAGGAAACCATTGCAATGAGGAGGCTACCCCACTGTCGTGGGCAATATCGCATGGGCAGAATGATGCTCTCCCAGCGCCTTTTAGCTCCCCATAATGTATTCTGTTAGCAACTGAACACTGGAGCATGCGCCTATACAGCTGCAGAGTGAAGCCAAGTGCCTTTTCCCAGCTGTGCTTGCTGACGCACTGGACAAACATTCCCAAGTCCTGCTCGTCTCAGACCCAACAGCACTGGAGTCCTAGCACGTGGGGTAAGGGAAGTATGTTTTAGCTTTGCAATATCTAGATTGCATACTAAGATAGAGGTTTGCAAATCATAGTGTACATAAATCATGCTGTCAGGGTCAGGATGGCGAGTACAAGTCTTGTTTTGTTTTAGCTTGGCCCTTGCTGGCAAGGTGAAACATTTCTTCTTGGTTGAAATGATGCAGTTCTGTAAAAACCACTGCACTGGCTGGTGCATGTCAGTCTTCATTAAAAAGTCTTGGGAGAGAGCCATGGGTAGCATCCAATGGCTACTGAAGGCGAATGACTGTATTTAAGAATAAAAAAACAAAGCAGGGGTGCATTTTCACAGGAATCAGAAGAAAACTACTGTCACTTAATTACACAAAAGTGGATGCTCACCCCATGAGATACTGGGGAAGCTGGGGAAAAAGATCATTCTGAACCAGACACAAGAAATCTGCCCAGTTGATCTTGGGACAAGAACCTCTCTCTGGGACTTTTCTTTGTCTTTATGCATGCTGATATTTTTCAATTACTCTCCAGAAGATAAAAATATCCCAAATCTAGAAAAGATCCAGAGTACCTTGGAAAGGCATGGTATACATTCCCTCACCATGATTGTTTACACACTGGTACCTACCATGAGGCTTGTTGCACGCTGGAGCTCAGGACAGAAGTGTTGAGTAGGTTTACAGAGAAGATCGGTTCTCATAAGAGATAGAAAGGCACTGCAGACCCACAGGACTAAGCTCCCGTCTTCAAACGTGGTCATTGGCTCTCTAAGCCCTCATTGGCCACGATGAAGCCACCAGCTATGGGGAACCTCTGTATCCCTTTAGATAGAGAACCAGCTGCGGGCGGTGGAACCCCAAAAGGGAAAAGGAAGTCTATTTCATAAATACGTGAAATAAATAGTGAAACCATGGAAGCGAGTCCAACGTTTGTCTTTATGAGAATGGTCAAATATATATTAAAACAATGAAATAAACATTCCCTGTTTAAATGCATTAGATTGAACTAGATTTAGATTTGACTTCCGCCCCCCTGCCCCCGGGCAAACCTTAAAACCTTAATAAAACGTTGCATGTCCCAAAATGTTATATAAAGTATATCTTTTATTAAAAAATTGAAAAAGCACAAGAAATTTGTTCTATATATTCTTATTTAGAAAACCAATGTAAATTTACGTAAATGAAAGGCAGGCACAGACTTCTAGCAGTTATGACTCCATAGAGAGGGAAGAGGGGGACGGAAGAGTGTGGCTAAGCTCTATCTCCATTAAAAAAAATGAAGCAGATGGAAATCTAAAACAATATTAATAATAATTAAATAAGCTGATGAAGCCTAGGAAAAATATTATTTTCACTTCTTAATTAAAAATAAATATAAACATATACAAGCTATGCAATTCCAAAGCAAGAGTCAGGCTTCCTCCCCTAAACTAGGCTAAGCAGATGATATGTAAAACATGGCTGGAAAAACATACACACACACGTGTGTATACATAATACATACATGTACACCATTATATATGTACAGGTTCATATTAAACAATAAGCTTTATTATTTTTAATCTAAATATAGTATTGGCCTGATGATAAGCTCCTTTGGTTCTGAGAATTATGACATAGCTCTAGCCTTTTTCTGTGACTCAGTTATGAACCAAATCTGCAGAAGATGGAGATGAAGCAGCTGTGGTGCTTAGAGGAGGCCTGAGGACTTCCCACATGCTGGAGCTGCTGGATAAGGGCTGGTGTCCTCTGGATTTCTCCACAGTGGGAATCCCACCAGGGCTAACTGACCTCACATCAGTGGTGGAACGATTCCTCAACTTATCCATAGACTTTCTACGCATGACTCTCCTCAAGTTCGTGAATGTATGGTGTATAAATTCATTGCATTTTCATGAATCAAACATGAATATAGGTAGCCTAGGTTAGAAAAATGATGTGCTTGCTTACACGTATGTGGTGATGATTCATCTTAACCATCAAGTTGACAGGATTTGGAATCGACTAGGAGACACACACCTGGCTGTCCCTGTGATAGTGTCTCTAGAGAGACTGGACTAAGGATTGTAGACCTATCCTGAAGGTAGACAGCACTGTCTTATTGGCTCGAATCTCAGACTGAACAAATGGAGAAAATGGGAAAAGAGATGCATAGCAGCTTCCAGCTCTCTCTACTTCATGACTGCGGACTCAAGCTGACCATCCCTCCATATTCCTCCTTCCTCTCCTTCTGCCTGTCATGCACTGTATCTTTTCTTAAAGTGCGAGCCAAAATAAATTGTTTTCTTCAGTTGTATCTGCCAGGTAACTTGGTTACATCAATGAAAGCAGGATTGTCACAGACAATGCCAGAAAGCAGGCTAACCCTCAAAAGTATCATAGTTAGTTTTAGACTCCGGGACTGTCCACCTACTCTGTACACTCTGGTTGACTTATTAATAATTACTGTTTGCATTTGTTTTTATTTTGCTACATTTCGCTTTTTTAAAAATGAACTGCCCCACCGGCCATCTTCAGTGGCTGGCTTTCTGAGCACAGCTTGACAGAGACTTGTTATGAAGAAAAGATCAGACCATAGTACAAAAGTCAGGTACTTCTGCCTTAGAGGACAGCCTATGAAAAAACAAAATGGAGTCTTTCTTGGCTTTGAATCTGAAAGGGGGAACCTGTGCTTAGTTCGCCCACAGGTCCCTGCGCCTTTTCTAGAATGCATCTATTGATTTAACCTCAGAATCACTTGCTCCTCATTTGGGTATGACACAAATGTGACAGGTTTTCTTATTCTCCAGCATGGTGTTCTCCACACCCTATTATTTGGCCACACAAGAATGTGACCTGTACAATTCAACTACTTTTCCAATAACGACAGAGGAGGTTTCCAATAACCAACCTAAGAGGAGGTTGACAGAGCAGTTCTTCTTTGGTTTTGTTTTTCTGGGTTCCTCTCACATCAGAAAAGTCGGAGTTTCTTCTTTTCCTATTAAATCTTTTCTAGCCTTTTTCTGGAACTTTCCCCTTCCTTTCCTTCAGAAAAACAGCTCCCATTTTACTTCATCCTCTCACAGAGCACTGGCAGGATTTGCCTTCCTCACTGAAGTACAACTCCCAGGAGCCCACACACCAACTCAAATGATTTGTCAAAAGTCTGCCTCCCCCAATGCCATAGCAACCTCAACCTTGATGAGTCTAGGAGACCTGCATGGCCTCTCTGGTCAGGAGAAGCTGTTAATGTTTGCTGTCCAGAAGTTCTTCCCACTTTCAAGGTTCTCACTGTCAACAACTTTTGGGGGATACTTAAAAACTGAACATAGAATGGATTTTGAGGCAGAAAGCGCCACCACATACATCTCAGGAGATGGCAGCAGCTACTCCCCTAGGTGAGAGATGGGATTACCTTGCCCATTACAAGAGGCTGGAGTGTCCTTTTACATGGCAGCATGGAAATCCTTCTGACTTGCCAAGATGTTGGGGAAATGTCAATCCCATCTCCTATCTTTTCAGATTCAGACCCTGAGTTCTGGGTGGGAGGGAAAAAATGGCTCAAGATCAGTGACTTAGTGGTTATACTGGGACAACTTGACCCCTTCCAGTGTGTATGTAGGTCTCTGTTCACACACCACACTCCTTCCTGGCTGTGCATCTGAAGGTGACTTCACTTTCTAATCCTTGGGTTTGTATCTTTCCAAAGGACAGAAGAAGAAGTACACTAACTCACGTGCTCTGTTTGAGTTGTCCTGATAGTTTCTTTTGCCCATGTTCAGACAGATGAAGTCCTCTATGGTAGATAGCATTTTCATAAAGGTGAAGAGCAACTGTTCAGTCTGAGCTACTGTATAAGAAGACGGACAGCACGTTCTCTAGAGGGAAAGTGTTTGTATCCACATACTGGAAATTAATCACCCTGACTGATATGGTAGAGTTAACATGTAAGTAATGCAGCAAGAACTGGGAGAGATTCTGGTAGATGTTCTTGCTTTGGACTCCAGACTCGCACACTGTTACCAGTGCCTGCTTTTTGATTGTGGAATCGATGAGGAGCTGCAGTGTCAGGTCCACGGAATGATTTGAGCACTGCACGAGAAACTGCAGATGGCAAATGATGAAGTACCAGCCTGGGAACTGGACCACCAGGTTCCCATCCTGGTACAGGAGTCCGTGGATGGTGCCCTCTTGGTTCCATGACAGTTTGGAATTATTGAGATGTTTTGACACTGGAAAGAAAGAATTAGTGCTCACATGTTAGGGACATGTTGGAGACCTCTTTCTCAAGGTTCCCACTCAGCATCTCTATTTCCTAGCAAGGTGCCTACCATCCCAAATACTTAAATGTCTTCTGAAGTACTCTTTCTAGAATATTCTCCCATAGCTTATTTTTTCTACTTAGAAACTCACAGGAAGAAAACCACCTGTCTTCCTTTTGTTGAATGCTCAAACTACAGGATTGGATCACACACAACACTTCTTTGGAAAACAAAAGACCTTATACAAGAGTTTTTTAATGGAAGGCATCTCCTATAGATGAGTTTCTTTTAATTATTTTCTCATATCATATTATAGTTGTTACTATTTTCTTTTTTACCTTTTTTTCAGCGTATATGTACATATGTATCTCTGTGTTTCTGTTAGATGTGTGTGTGTGCAGGTGCAGGAGCAGGTGCAGGTGCAGGAGCAGGTGCAGGTGCAGGAGCAGGTGCAGGTGCAGGAGCATGAGCAGGTGCAGGTGCACCTGTCTGTGTACATGTGTGTATTTAGCTCAGAAAACAACCTCAGGTATCAGTCATTACCCAGTACCAATATGAACAATGTTGCTTTGCCATCTACTTTGTTTCTGTTTTCTTTTTTTTAAATAAAAGTTTATTTTTATTTATGTATATTGTCTGTATTAGTATATGCAATGTGTGTGTGTGTGTGTGTGTGTGTGTGTGTGTGTGTTTTGTGTCTAAAGAGGCCAGAGGAGGGCATCAGATACCCTGGAGATGGAATTGCAGGAAGTTTTGAGATGTATGATGTGAATATTGGGAAACAAATTTGGGTCTTCTGAAAGGGAAAGCATTCTTACCTGCTGAAATGTCTCTCCAGCTCCATAACTTTGTTTTTGATACAGGAATTTTCACCGTTCAGAATCTTGCACAATAGGCTAAGCTGCTCAGCCAATGTGCCCCAGGGATCTCCCAGCTTTTGCCTTAGTAGTACTGGCATTGCAAGTACGAGGGACCATGCTTGGCTTTTAAAAAGCAGGTTTCAGTACTTGAGCACAGGTCCCCCTATGTAAAACACTGTCAACACCATTTCCCTAGCTTCTTGCTCTTTTAGGCCACAGTTACCCAGGCCGTATTTTGCACAAGGTCTATGCTATTGTGTTATTCGTTAATGAACGAGCCTTTTATGTTTTGATAGGCATTGAGGATGGTGTCAAAGCTGTGACATTCAATACTGTTCAATTTCAGTACTGAGTTTTTCAGGAGAATTCCTACTAACTTTTGCATTTAAGATAAAATAAAATTATGTTCCGTGCATGCATAAAAATCAACAAGGAGACCTATTATCACAGGCACTTAATATGTGCTGATAAAAAAAAAATAGGACATACCCTTTAACATGGTCTGAAGTTTTGAATGTCTTCTTTCCTTCAAGGGCAATCAAACATCCTTGCATGGGTCCCTCATGCGCACAGCAAGGAACCCAGCATGTAGGGTTATAGAAAAGCAGAGAATTAACAGCCTCCAAGCAAAAATGTTTGTGTGAAAGCCAAGTCTCCCAGTCCTAAGAAATGAAAGTTAGCCCTGACTGGTAAAGGAGCCTTTAGACTTGGGAGGCTGGCATGCTGGTTTTAATTGATTCCATGCTTTCCCTTCAATTCTTGTTGCAATTCAATTGAAAGGCAAAAACTAATGTAATTGAAAAATGAGATTTTTTAAAAAAATGAGCAAAATGGCTGTTCTCTTGAGAATCTTGGCCATTTCTTCCATGGCTTATTCTTTCATGTTCTAAGTGCCTCTTACAGTTTCATTTAGAAAAAGACTCTTACCTGAAGCACACTGCAATATTCAAACAGGCCCTGTGCCAAGGAGCTCATTAAGCTGTCAATCTTGGGACCAGGCAATTTTGTAGTTCCCCTGTGAATAACTTTGTAGAGGTAGAGATGGAGCCATTCCTTTTTTCCATTAGGGAAAAGATTGCATTTGGCCCAAACTGGTAAATCAGTGTGTGATAGTGGGGTGAATGGAGGAAGAAGGAGATAGGGACCCTGAAGGAGTGAATGAAGTGGTTCTTATCTGCTGAGGGAACATTTAAACACCTGTCCACCTGTCCATGGTCAGCTCCCAATACGACCCCTAATGTAACTCCCTCAATGCTCTTGGGTTTTAATTTTTAACTGTGCCATTTCTAAGCAAACTCTTTTCCCCCATCAAATGGGGACCTAGAGAGGAGCCTTGTAGCTTTGGAGAAAATACTCTTATCTTCTTATTCTAAGACATTAAAATTCAATTTATAAAAGTATGATGTAGGCTAAGGACACATTTGCATGTTACTTTCAGCTAGAGGACTCTAGCTGGAACCTCTGGATTAGAAGTTGGCATAGGACATTGTCTTCATGGGGATGTACTTCCCTAGCTTTGGCTACTGACCTTGGAAGTAGGCCCATGACTTCTTGGATGGAGTCCTTTTCAGGGTACATAAGAGGTCCTCTGAGCAATTTCCTAAAACAAGGTCAGGTATGAGTTATCTCTGGAGACTGGAGACAACCCCATCTTTTTCTGTGACCCACTGAGATGAAATTGATTAGTCTGCTCCTGTTCATGAGGTTAAATTAATCACACACACACACACATACATACACATACACACCATACACACACACACACTCACACACACACCACACACCACACACACAAACACACATACACACACTGCTAACAACAACAGCATCAGCACCAACCATCCCCCAACCTTGTTTTCATTTTGCTGTTAAACAGCCTAGAATTTTCACAGTTCTAAAGTTTACTTCTGCTTGGACTGTTACGAATAGTGTAGAAGTGAAACAAATCTGATCCAATTCTTATAGCATGCTGGGTGCCACCATTTTTGTCAGTCCTCATCATAGGTCTTTGTTATTGAGTCCCTCCAATAGGTCGAATGAGACTGAGAAGCCCATGCCTTCAGCCTGAACACCGGTCTCTCCAACAGCAGCACTGATACAGGTTTTGCTACACAGCATCTTCTACTCGGCAGACACCAGCCTCTTTTACCAGCATCAGCTAATCCGATTCTCAGACTAACCCAGGGCTAACTTTTATGTCTGAAGATACTCAAGGACATACTCAGGGTTAAGTGAGCACTTAGACATGTGAGATTCCCTACATTTGCCTGATCTAGACAGCAAAGATAAAAACATCTCACTCAATTTTAAGAGGACAAAGCATTAACGACATCTTAGCAGGAAGCTTCCCATGTGGAGCGTTTTAAATAGAGACAAATACACTATTTGTGTCATTATGGCATTAGAGAAATAAAAATATTGTAATATCATCACTGATGGTGATAGCTCTTATTATTATAACAAGTTATTTTGTATGCAAAGAACCAAATTATACATTTTCTGCAGTGACTCACGAATTCAGTCTATTTGGAGCAAATCTCTTCTTTTCTGGGCCTTGGTCTCTATCTGGAGAACTGGAAACTCCAAAATGACACTGATATATTTTAATGACATCATCAGATATGATCCCTCAGTCCATCCTCCAGAGACATGACAGCTTTAAGTTCATGCAACAGGAGCCATGTCCTGCTGAACTTACTGTCTCTGAATAGTTTGTCCTGAGCTCCCAGTGACTTTCTTTATCCCATTGCTCAGATTTGAGAAGGTCCCTGGGGCCCCGAGAGTGACTAACAGCTGAGTGAAGGGTTCCCTCTGCTGTCTGAACAATCTCACTACTAGAGTAACTCCCAGCAGAAGTAGGAGCAATATTCATCTCTAGCTGCTATTGGCTCACAAAGGGCTTCTGGCCAGCTTCCACTCTCTAGAACTTATTCTATCATTATCATCAAAGCCGAGTTTGTGAGGCTTGCTGCTGCCCTGCACACATCCATGGGGTGTGTGTAATCAGACCTCGGATCCTGAAGTGTAATAGTCTAAGGAATTGTGACTGTTGTCTAGTCTCACCTTCGAGACTGTAGAACATCAACCAGAAAGAACCGGAGAGATGCATATCTGATTTCTGATTTTCATTTACTACAGCTCCTATGGGCGTTTGACTCTTCCCGATCTCTCTAGTTTCAGCCTATACTTTTCCTTATCTCGTTTTATTCTGTGTTGTAACAGTAATCAATGTCACCACCACTACTACCATCATAACTAATGTTGACTATTTTTTTGTGATATTTTGCTGAACATGCTATAGCCATGATTTCATGTTTACATCTTTTACAACCATTCCATAAGAAATTTAATGTTTACAACCATCCAAACAAGAGACAGTTTATCTTTTATGTATACTAGAAGCCTTAGGTTTTAAAAGTTTAACTGGGAATCAAAGATGGAGCAGAGACTGTATAAATGACTGAAAAACAATGACTTATCTTGGGATCTATTTCTTGGGCAAACACTAATTCCTGAAACTATTAATGATATGTTGTGCTTGCAGACAGGAGCCTGGCAGAACTGTCTTCTGAGATGCTCTACCCAGAAGCTGACAGAAACAGATGCAGATACCCACAGAGAAACATTAGACTGAGGCCAAGGACCCTTATGGAGATGGGGGAAGGATTAAAAGGTCCTAAAACAATAGTAGCTCCACAGGAAGACCAACTATGTCAACCAAGTTGGACCCTTGAGAGCTCTTACAGAATGAGCCACCATCAAAGAGCATACATAGGCTAGACAGGGGCCCCCAACACATATGTAATAGAGAGCTGCTTTGTCCTGCCTCAGCAGGAGAGGATGTGCTTGATCTTGCAGAAACTTGATGCTCCAGGGTGGCAGGAGATACTGGGGGAAGGGCATCCTTCTAGAAGGAGGGGAGGGAGTGGGAAGAGGAACTCTGTGAGGGAGAACAGAGAAGGGATCAGCATTTGGGATGTACACAAATACTTAAAAAGGTTAACTGGCGTGTTTTCAGTCACACATCTCGATACTGGTAGGGTGGAGATAAAACTCAGCCAGTGAGACTCTAATGCCCAAACTGACTTATTCCTCTCCACTCTACTCAAGTTTGGAGGTTTGTAGTTTTAGTCCACTACCACACGAGTATGCTTCCATCAGAACCTCTGTTTCCTGCTACGTGGTATCCCCTACCTCTATCAAGCTAGCTGTCCTTGGAAACCCATCCTGGCAGAGACGACTGTTTAGTCTTTCCTACTGAAAAGAAGGAAGATGCATTTGATGAAAGGAGTCAACTAGTCCCTTCTCTTATTTTCTTCTGTAGTTCAGGCTAGTCCAGCATCATTGTAGTGAGTAGGGGTGTTTTGCTTGCTTTCCTCCCCCTGACATGAAGAACATTATGAAGAACATTGGCCTTACCCTCACAGATTCTGTCTAAGTTAGTTGGGAAAATTGGATTTATGCCCTTGACCAAAGGCAGGCTGTCACATCAAAGACAGGCTTTCTCTCTCTGGTCAAAAGGCCCCTCTGTATCAGGTGGCTTGTGGTGACATCTGCAAGAACTGAGCATCTCCAAGCAGATGGTGGCAGAAGTACAAGCCCAGGCTTGTCTCTCACACATGCAGGACTTTTTTTCTTCTGTTTTTCCCCTTTGGTCTTCATGTGTACAAGTGGGGTGACCTCAGCTGTAATTCTGAGAAAGCCAATAATGGAAAAAGTCTATCTTATTTTGAAGTATTTGCATTTCCTGAAGTCAAATGACAGGCATACTTTAGCTTTTCTTAAAGAATTGGTTAGATGGTTTCATGCTAAAGAAGAAGCACAGGCTTCTTCTAAGAATGACACTGTTGGGGCTGGTTCAAGGAGAGGCCCATTATTGAGATAGTGACATTATTGAGCTTGAGGAAGACCCCAGAGGAGGGTGCCATCTCTGCTACTTTACATTTGGAGATGTCAGCAGAAGAAGAGTGAAGGATTCTGGGTGGGGTTGAAAAACCAAGAATCTCAGTAGCTTCTTAAGGCTTAAAAAGCTCCCAGCTAACAACTAACACCACTCTGACTCCCCCTCCTCCCACATGGTATTGGGGAAGACCTACATGAAGGACCCAAGTTATAACCCAAGCCACAGAGATAGAAGCTTGTATATTTGGCCAGTCAAGTTATTGAAGAAGTAAGTTGGCCACTTTGAAAGTCACAAGGCTCTTGCTAAGATATAGACAATATTGTGGGGTGTCAGTCATGCAGCTCAAGTCTTATCAGCTTGTGAACCCATGATATTGTCTATTGTGGATATGAAGACTTGTGTAGGCAATAGGGATCCTGCCATGGTTCCAGAGTTTTGTGGACTGAGCATCTAGATTGTGGACTGCATCTCTGCTATCTGTCTCCCCAGAGACTGACTCTGGAGGGTCTTATTCTGAGAGACGGACTATGAAAACCCTTTGAAGATGGAACCTAAGTTGATGTTTGGATGTTGGGATGCTGGAATATTCTCTTTCAGATTTTAATGTTCCCATTTAGATGAGAACATTGTTGACCGAGATGTAGAAATGCCTTTCTAGATTATTCTAGAACAGTGAGGGTTAAATGGAAGAGAAATGACTCTGTAGCCATTTCACATAATGCAACTGAAGTCTTAAAGGCAACAGCTGGAGGGCGTTGCTGGGGGGCAGTTCCAGTGAGCCTTCCTGATCCTACAGTCTGGAAGAATGCCAGGGTCAAGTCACAGGTTGGGAAATTGGGATTTCGAGTCAGATGATATGGGAGCTAAATCCTCGTCTACTTCTTCAGAACTTCTCCTATAAGGACCAGGGAAATGGTGCTTCTCAGAGAGCATGTGTCTCCAGTGAAGGTAGATTTGTCATTTTCTCTCCCGAACTTTGAGACTGTACCAGTGATGCAAGCACCATCCACACAGATGTGTAGCTAACTCGACATACATCAAGATTATAGATGTCAAGAAACTGGCACCAGCCATGACTCTGAAAATGTGAGGTTTCTTCTCTGCTTGTTTCTTTTTCTTGTTTCCTTGGCACAGCTCTGTGATGCCATCCAGAGATGATTGGATAATAAGATGCTCATTAAAACAAAACACTGTGTTACCTGTCAGAGTAGACTTTCTCACTTTCTCACACAATTGTTTGATGCTCTCTGGTTTTCTTTAGATGAGGGGAGGATGATGACCTCTTGGAAATATTTTAATTTTTTGAAGAAACAGAGAGCTCTACATTTTAGTTTCTTCTCCCTTGGAGAACACCCAGGAAAGCCCCAACAGTGACATCTAGAGGAATCTTCATTCCCAGCAACATTTGAGATCAATGTGAACTCTTAACCAGGGGGGCCTTGTGCAAAGGGTCACTTCATAGACATCCCTTCAAATCTAACCATTTCCTTGATGCTACCAGACCAAGAACATTTATGGTCTAGACAGAAATCTCAAGGAAAGTTGTGTGTAAAAGGGAGACTTTGGATTCACAACAGTCCTCGAAAAAATCCTCGATAGACAGCATTGCTTATTGTTGAACACAGAGAACGCAATGGATAAAAATGGGTTGGAATCAAATTAGAATTCACATCACTACTTCACAATACTGTGAAGACTCTTGGGAGCTGGAAACCCATTGATACCTGTTGTAGTGTGTAAAGTAAACACATCTGGCTCTAGGGCACTTTGTTGCAATTAATTGCATATTAAAGGCTGATGGATCTGATACTTTGGAAGGGGGTGTTCAACAAACATCCTAACATTCTTCTAACATTCTAAATGGCCTTTACTATGCCACGGCTTATTTGCAATGTGGAAGTACCAAAGCACCCTCAGAATGTTAGGTTTTGGCTCAAACACATGTGAGTCCAAATCCCACCCTGGCTACTTAGTGGTTGTGTGGTTTAGCATAAGTACCTGAGACCCTATGAAATGCTCTTTCTTCTTCAAAGTGAAAATAATGTACTCCTCAACAGCTGGAAGAGGAGTAAATGGAATAATACACAACACGGAGCCTATTGTATACTACACAAACAATGCCAAATAGTTTACTCCCCTTCTCTGGTTTGGGCCCGGGCTACCTGGCCGGCAGAAAATCAAGATCACGGATGTTGTGTCTGGGACTTGAACAGAATATAAAAAGAAACTAGTTTGAGGTCTACTACTATCTATTCTTCTCCCTTCCCTTCCCCCTCCCCTTTTCCCTCCCTCCTCTGACCTCTTAAAGTGTTAGGATGATAGGGAAGTTGGCATATTCTCTAGAGACTGGGGGTTGTATCAGGTAATTCTATCATCAAATAAAAGCCTTTCCACCTTTGTGCTCTCTCCTCTTCTCTGGACCTAATGTCTTTTCCAGTTTCCTCGGTCTTTTTTGGGGGACTGTGTGAAAATTACGAGTGTTGGCTTTAGAACTCAAGATAGCCCATTTCCACTTCATTCTGAAGGGTTCCCTTCCTGGGCATTTTCAACAGAGAGATTCATTCCTGATGCGTGTGAGCTCTGCCTAGAGCAAAAGGCAGTGGGTTTAAGAGCAGGTTTTACTGAGTGTGCTCAGATTGATTGGAGGAACAAATAGGTTCCTGGTGGCAAGTGAGGCAGATGGCTGTCGGAAAAGCAATTTATCCCCACGGGAAAGCATCATATGATGCTGCAAAAGGGAGAAAGAAAAATGGAAGCCAGAAGTAACAAACTGGAGACTTGGGCATTCTGGATCCAGGCCCATCCCTCTGACAAAGTGGGACTCTGCCAGTCCGTGTTTGGTCTCCCGAGGGAAGGGGTTGTGAGGGCAAGGAAGGCTGTCACTCCTCGTGCTGTATCTCTGCCCTCAGTGTGACTTCTGTATGGAGCATGGCCATAGACTATTGGGGTCAGTGAAACACTGGGGAGAAATTAGTCTCCCTGGATGTCCAGCTTTCTCACCTTTGGTATTTCTTCATTATATAGACCACTTCATTTTGCCGCTTTTGATGGCCTTTTTTTTTTTCCCTTTTAGCTTTAGAGGGTATGAATTTTATCAGGACATCTAGGACCTCTGGGTACAATGGGGCACACAGCATTTGCAGGAAACAAAACAAAACAAACAAAACAAACAAACAAAAAACAAAACAGAAAAACCCAAAAAAGAAAAGAAAAAAAAAGAAAACAAAAAAAAAACCAAAACCAAAGACCAAAACCAAAACAAAAATCAAAATCCAAACCATTGTTTTCTAATGACAGGATATGGAATCACTCCAGGTCACATGACACTCTCAAGCCTGCCCCCAAACACCAGTGGCCCTCTCTGTCCCAGAACTCAGTGACAGAGTACGCTAGCCATTGAGAAGTTCCTAGTGGCTAGAATAGCTTCAGCTTTACAAAACAGAGCCCCAGAGGACTCCATTGCCTGCTGGGAGACACTGTACTGTATCATACTTCCCTGACAGCACTTCTATAAAGTCTTATATCCTTCTGAAGATATTGCTATACAAAGATTCAAGCTCTTGTTGGGTGTGACCAGGGGGGATGGTCCAGAACAAGAGTGAGGTTGAGTTGTGCCCAAACCCTGAAACTCTTGTCCTGAGACAGGCAGGAGTAGGTTTACTTCCTCCTTATCCTGGGCCTGCATGTCTAGGCACATGTAAGCCTTATGACCCCTGCCTTCACCACCCTTGAGGTAGTCACGTAGCCTGCTGGCCAGATTATAGGTTAAATGTCATCTCACCATATAAAGACATGTCCTGCAAGCACCTGGAATTCCCCTTTCTGCAAATGAAGCATCCTACAGCACTTCAGCCCCAGCCAAAGATGTACCCTCATCCCTCAAAACCCCTCTCCACCCCAAAGGGTTGTATAGCCCTTGTTCTTCCTCAATGAAGAGTGCTGTTTCACTGAGAACTGTCTCCAGAGAAGGCTGTTTCTCCTGGACTCACATAGACAAAGATACTGGCTTTGTTGATACCAACCTACCAGCCCTGGCTAAGTTTCATTCCTGCCAGCCCAGCTCCATGTGTAACAGTGCTTGATGGTTCCTGATGGAATCTGGAGGGGGGAAAGCAGACCCAGGGCAGCAGTTTGAACTTCTGGGAAATCCAGGTGAAGGGGGCTGTAATCTGAGATTTGGACAAATGAGTCCAGGGTATGAGTAACGTTAGAGAACCAAACTTCAGTGGAAACAAAAACATCAGAGCAAGAAATGACAAGAGGATGCAGGGGCCTCGGCCCTAAGCTGTATGTGGAGGAGGTGCATCACTTCATGGACGATGAAAGAGCAAAGTGGACCAGATGGATGCTCTGAGGTCCAGCCAAGTGGGAAAATGAAGGTATGTTTTTGGTTTCACTTCATGATCATAGTGGCTAGCTGCAGAAGGCTTGTTACCCACGTCTGCTAGAGCATGAAGCACACAGGACAGCTTGCCTCCCAGCCTCCCAGCTTGTCCATGGATCCAATTGAATGGCTAACGAGTCTCAAGCACTGTGTGGGGTAAGTGCAAGTTAGCAGTTGATGGGCCTATTCTGGCCAGGAATGACAGGGCTTATTGCTAACACGGGTGTGGTTTTCTGTGGTTTCCCTGTAGCTAAGGATATCCTGTGCTGGGCTACTACCTCAGCATGTGTGCAGAGCCCTGCATCCCAGGCTCTGGTCAGTGCTGCTTTCCTGGTTACAGCAGCTGTCATGGCAGAGGGTTCCCATCCCTGTGGCTTCTGTCCTTGTGACAAACCTCATGCCACCCCTGGGACTTCTTCCCAGGAATTTCTGGAAAGTAGCTTTGCTCTGCCTGGGATGTCTCGCAACAGGGTCCTCGTTTTCCCTGCTTGCTTATTTCCTTTTCCAAAAGGGCGGTTTGTTTCTCGTGTTGGCTTAAGATTAGTTTGTTGGTGGAGAAGCTTGTGGCTTCAGAATTTCTTCAGACAATTGTCAGACTACTTCTTTCTGTATATATAGGATGTGAGAACCCTCGTCTCAGGGAGTGTCAAAGAACTCATGCTAGTGTGTGTGTGTATGTGTGTGTGTGTGTGTGTGTGTGTGTGTGTGTGTGTATGTGTGCATATGTATTTATGTGTGGAGAAGTCAAAGGTCATCACACAGTGTCTTTCTCAATTGCTTGCTATCTTATTTCTTACGACAAGTTTTCTTACTAAACCCAGAGCCTTCCAGTTTTGGTAGGCTGCCTGGCCGGTGAGACCCAGAGATCTTTCTATTTCTGTGTACTCAGTGCTTGTGTTATGGGCATACACAGATGCTCCTGCTTTTCAGGTGGGTGATGGGGATGGGATCCAGGCTCTCGTGCTGTACAGGAAGCTTGTGAAGGCAGAGCTCTTTCTAGCCCCAACTCTAATTCATTTATTATGTTTATCCTGGTGATGTTTGGACAGGAGAAAACATTTTCTGAAAGAGACCTAGCCTGCTGGTATGAGGAACAGATTTTGGCCTCCGACATCATTTTTCTCCCTCACCCTATTACAGGGTCCCCAGTTTGTGGAGTCAAGGCAAGCATAGTTGTGCATCAGAAGTGATAGTCACCCATGCACAGCAAGGGGTTGGTCCCTCAAAGCTCAAGTAGGGGTGACAGAGGAAACCTTGAAGCTTCACATTTGCACTACTGTTGTTGTCTTCTCTATATCCTAACAAGTCTCTTGACTTCTTGGATCTCAGAAACTTCCCAGCAAATGGAATGTCAATGGGAATATCCCCATTCCTTCTCTCCAGTACTGACAATTCTCAGGGCTGGTCCTCAGACCAACCCAAAGGAAGTAGGGCCAAATTTAATATTCCCAGTGGGGAGTATTATCAGCATCAACAAATAGAATGTGGCTGTAGAAGCCCTGAATTTAAAACAGAGGTAATTTTGCTGTTGTTAGTTCTTGTTTTGATATTCCTAGTCAAGATCCAGGTGAGTAGGGAACTGGGAAGTGGTCACAGTTTCCCATATTTGGGATTTCTTGAACTGAAGAAGTTTTCCCCTCTAATGAAAAACTGGGGAGTAACATGGAGGTTTATTTTATTTTGCCTCTTATGATTATTAAGACAGAATAAATGACAAAGCACCCTAGCATCTGTATAAATGTATTCCTATGGTGGTGGTGGTGGGGGACATTCTAACACCAAAACAGAGGGGGATGGGTTTTCCTAGGAAGAGTGCTTTTACCTTAAGTGTAACTGACTAGCAGGCAAGAGGACAACTTTGTTCTTTGTTTCCTATTCCATGTGATCTTCTGCTGACTGTAACCTACTAGTTAGAGCTTTGTACTTTTGGCTTGAGCGCCCTATAACCAAGAAAGAACAGCTACTCAGTGCGGAATGTGTCTTGGTACCCAGTCAAGGCTACATTTAGCACAGACATTATATCCATGGGAGGTGGCTACTGCCCCTGGCCAAATGGAAACTTCCATTTTTACTCAAAAAAAAAAAAAAAAAATCCAAGTGGAAGTGATGGTCGGATGATGGAAGCAGAGATGGAGGAATTATGTTTCATCAGTGCGGACTGCTCCTTGAAAAGCCCCATAGGATCATATGCAACAAGTTAGAAGGATGCCTCACACCACTGCCGATGATGCCTGCATTATAGTCCGCTATTCCAATCTATGGGTCAAGGCCAAACACTACTTATTCTGTAAATAATGTCATGCCCACAGATTTGTGTGTTTTCAGGCTGTCCTAATCATGCTAACTGCAGGACTGATTTCAGCCAAGGCAAGCAAAGCCTTGACCCATATTTACTATCCAAATCTTCATAGACACTGTCTGTAGCCTTCTACACTTTACCTCACTCTTTGATTGCATAACTATTTATCTACACAAGTGAGGGAAATAAGACCATATACTAGGCTCTAAGTGATTTGGGCTAATATTGAGGTTATTCATCAATCTTAAAAGGTTCAGAAGGCTGCATACCCATGCATTCTAGGTCTTTGGTAGGTTGTCCTGAAGGAAAAAAACTACACATGTGCGGCTGCTGTGAGGACTTGTGTCAGTTCTCTTGACTGATTTCAGCCAAGGCAAGCAAAGCCTTGACCCATATTTACTGTCCAAATCTTCATAGAGATGTGTAACAGAGACTTCAGTGTGGAAAATGGTACTAAGATGCATAGGCAAATTTGTTCAGTTTAGGGCTGCCAGCTCAAAATACAAGATTGTCATGTGATACTGCCAGGGTCCTCAGTTTGACTATAGCAATGGTGTTGTTAGTGAGTGTGTTCCTGGTGGTTGGGAGGTTTCTGTGGATTAGCACAGTGACAAGGCGCTACCCAGATGAGTCAGAAGCATCAGCTTGTCTCGATCTATCAGCCTCTGCTTCTATCTCTCCTACTCCTGCTGGGGACAGTCACAGCATTTCTGGTTGATATAAGTAGCCATCACACTTTGTGGTGTCATCTACATGATTCACTACACATTCATTCCTAAATCTGAGATCTTACCTCCTTTAAGGGGGACCTTCTCAGTTGTTTTGGGAGCGGAGTCCTGGAAGGGAAGAGAGAAGAGCTGGGTGAGGTCACTGATGAGGTACAACAATTTATCTTCCTTTTTACCTCGGTAGTCCTCAGAGCAATGTGCAATTTAGAACCCACCCACCCTTTGACCCTTAAAGCTTGTATATCCATTGATGGATTGATTATAGTGGGCTTTCTATCTGTGCCAGCCCACCAGTCTACTGGAAACACAGCATAGGGGTTAGCATCCACATCTCACAAACAAGAACCAAGACAAGATGGCTTCTCTATGGACATACAACAAGCTTGTGGAGCCCAGGATCACGGCTGGGACTTCCACCTGCCGGTCAAGTGTTTTCTTACACTCCACACATAGTACTGTTTTTTCCCCTTAAGTCAACATATAATCAAATGGAGTGAATAAATATATACACTTTGTTCTTTCCACATTTGGTTCACCTAAAAGTATTGTAAGCGTACGTGGAAGATATCATTCTACCTCGATTGTGGTTGGAAATTGTGATTTTTTTTATTACTGTTTATATTCCAAACATTGGTATGATATCATAAGAAAACTGAGCCTCTGACCTCATGGGTTTATTCCAAGCTTATGGCCAGATATGATTTGCAAATACTAATAAATATGTAATATAGAGGTATATTTGCTTATACATTCACATGATATTCCATATGACTTATATAATAATTATAAATGTCCACATAGATTTTTATATACATTAGTAAGAGATAGATGGAAACAGTGTCTGCTAAAGAGGAAACTGGCCCGAGGGTTCAGAGGGAATTAAAAGAAAGATAGTTGTGTTCTGTGAAGGTGGTGCATAAAGATAAAAGGACATTCCTCAGAGATTCGGGTGTCCCTCACTTCTTCACAAGTAGCTTAGAGAGGCATTTAAGTAGCCTTCCACAAAGAAATAGAATTCCATATTTACCTTTTGGCCTGTATTAGTCACAGTCACCTGTAGTACATTTAACTGAGGTAAATTATAAACACTAGAAATGGGCGAATATTTTCATAGGAAAGTCATTTCCCAATGTCTACCAAAGCTGAAACTTGACAACTAACTATATCTGACTTTTTTTAGTGTTCTGTGTAAGAGCTGATAAATATCTGGAGGTGTCATTTTAATTTATGTTCCTGGGAGCTCTGTCATTCTTCTTCTGTGGATACATTGTTTTCTGTGAAGTGGGTATTTTTTTCTAACCCAAGAGGTGGCATTCGGAAATACTGCTTTGGAGGCCTTGGGAATACAAGCTTTGGTGTCACACTAATCTGGAGAAAGTCTTTTAAGTTTGGGTCTCAGTTTTTTAGGGGGAAGGGATTGTGAATAGAAGATACTTTCCCCTCTGCTTGTTTTCCCATCGTGTTGCCTTATTTCCCGAGAGTTCTCAATGTGTGTAACGGTGCTTTACATCTGTGATTGCATGATTACACATATGATTCTTAGGAAAACCTGACATCACAAAATTCCCCTTTATGTTACCTCTGTGAGAAAACAGCCGGTGCTTCGAAACTTATGAAGCAGTTGACTGAATGCCAAGCATGACTTTTGATTAGCATAATGTGCAAACACACAAAGAAAGCCATTCCCATTTAGATGAAGCCTAATAGGATTGAACATATGAAGAGACCCATATCTACCTAGAAATCAGAGTGAATAGCTGAAGAGCAATACCAGCAGGGCCATCCCAGCTGGCAGAAACGCTAGAGAATCACTCATTCAGCCTTGGATCACCTATGGTGCATTGCGTCAGTCATAAAAAGATATGCTGTGGACCCGGTCCTTTAAGACAGTTATTTAGAGACCACAAATAAATATGGAATCAGAAAAGTGAGTATAGGATGAAAGGATCACTGTGTTTAAAGAATTTCTGAAGCATTAAGGCTGAGGATCTCAGGCTGCAGCAGGTTTGGGTAGAGCTTGGGTTGCCATTAGCAACAACTTCTCGGGTGATGCTGATGCTCCTGGCTTTCAGAAAGCCTTTGATCACCAAGGCTAGGAGAAGTGTACCTTGGAGGTAAACGTAAGTGTTCGTAATGGGGTGGGGTCATAGAAGGGAAAGCCTTGCTTTTGCGTGTCAACTCAGAGTTCTATCTCTTTAATGCCTAAATCGCCGGAGGGCTCCAGAGAATTCAGGACAGAAGTCTGGCTGTTCCTATGTCGAAGAACGCAAAGTCTCTACAGCTTCCTCTGGCTACCCATAATAGATGTGATCCCATAGTCAAAGCAATAGATAAATCCAGATGACTTACAGACCATCAAGTTGATTTTGGAAGGAAGAATGCCAAGATACTAGAGTCTAGGGCCAATTCTGTACTAAAATTCTTCAGTGAGTTTTCCACTTGGCCAAGGACAGAGCGGTTCATTGTTATCTCCTCCCTATTCTCAAACAGCCCTAGAGTTTGAGGATGGAGAAGCAAGGCCTGAGGACATGTTAACTGCTTGCATTTATGAGCCGTGATGATGACTGTTAGAATTTGTCAGATTGTTTAGACCCCGAGGCGCTATGCTGAGTGCTGTCTGTAAACTGTTTTAATAAACATTGCCCGGGGAATTTGAGACCTTGGCTGGGCAAAAGGAGAACTATCCCGCTCGACTACTTGGCTTTGAGTAAGGTAGGACACAGGCTTGACCTAGATGCAAACAAATGGCTTCCCTGAGGCTGTCATCTCATCTCCATAGTAGCTCTGGAAAAATAATCTCCATGGTTACCAAACCCTGCTTCATTTCTTTAAGTATACTTTCTCTTTTTTTTCAGCCTCTATGGACATCTGATGTGGATTCTAACAGCACTAGAGTTCTTTCTGTGTAGTGGAAAGTATGGCCATGTGTAGTTTATTTTTCTCCAGGTGAAATGACCCCTAATGCAATCATTAGCTGAGAACCGTGTTTTTCTCTCCCTTAATTACTGTGAGTAGAGCTCTGGCCAATGATTCCTACTTTGGGCTGTTGCAGTCATAAGAAGATATGGAATGTAGATTACTAGATGTTGTCTGAAGACAGTAGCTATTTGAGAGGGACTGCTTTGGATCTTATATGTTCAGTTTGTCATAATTCCCCGGAAAGTCTATTTGCTTTCAGAGCAATGATGTGGAGGGTATGAAAAATGTGTCTAAGTTCCCATATTTGCTTTCCTAACAAAGTTCTTTCTTACTAAGAATTATCAAAGACAACTAAAATGCGGAATATTCTATGGAAAATTTCACATCTGTTTTGTTTTTCCGACTTTCATTGTCTTAGAGGGTGGATCACGGCACACGGAGATCTTTAGTGTCTTTAAACTGAGATGATTAAATATTTAATTCAGGCTCCTCTGGGAACCAAATTCTTTCTGAGCCTTATTGTATTGGTCTTTAAATGGACTTCAAGAATTAAGAGTTGTCTAAAACACAGAGAAATGACTTAAAGAGATTCTAAAGGTTAAAAAGTTGGTCATACTGTGTGTGAGGGTCAATGGCTCTGTATCATCGTCTCTAGATTAAGGCAGACAGAACAGCAGCATGTTCTCTCATATGAGAGCCTCTGGGGAGAGTATTTTTATTAGGAACCCCTGGTTAGGCAGGTCTGGGATTTGGAGCACAGTGGTATAAACAGTGTTTCACCCACTTGCAAGGATATCTATCTCTCTATTTCTCCTCTCTCTATATAACTATATCTATATCTATATCTATCTTACCTCTATCTCCTCTATATCTATAATTATATCTGTATCTATCTATATAAACACACTGGATAGTCATGAAATAGGTATTCTGATTCTGTGGATCCGGGATAGACTCTGAGGTGTTCTGATTGTCGACTGTCTCCTGGCCATGTCACCGTGTCTCATCCTCCAGCTGCTCTTTGGGTAGCACTGGCTTCAAGACATAATGCAATAGGCAAGTGCGTCTTACAGTCTTGGGAAATTGCTGCAGGGAGTTGTTCTCAGATGTGAGATTAAGACCTCTTCCTTCTCTAAAGATGGAGCTGGTACTCTGTCCTCTGGGCCTCTGTCAATGAATGCGATGATTTAGTCTCACTTCCTGGTATATCTTGGTCTGCTATGGAGGCTGACCATTGTTCATACCCCAGTAACTCTCACAATCCAGTCTGACTTCCTCTGGGCCATGCCCTTCAACTCATTGTCTAGTAATGGAGAGCTCATCTTTAAGAAATACAAACACACACACACACACACACACACACACACACACACACACACACACATATACCAAGCTATAATACGAAGCATAGATAACCCCAGACAGACCCAGAATGTAGATTGTTCTACTACAGAATTGGCCTAGCTCTTGCAGAGTAGTCAGTATCACAAAAGCAACAATCAAGGATGGGTGTAATAATTAGCTCGTGGCTTCTCAAATTGTACTACTTTTACTGATGTTCTGGGAAGATTGTTGAAATGCAGGTTCAATCCAGTAGCTATGGATGAAGCTGAGAACTCTTAATCACTCTCTCCTCCCAGCTCTCTGTCTCTTCATCATGTACGTGGGTATGTGTATCTAGGTATGTTCATGGGTCTGAGTGTGAGGACATACATGCACACGTGGAAGTCACAGGACAACCTCAGATATCATATTGTAGCTTTTGCCACGTCTGTCCTTTGGTTGGTAAGTTCTGTGTTCACTACCTACTAGTGGATGCAGAGCCTGTGTGGTTTTCCTGCCCCTAAATCCCGTTTTGTTCTAGAAGCAATAGATTTACAGTTGTGTACCTGGATTCTGGGCATGCAAATTTATATTTTAATGCTTGGTAGGAAGCAACTCCACCATTGAGCCATCTCTCAAACCTGAGTCTATTTCTAACAAGCTCTTAGGACCATCCACATATTGGTTCGCTTGTTTATTTTAATTTTAGTTTTTTTGTGGCATTGAAGAATGAACTCAAGCCTTGCCTATACTAGCCAAGCACCCTAGTACTGAACTACATCCCTCGTCCTTTAAACATTTTTGAGACAGGGTCTCACTAAGTTGCCCAAGCAGGGTTTGAATTTGTAATCTTCTTGCTTTACCTTTGGGAGTAGCTGGAATCAAAGATAGGAGACATAAAACCAGATAGAGCTGCTCATTAAATTAAAAAAGTGTTTTTTTTTTTTTAATTAAAACATACGTAGATAGCACACAGAAGGTGTTTTATGAGCCCAGACCGCCCGCGTAATGTTAAAAAAAAAAACCTAATTACAAATGCCATGGGGAAATGAAACATGAACTGTATAATTGTATGTTATTAGGAGACAGTGTTGAGTTACCATGAACTCTCGGCTATGGTAGCAGTGTTGTGGTGGGGAGAGATGGATGGCAGAATCTGAGCGAGTGAAGGCACACTGCCTGCAACTTCATGTATGTGCAGAGACAGCATGCATGGGATAAATACTTGACAAATGTAGAGGAATGTTACATGGGCTTTATCATATCATTTTAAAAAAAAATATAAAAGACCGTTTCTAAATTTTCTCAGATTCAGCTGACATTCTGGTGTCCCCCTAAACCTTCCCGACCCTATCCGGAGGTGACTCATCCTCACATCAGGAGTGTTCTGCCTAAAGCTCAGTTTCATAGGCTTCAGTTTCTCAAGTTGGGAGAGTTCCCTGAATGGGTCCCACACGTGCACACATGTGCGTGAGTCTTTCCTTCAAAGCCCCAGAGAGTGTTTTCCCCTTAGTTTAAAAAAAGAAATCTGAGCGTTTTGGGAAAAAAAAAATGTAATTAATTAAATTAATTAATTAAACCAGTTACTAAATATAATAAACCCTAGATGCAGGGTTTCCCCTTAAGAAAAGTGACTCAGGGCATTTCCATTCGCTTCTATTGTGTGAGTTTGAACAAACAAGGCTCCTCGCAAACAGCCTCGATTGGACTCCATCCTTCCCAGCAACTGCCATAATAAAGATAGAGAAAGGCAGGCTTAGCTGCTTTCTCTTTCTAGAAATGCTGTCCAACCTTGGAAAATCAAACAACCTGAGGCGTTGCTGTACCTCTCTGGACTGTTTTTGTGTTCATACCTAGGCCTGGGTAAGCCCAGCCTCCTGACTTCAGAGCAAAGACTTGACTATGGTTGAGGACCCAGAGCCTTCGTTATCATGGGAATACCTCTCTGTGAGCACAGTGCCCGGGGACCCAGTGGTATCATGGATTCTTCCTTCCTGGGACTGGGCAGCGTGGGGAGAGTAAGAGAAGTTCTGTTGCATTTTTACCCCCTTGCTCCGCTCTGTGTGTGGACAGTTAGCTCATCGCTACCCTACAGTCTTTCCCAAGCTCTTGGAAAAATGTGTATGCGCTTGAGTTATTCAACTTTTCTTTCTACACCTTAGATGGTACACCCTAGATGGTAGACATGCTCAAGTTGGTACCCTTTCTTTGGAGGTGACAGACAACATTGACTCAAGTGAAAAGATGCACGTTCTATTCTCATTTCTAGGGTTTTATTTACACACACCTGTTCAGGAACATGCTCAAGGAGCAAAATGTTCTAGACAGAAGTATAATGGGGCTCTCACGAGGCATCGGCACAATAGAATCAGACAGGTCTCTACAGTGGCATAGAGCTGACTTCTACATACAGACACGGATGGCTCTCTCTGACAAAGCGCTAAGGGAGGAGGTAGACGAAATAATGAAATCCATGCACTATGGATTTGTAGAGATGCAGACTTATGTAAGAACGCACGGGAATCTCTTCATGGTGACATTCTCAGCAAGGGCAGTCTGCTGCTGGGAGGATGAGACATGAAGAGCTTCTAGTTTCTTTCCCTTATTTGTTGGTTTAGTTTTGCAGAGCAATGTAAATGTATTTCAGTAAAAAAATATTGTTGTAAGCAAAAAAAAAAAAAAAAAAAAAAAAAAAAAAAAAAAAAAAAAAAAAAGTACAGCTATCTCTGAAGGCTTCAAAGACATCACTAGAAAGCTACACAGACAATTCAAGGGCGGAGGACCCTACTGAAGGTTTTGGTTAGGGTTATGTACCCAGTGTTTTTAACAGTGTCCTGTATAAAACAGATACTAACTACTGAGATTCAGACCTCAGTTTCCCCTTTGTCTCCACTACGGAGTTTTCACTTTGGAGTTATCTGTTCCTCCTAGCCAAGTCTACAGGATCCTAGCTGACTTTCCTGACATGGCTAATTGTCCCCTCTCCATCTCTTTTCTCATCTCCACAGTTGTCCAGGAGGGGCCTCTCTTCTTATCTCTTCCATTCCATGTGACAACTGTTCTTAGTCCTCCCTCTCTGACCAGATACTGTAGTTGCCAGTGATGTTTTTCTTTAGTCTGCTGGGGAAACACTTCCTCCATGGTGGTCTCAAGGTGGTCCTACGTAGGGCAGTAGACTAAATCTCACAGTTCCCTACCCAGTTCCAGTGGTACAGGGGGGATGCCAGGTGCTTGTTACCCATTCCACATGAGTCTGGGCTCCTTGGACCTTCTCTTTGTATTTTTTGTTTTTGACAGATTCCTACTGAGCCTCTTCAGTTGCTAAGTTCACCTGTTTGCAACCTCCCCCATCTGTCTTTCTACTGGTCGCACTCCTAATAACCCAGGCCCAGGGGACTCGTATTTCCCCAGTTCTTGCCACAGATAATGCCTGATCATATGCTAGAAATAGTATGTGAACAGCATTAGATTCTTAATAGTGTGGTGATTAAAATAGAAAGCCCCAGCCTGCGAGCAAGTCTATGACACGTTAAAAATCACAGCAAACCAGAGCTAACACAGAGACTGTGCACTGTTCTATACCCAGGCACTGAGGTAAGTCAGCTCAACAGGCGAAGAGGACAAATCTCTGAGAGAAGGATGGGAACTAAGGTTCTCCATGTTTCTGCCACCATCAGGGCCAATGAAGGGAATGACATTCTCACAGAGCAACCAAGTGCCACTAAGGAGCCCCCACTGTACAGCTTGCTCTGCATGCTTGACTTCAAGCCCCTGTTCCTGTGCTTCATCTTCTTCATCTGCAGAAACGGGGCAGAAGCCTGTCCAGACTCCACAGGAGAAGCCATTTCAACAATGGATTGGAATTAGTCCTGTACGGTGCCATCATAAACCCTCCCCATCTTGGCTTCTAATCTCCACAGACAGCAGTTCTGCCTCTATCCCTCCCTCAACTGACACACGTCACACATCCAATCTCTTATCTGGCCATTCATGCAAAATGACACACTTCTGGTGTAGGGGAAATCATGATGACAGAGAGCAGAGAATGTGGACTGAAGAAAAGGTGCCCAAAGGTTTGCCTAAGAGTCATTCTTAACAGATGCAAATGGTCCATAAAATGATGAGTCCCACGAGCTCCAGCCAAGGGTTAAAAACTCCCTTCTTACACTGCCAAAGAGGAAGAAGTTTTAAAGCTTTATTTAAATTTCAATACTTGATGGTACTTATAAGGCCCTAGCTTTCTCTTAGCAACTAGTAAGTTGCAGAGCCTGTGGTCCAAGGCAACTGAAGGAAATCCAAGAAAAAAAAATCTGAGTGATTATAATATGACTTGTGAGAATTATGAAATAAGAAAAGGCGTGTTTACATTTGGGTAGGGTGTTGCACCATGAGTTCAATTCATTCAGTACCCAAATCACCATGCCTGGATCTCACCCCAAGCCTGTGAGTCATGTGAGCTGATCATACAGTACATTCTAGACAGTGTATAAGAGTTCTCTCTCAACGCTACCTTTTCTCAACTACAGTTTGACTTTCCCCTTCAACCTTTCTATCTTTCTCCCACTTCAAACAAAGTGAATCTCCCAAGATGGTGCCGCCCTGCATATTGTGTGTGCATCTCAGAGGGTACAGATGGCATAAACATTGCTACTTTTCAACATTCTGAGCTCTTCAAAGTCAGAAGCTTGTGAGGAAGCTTTCGATTTCTTTTGTGGGTTTTAGCATTGACATGCCAGAGCTCTGGGAAGCCTTGGCTCCTCTCTCTCTCTCTCTCTCTCTCTCTCTCTCTCTCTCTCTCTCTCTCTCTCTCTCTCATTGCAGTCTCACTAAAAGCAAGCAAGTAAACAAGCAACTGTAACAGCAGGTTCTTAGCAATAGAGAGGCCTCAGCAGCCCTGGGAGCATGGGTGGAGGATGTAAGCTTAGAATTAGGTTGAGCACCTTCCAGAGAGGAGAAATACATGCACACACCCCAGCAGGGCTCCCTATGGTGTCCCCCCTCCATATGGTAAGTCTGTGACCCATATGGGCTTAAATCTGAATTTCTCTGGGCCAGCAGTTTCTCTCTGCTTTTTGGCTCAAGTACATCTGGGAAAATTTGAGCTCATACCCAGTTATATCCCTCTTAAAAAATTCCAAATGAGGACAGAAAGTTCATTTGTTTTTCTCCCCCATTTCTCTGATATGATATCTCTCTATATGCATAGTTTTACTTCTTTTCAGGTTTTCAATGTTTTTGCTCCCAGTTAACCTATTCATTAGTGCCCAGAACTGTTCCTCTAGAGGATGCAAATTATAAATAAGAAAAGAAAAAACGTTTTTATGGTTTTGCTCCCAGTTAACCTCTACATTAGCTCTCAGAACAGTTCCTCTGGAGGATGCCAATTATAAAGAAGAAAAGCAAAGCAAAGCAAAGACGTTTACTCACCTTTTTCTGGACTACCAGGACCAGAATGATTGTCAGTGCCACAAGGCACAGGAGGGCAGTGGTGCTGAGGTAGAAGTAGCTGCGGCTTGTGCTTCTCCAGGGGCTGGTTACCAAGCCGGGCGGTACCTGCATGGCTGGGTCAGGGGAAGGGGCCTCACGGCTACGTGCTTGTTGCAGCCCTGGCTCCATGCTTTATATAGTCTGTCCCACATCACACCTTATCTCTCCTCATCTGACTCGATTCTGCACCCAGCTCTGTTCCAAGAAGGATTTTCCCCTTCATCCTGGATCATGTGACTTGGAAAAAAGCCTTCACCAGTTGCCGGATGGAGAAACTCTTCTCTGGGGGCGTGAGGCGAAGGGTGGCTGCAAGGGTGGGGGAGAGGTTCATTTTTCATCGCCCGGGATTGATTTGAGTGCAGAGAAATTGTAGTGAGAGGCGATGGTTGATGTCAGCGGATGGTAGGAAGGAGACAGTTCCGCGTGTGTGTGTGAGCACCAACCACTTCTGTTTCCTTTAGGCTCAGCCACAGAACGCCTTCCCGTGGAGACCTTGCATACTGTGTAATCCATGTTGGTGGCCCAGAAAGCTTTCAGATTAGACTTTTTGTTGGGTCCCCGGGGACAGCAGTCTTTTGTCAGCTGCACAATGACTGTTGGGGTTGTGGGACAATCACAGTCCGCTCTAAACTGGAAACACACCCCTTCTTGAGAAAGAAGATCTCTGGAGACAGGGTGTGGCAGTAGGAAATTTCAGGATAGTTTCAAAGACCTGGTGAGAGAACAGAATTTGGAATAATTTGCTTTGGAACTAAAGCTCCTAAATCTCTTGCAGTGTGGTCTCCAGGGGGGGTGGTGGTTCTTAAATTTGCCAGTGATACTGGCTTGCCATAAAGTTCATACTAGGGGAAGAAATTAGTGAGGGGGTCAGGAAAGGGAAGCTGAGTACTGTGGAACGTGTGTGTGAAGTGTCTGTGGGATGTGTGTTTGGGCAAATAGGGCTCCAGGTTTTTGTGATGAGCTTGTGCACAGAGGTTACTAGAATCCAACCTTCCGGCTCAGGTACATTCTTGGGAACTTGGCCTAAAGGCCGACTTCAACTCATCACCAGCCTCAGAGTATACAGTATAAAAAAACGAGGCCCAGCGAGCAAGCATAAAATCTTTCTCTTTCAAATCTGCTCAGGCTAATCTAGTGGAAGGATTTGGTGGTATATCTAAACCAGCCTGGCTCCAAAAGCCTGCTGGACGCTTCCCTTTCAGGCTAAAAACCTCATGTTCCATCTTAGCCTTTCCTCTTCTCAGCTTTGCTCCTTGAATAAGTCAACACAGCCCTTGCTTTAACCCCCCTGTGCCTTGCAGTCATGGGGAAGATCAAACGGGATGATGTAAGAGGGCTTCCTGAATGGGAATAGGCTTGGCAACTGTTGTTGAACAATTCCTGTTAAACAACAGCCCAAGTTGCCCTCTGGGCCACGTCTGGAATTTCATATAACAGATCTCTGGGACACAGAGCCGGATCATATTTGTGAATATCGATGACCTTTATTTTAGAACACCCCTAAAAGCACTTATCACTGCCTCATAGCTGCCTCCAGATGTGGCCTGCAGAAACCTCATTTGCTATTTCCCTTGAGGTTGACAGCACCCTTCTCTGTTCTTGATAGTCTATCTTTGCAGGTCATGGGAGATACCAGAAGCCCCAGCAAAATGCCATCTTTTAAGCCAATCTTAGATTATTCACCTTTCTGGATCTGTATAGATCTCTCTTTGAGTATTCTGCAAGGCAGCTTAGACTTAGGAGATGCTCTAGAGGCCCTTTTTGGTGAATTCATAAAGTGAACATCCACAGAGGTAGGAGAGGCCGTGGGGGATGAACTGGTGAATAATTTCCTAGGCAGTGTCTCCATCTGGTTGTCAAAGAAGCCGAGTCTTGGGTTTGGAAGCCAGATTTGTTGGTATTTATTTGTCCTGCTGGTTTAGATAGGGCGAGGCAAGCTAGTGTTTTGGGGTGTACACTTGTTTGACTCAGGCCTTGTCCTTTGCTGGGTACGGACAAGGAGTGGGTGGCAATCTGCCCAGAGCTGCTGAGAACCGGCTGCTCCCTTGGTCCTCTCTCTTTAGCCCCTTTGATCAAAGTGGAAAACTTGTGATTGCTGAATGGAAGCTGTGGGTGTTGAAAAATAAAGAGGCTTTGCTTAAAGTTCAGGTCTTCCTGAAGGCCCGTGGGGCTGAGGAGGCAGTGGAAAAAAATGTTTGTCTTCTACTTACAGTTTTGCATATTGTACATTGTCCTAGGAGGGAGGGCTGACGAGGGGGAAAATCACCCTTTGTTCTTAGAACCTTCTGAACAGTTGAGATTTTCAGATCAGTCGGTAACAGGTTGTGGGCCCAACTTCACGTCTTTTGTGGTTGCATCCTCTGCTCATGAAATTGCAGAGGCACCCTATTCCCTACTCCATGGCCCTCAACTCCTCTGTGCCTTTCATTTGCTGCAAGATCTGGTCCAGGCAACCTAGTAGTCAGCTCCTGTCTATGTCTACTTAAGTGACCCAAGGTGCGAATAAAAAGATCCCACAGGTTCCTTGTTGAGTTATTTTCAAATCCTTCTTGGAAGTTAAACTGTACAGGAAATGTAACATGCAAAAGAAAAAAAAAGCAAGCAGAACATGGCTAGAGTAGAGAGAGCAAGGCCAGGTAAAGGCTGAGCCTAGCTGATTGATGGCTCACTTTAGAAGGCCCAGAGTCACTACCTGATACATGAGATATGGAGTCTTGTGATTATTTAGTCCCAATTCTTTATTTGACAAAGAAGGAAATGGGGACACTGAAATGATGTGACCTGAAGGGTTTGAGAACTCACTCAGGGATCAAGCATGGGGACCTAAGTGTGCTTTTTAAGCCCAGTGCTGGGG
Organism: Micromys minutus; assembly: GCF_963924665.1. NCBI lineage: Eukaryota > Metazoa > Chordata > Mammalia > Rodentia > Muridae > Micromys > Micromys minutus. Next base: position 15,333,981 of record NC_137963.1, on the reverse strand, counting down.
AGACAAGGACAGGTAGATCTGATGATCGGTCAACCTAGTCTAATCAGTGAGTTTCAGGATCACCGAGAGACTCCATCTCAAAAAACAAGGGCAGTGGATCTTGAGGGATGACACTAGAAGTGCCTCCATTGTGTGTGTGTGTGTGTGTGTGCTCACACACATACACACACACACACACACACACACACACACACACACACACACACACCGCTTTCTCAAAAATTGAAATAGAATGATTTAGCTTATAAAAGAAAAGACAGAAAAAGGATTCTTTTCTCCTCTGTTCTCCAGCTGTCTTTGCTGCTACTATGCTAAACCCATTCAGTCTTCCTTGAATTGTTTCTCTCATCTTGCCTTGTCCCTGCCTTTCAAATCTCTCTCAACTGTGGCCATCTTGATCCACCTTCTTTGTGAAACCTGCCTCTATCTTATAGACAAGTGCATGAGCACATGTGAATCTCACCTACCATGTGAGATGCTAGAGGCCCGAAGGCACTCCGCATGTTTCCGCTCTCTTCATCTTTGTATCCTATCTTAGAAGGTCTAGGCCCATAAATGACCAACCCTCAGTTACTGATCCTCTTGACTTGGTGGCTATGGAGCAAGAAAATTCTAAAAGGCTGGGTATACAAAAGAATTTTGTGATGGCATTTCTGTCTCTTGGTTTCCCTGTGTTGTCATCCTCCTTACTTATATGCCCAGCAGCACTTCCGTTCTAGCATGTCCTAGTGAGATTGTCTATTGGTGTCCTTTAATGTAGTGTTAGTTGCTAAGATGTGATCCCAGTACCTGACAGTGTGTAAAACCAAGTGAATCTCTCATCCTTTGATGAGCAAAACTCATTTTGAAATAGAGAGGACACAGCTGTAGCTTCCCTGTCTTTTCATTACTCTTTTTGGGAACTTCGTCATATAATGAAGGAGCTTTTAAGGGGTGGTGTCTAGCTCAACACCATGAGCATCAGCATCACTAGGCAAAAGGTGAACTTTAAAACCCTCAAGGGTTATTGAAGCAGATGCTCCAGGAAACCCATGTTTGGAAAAACACTTCAGAGTATCTTGGGAACATTTAACAAAATTGACAAAAGTGATATAATGACTAAGAAAGAACATCCAAGGTATACTTGGGTAGCGATACTACTGCTGTGCTATGTGGATGTGGAAAGTGAAGAGGAATAAAGCAGTCTACAGAATCGTGTGGTTGGGAAGTGCTAGCTTTAGGAGTGTCTTTCTGGTGCCTTGGCTGAGCCATTTATCTAAGCTCAGTTATAACTCTGGAATCTAAAGTGACTATTGGTTATGAGAATGCAGATATGTCTAGAAGAAAATGAAGATGATTTATTATCTCTGATTCTCTTGAATTGCTAATGTGTAGTTAAAAGTTGTTTTTTTAAAACTTGTTTTTAATATGGCATACTTGAGAGTGGGTCAAACTCCCAAAGGGTATGTTTTAAGCAACAAAGCACAGAACTAAACTGCTTTTTGAGGAGGCACTGTTTGTCCCCTTAACCCAAGAGCTTTCAATTTCGCTGGGGTTAACTTCATGAACTTGGACATTAGTCTTCAGTCACAGTGTGAGATTTTGCTAAGAGGACACAGTGAAAGGGTGATAGGTTTGGAGCAAGATTGCTGAAATATGGCCCAGGGTTAAATCTGGCAATCTCCTATTTTACTTCATAATGTTTTATTGAAACAATCATGAACATTTGCTTATGCACTTTCTGTAGCTATTTTCTATAATGGTAGAGATGAGTAGCTCCAATAAGGACATCATAGTTCATACAATCTAAAATTCTTACTACATATAGAGTCTTAAATTTTTTTATTATAGAGTTTACAGTCTTTATGGATGTTTGTGGCCCATAATTTGGAATACTAAAATGAACTCAAGGCAAAACAGTCAAGAAGACTTGAGGGAATAACAGGGGCAGGTTTAAGTTCTCTTTATAAAATCCTTGTGAATGGTTATCTTACTAATTTATACTTTCATCTAAGAATATTTTTTGAGCTATGCAGTTGGTAGATTACAAAGGCTGACTGTTGGAAAGAGTGAAGCATCTGAAGAAAAGGTTGGATGGAGAACAGTTTGGACAGTAGCCTTCCTCTACTCGAAAGACAAACAGGCTGAAAAATAAATTAGAGTGTCTACACCCTTCACAATAGTCACAAAGAATATAAAATACCTTGGTGTAATCCTAACTAAGCAAGTGAAAGATCTGTATGACAAGAACTTCAAGTCTCTGAAGAAGGAAATTGAAGAAGACTTCAGAAGATGGAAAGATATCCCATGCTCATGGATCAAAAGGATCAACATAGTAAAAATGGTCATTTTTCCCTAAGGCAAGCTACAGATTCAATGCAATTCCCATCAAAATTCCACCTCAATTATTCATAGAGTTAGAAAGAGCAATTTGCAAATTTATTTGGAATAATAAAAAACCCAGGATAGCAAAATCCATTCTCAATAATAAGAAAACTTCCAGGGTATTCAGCATCCCTGACCTCAAACTATTACAGATCAACCATGATAAAACTGCATGGTATTGGTACAGAGACAGGCAGGTAGATCAATGGAATAGAATCCAAGACCCACACACCTAGGGCTATTTGATCTTTGACAAAGGAGCTAAAAACATTCAATAGAAAAAGAACAGCTTCTTCAACAAATGGTGCTGGCTCAACTGGTAGTTAGCATGCAGAAAATGCAAATCGATCCCTTCTTCTCTCCTTGTACAAAGCACAAACCCAAGTGTATCAAAGACCTCCACATAAAACCAGGTACACTGAAATGAATAGAACAGAAAGTGGGGAAGAGCTTAGAGCACATCGGCACAGGGGACGTTTTCCTGAACAGAACACCAATGGCTTATGCTCTAAGATCAAAAAACAACAAATGGCACCTCCTGAAATTGCAAAGCTTCTGTAAGGCAAAGGACACTGTCAAAAGAACAAAATGACAACCAACAGATTGGGAAAAGATCTTCACCAATTCTACATCTAATAGAGGGGTAATGTCCAATATATACAAAGAACTCAAGAAGTTAGACTCTAGAGAATCAAATAATCTTATTAAATAAAGGGGTACAGAGCTAAACAAAGAATACTCAACAGAGGAATATAGATAGGCTGAGAAGCACCTAAAGAAATGCTTAACACCCCTAGTCATCAGGGAAATGCATATCAAAGCAACCCTGAGATTTTACCTCACATCAATCAGAATGGCTAAGATCAAAAACTCAGGTGACAGAAGATGCTGGTGTGGATATGGAGAAAGAGGAACATTCCTCCACTGTTGGTGGGATTGCAAGCTGGTACAACCACTATGGAAATCAGTCTGGCAGTTCCTCAGAAAATTGGACATAGTACTACTTGAGGACCCAGCTATACCACTCTTGGATATATACCCAAAAGAAGCTCCAACATCTAACAAGGACACATGCAGAACCATGTTCATAGCAGCCTTGTTTATAATAGCCAGAAGCTGGAAAGAATTCAGATGTCCTTCAACATAGGAATGGATACAAAAATTGTGGCACATATACTCAATTATCAAAAACAATGACTTCATGAACTCCCTAGGCAAATGGGTGCAACTTGAAGCTATCATCCCGAGTGAAGTAACCCAGTCACAAAAGAACACTCATAGTATGTACTCACCTATAAATGGATACTAGCCCCAAAAGCTTGGAATACACAAGGATTCCTCAGTCACAAGGACCCTGAATTTGGGGCTAGTCTAGAGTATCTAGTGAGAACTTCTCTCAATTAAAAAAATGTACTTTAATGTTCAGTGACATAGAATTAATGATAAAAGTGAAAAAATCAAATATAAAAATAAGATATCAAATATACATTAATAAAAACTCAATAGTTGAAACTGTCCTTAAAGAAAGTGGTTGACACTGCACTCGTGACTGAGCTGAGGAAAGGGTCTTCCATGACAATAAGTCATGATACAGGGAGAGGCATCACCTTTGAACATGGAGAATCTATGTGCAGGATACTATCAAGACAACCATGAGGGAGGCAAGCATCATCATATTGTCAAGGTAGCAATGTGAGAGGCAAGCATTATCTTTTCTTTCATGGAGTTTGTGAATAGGCCACTATGAAGCTCACTTAAAGAAGTAACTTTAACAAGATGGCACTACTAACTGTTGATTCAGAGTGCGGTGGGCACACATGGGAACTCATGCTGATCCACAATCCTTTTGGGTTAGTTTTGTGGGAAAAGGCAGTGTCCTTTTAGGCTCTGTACTAGTTCAACCAGAAGGAATTTACCACCCATTCTTAATAAGACACGCAACTCTCTTCTGGGTTGAAATCTGTCAGCATCTGATGTTGCTTTCACTATCCTGGCTGCATCTATTTTCAAGGCTTCTCTTACCTTCCTCTACGTCTCATTTTCTGCCTCTGATCCTACAGAATCCTTCCTTTACTACAGATGCACTGCTTTATTTTGAGCCATGTACCTTCTAACATCTTCTGACTCATCTTTTGTAAGGCCACTATCCTTACATTAGATGCTCTTTCATGCATCTCTTGCAATCTCTTCAAATGCATGGCTTCTTTAAAAACATTAATGTGTTAATTTTATTATTTATGAGTATAAGTATTTTGCCTGCACTCGGGTCTTTACACAATATAAGTAACTGGTACCTGAGAAGGTCAGAAGATGCAGCAGATTAATTCAGACTGAAATTGCAGATGGCCATAAACCAACAAGCGCATGCTGGATATTGAAACCAGGACCCCACAAGGGCAACAAGCACACTTAAACACTAGGAAATCTTTTCAACCCCCATTCCTTTATTAAATACGCACATGCACAAGCACATGCACACATACATGCTCATGCTCACACACATGCACATGTATGTACATTCCTTAATACAGAGATACAACCTGCTCTGTCCATGTATTTTTATTTGTATGCGTGTTTTAAGTTGCGGCTCAAATATTGTCTATTCTTCTACCCTTCACTTCCAACTAATAATAAACTTCTCTTCTTTATTAGTTTTAATAGCATGATTTTTCCTCTAGTTAGAGTAATTATTTTATGTGTTCAGCAACTTCTATGCATTTTGGTGAATTCCAATTTGTGTCATTCATTCATGAGCATCTTTATTCACTGTTTTGCTAATTTTACATTTTCCTTAGTGACAGCTTTTATAGGTTTGCCAGTGCTGTCTGTCCTCGTGGTAGCCTTTCTTTTATATATAAGCAAGTATGCATGTCTTCTAAATAGAACAAACAGAAACTATAATGCTCCTGAAAGAATGGAAACCTGATAACTACTGTGAAAAGAGTTTGGATAGACAAGTGCCACTTCCAAAGAGGAGGTAGTGTGGTGGTAAGGGACGAGCTAAGTACATTTTGAAAGTTCAGAATCTGAGAATTGTTACTATTTACTTATCTTTAAATTTATTTATTTATGTTATTTCTAGATAGGATTCACTTATTCACTTTGTAGTTGAGGCTGGCCTTAAACTCATGATCTTCCTGACTCAGATTCCTGAGTGTTAGAATCACAGGATTCTACAATCATACCTAGTAGAAATCAGCTTTTACTTCGTTTTGTTTTACAAAGATAGATGATTTATGAATTTACTAATAAAATATTTCATGTAAACAATCTGGCCTATATATTGTACTAAATGTGTGGAGCATTATGGGAGGTGAGAGGAGACACCCATGCCCTACAGAAATGTTTTCTAATACAAGCAGAATCAGGAAGTGACATTTTTCTCTTTAAAGTGGGCTAAATCTTTTTCTTTCAATTTCTAGGAAATATGTAAGCTCAGCAGTCATGGCTTTGAAGTAAATCAATTTATCTCCAGATGGTTAGGGCAACCCAGTAAATTCTTGGTTGGCTGACTTAGCTGTGCACAAATTTTTACTCAGGGACAGGCTGGGGAGAAACAGGCAAACCACAACAGATCACACCAATGCATTTCTTACAATAATTATTGTTACTGAGAACAAAAACATCCTAGCGTAAGTTTGCCTTTTTAATGTTGAGCTTTAAGGTAAAGAATGCAGGGTGAACTGTCAGTCTAAACATGCACAAGTATATATATATATCCACTTGATGCTTGTGTATCATCAAGCTATATATAACACTTTGTGGGGGCTCAAATTGGAAAACTGAGATATCCTGCCTTGATGAAATGATAGAAGATGGAGGGTATTTAGAACCAATTCATGCCTCCTTCCGGTTTGTACCTATGCCAAGAGTGGAACCTCTGCTCTGCATCTCCATCCACTCAACCCACACACAGTTGCAGCTTGACCTCCTAGGTATTCTGACACAGTCAGTATCACAGGATCACAAGATCACAGGGTCACAGGCTTGCAGGAAGTACAGGCTCCAGTCAGAGGCAGACAGTGAGGCCAGTTAACACCAGAAATAACCAGATGGTGAGAGGCAAGTGGAAGGACATAAGTAACAGAAACAAATACTACTTAGCAACACCAGAACCCAGTTCTTCCACCACAACAAGCACTGGATACCCCAACACACCTGAAAAGCAAGATTGAGACCTAAATTTTCATCTCATGAAGGTGATAGAGAACTTCAAGAAGGACATATAACTTCCTTAAAGAAATAAAAAAAAAAAAACTCACAATCAAACAAAACTATCCAAGTTCTTAAAAAAGAAAATAAAACATTAAAATAGACACAAAAGGAGACAAACCTAGAGAGGAAAAATCTAAGATAGAGAGCAGGAGTCATAGATGCAAGCATCACCAACAGAATACAATAGATAGAAGAGAGAATCTCAGGTATAGAAGATACCAGAGAAGACATTGACAAAACAGTCAAAGAACCAAAGAGCAAAAGGGTCTTAACTCAAAACATTCAAGTAATTTAGTACACAATGAAAAGACCAAACCTAAAAATAATAAGAATAGAAGAGAGTGAAGACTCCCAACCAAAGGGTCAGCAAATATCTTCAACAAAAGTATAGAAGAAAACTTCCCTACCCTAAAGAAAGAGATGCCCACAAACATACAAGAAGCTTACAGAGCATCAAACAGATGGGACCAAAAACAGAAAAAGAATATTGAAAGCATTAAAGGAAAATATCAAATAAAATATAAAGGCAGACCTATCAGAATTAAACCAGAATTCTCAGGAGAGACTCTAAAAGCCAGAAGATCTTGGGCAGATGCCATAGAAATCATAAGAGAATAAGAATGCCAGCCCAGGCTACTATACCCAACAAAACTCCCAATTACCATGGATGGAGAAACTCAAGATATTCCAAAACAAAACCAATTTTAAACAATACCTTTCCACCAATCCATCCCTACAGAGGATAATAGAATAAAACGCCTAACACAAGGAGGGAAACTACATCCCTCCCGAAAAGCAAGAAATTAATCTTCTCACAACAATCCCAAAAGAAGACAAATACATAAACATAATTCCATCTCTAACAACAGGAAAAAAACAGAAAGCAAAATCCATCTAAAATAACAGGAAGTAACAACCATTGGCCCCTAATATTTCTCAACACCAATGGAATCAGTTCTGCAATAAAAAGACATAGGATACATAAACAGGGTCAAACATTTTGCTGCATACAGGAAACACAACTCAGTGACAAATACAGACACTACCTCAGAATAAAAGCATGAAAAAATTTTCCAAGCAAATGATCTGGATAAACAAGTTGGGGTAGTCACTCTAATATCCAATAAAATAAACTTTCAACAAAAAGTGGTGAAAAAAGATGGGGAAGAACACTACATACTCATCAAAGGAGAAATCCAATAAGATAAACTATCAATTCTGAAAACTATGCCCCAAATAAAAGGACACCTACATTCAGAAAAGAAACATTAATGAAGCTCAAAGCATACATTGAACCTTACACAATAATAGTAGGAGAATTCAACACCCCACTCTCACCAATAGACAGATCATGGGAACAGAAACTAAACAGAGACACAATGAAACTAATAGAACTTATGAACCAAATAGTTTTAATAGATATATATAGAGAATTTTATTCTAAAAAAAATAGAATATACCTTCTTCTTATTACCTCTTAATATTATCTCAAAAATCGAGCATATAATTGGACACAAAATAAACTCAAACAGATACAAAAACATTGAATTAATCACATGTATTCTATCAGACAACCATGGATGAAGGCTGGTCTTCAATAACAACAATAATGACAGAAAGCCCACAGACACATGGGAACTGAACAATTCTCTATTCAATGATAACTTGGTCAGGGAGGAAACAAGAGGAAAAATAAAAGACTTTTTAGAGTTTAATGAAAATGAAGGCAAAACATACCTAAACTTATGAGACACAATGAATGCAGTGCTAAGAGGAAAACTCATAGTCTTGAGTGCTTCTATAAAGAAATTGGAGAGATCTTACTCTAGCAGCTTAACAGCACATCTAAAAGTTCTAAAACAAAAAGAATACACCCAAGAGAAGTAGAAAGCAGGAAATAATAAAACTTAGGGTTGAAATCAACCAAGTAGAAACAAAGAGAAACACAAAAGGAATCAACAAAATTAGGAGCAGGTTCTTTGAGAAAATCAGCAAGACAGATAAACCCTTAGCCAAACTAACTAGAGGGCACAGAGACAGTATCCAAATTAACAAAATCAGGAATAAAAAGGAAGACATAACAACAGAAATTGAGGAAATTCAAACAATAATGAGATCCTACTACAAGAGTCTATATTCAACAAAACTGGAAAATCTAGATGAAATGAATAATTTTCTAGACAGATAGCAGGTACCAAAGCTAAATTAGGATCAGACAAACCATCCAAACAGTCTCATAACCCTTATGGAAATAGAAGCAGTCATTAGACGTCTTAAAAACAAAAAAGGCCCAGGGCCAGATGGCTTTAGTGCAGAATTCTATCAGACCATCAAGGAAGACCCAATATTAACACTTCTCAAACTAGTCCACAAAATAGAAACAGAAGGAACTCTACTCATTTTTTCTATGGAGCCACAGTTAAACTGATACCTAAACCACACAAAGAACCAACAGAGGAAAGAGGACTTCAGACCAATTTCTCTTATAAATATCCACGCAAAGTACTCAGTAAAATTCTCACAAACTGAATCCAAGAACATATCAAAACAATCATTTGGCATGATCAACTAGTCTTCATCCCAGAAATGTAGGGATGGTTCAATATATAGAAATCCATCAATGTAATCTACTATATAAACAAATGCCAAAAAAGTGCATGTTGAAAAAGCTTTTGAAAAAATATAACACCCCTTCATATTTAAAGCACTGGAGAGATGAGGAATTCAAGGTTCATACCTAAAGATAATAAAAGCAATATACAGCAAACCAATAGCCATCATCAAACTAAATGGAAGGAAACTCAAAGTAAATCTACTAAAATCAGGGAAAAGACAAGGCTGCCAACTTTCTCCCTATATATTCCTTATAGTATGCAAAAGTTATAGCCAGAGCAATTAGACAACAAAAGAAGATCAAAGAGATACAAATTGGGAAGGAGGAAGTCAAGATATCAAAATTTGCAGATGATATGTTAATATATGTAATATATCCCAAAATGTCAGCCAGAGAACTTCTACAGCTGATAAACAACTTCAGCAAAGTGGCTGGATATAAAATTAACTCTAACAAATCAGTAGCCTTTCTCTACTCAAAGGAAAATCCCGAGAAAGGTATTAGGAAAACAACATCCCCCACAATAGTCATAAATAATAATAAAACATCTTGGTGTGACTCTAACCAAACAAGTGAAAGATCTGTATAATAAGAAATTCAAATACCTGAAGAAAGAAATCAAAGAAGACCTCAGAAGATGGAAAGATCTTCCATGCTCATGAATTGTCAGGATTAAAATAGTAAAAATGGCCATCTTGCCAAAAGCAATCTACAGATTCAATGCAATCTTCATTAAAATTACAACTCAATTCTTCATAGATTTAAAAGGAGCAATTTTAAAATTCACTTGGAATAACAAAAAAAAAAAAAAAAAAACTAGGATAGCAAAAACTATTCTCAACAATAAAAGAACTTCTGGGGGAATCACCATCCCTGACCTCAAGCTGTACTGCAGAGCAAAAATGATAAAACCCACATGGTATTGGTACAGAGACAGGCAGGAAAATTATTGGAATATAAAGGAAGACCCAGAAATGAACCCACACACTTATGGACACTTGATCATTGACAAAGTTGCTAAACCAGTTAGTGGGAATAAGAGAGCATCTTCAACAAATGGTGCTTCTTCAACTGTCAGTTGGCATGTGGAAGAATGCAATTTGATCCATTCTTTTCTCTTATAGAAAGCTCAAGTCCAAGTGGATTCACACAAAAGCAGGTAGACTGAATCTAATAGAAGAGAAAATGGGGAAGAGCCTTGGGCACATGAACACAGGAGAACATAGAAAAATTCCCTGAACAGAACACCAGTGGCTCATGCTCTAAGATAAATAATAGACAAATGGAACCCCATAACATTGAAAAGTTTCTGTAAGGCAATGGACAGTGTCAATAAGACAATCAGTAGATTGAAAAAATATATTTACCAATCCTAAATAGGACAGAGTGCTAATATCTATAATATCCAAAGAACTCAAGAAGTTAGACTCCAGAGAAGCAAATCATCCTATTAAAAATGGGGTACAGAGCTAAACAAAAATTCTCAACTCAGGAATATTAAATGGTTGAGAAGCACTTAAAGAAATGTTCAACATTTTTAGTCATCAGAAACATGAAAATAAAAACTATCCTATATTCTATCTCATACCAATTAGAACGGCTAAGACCAAAATGCAGGAGGCAGCAGATGCTGATGAGGATGTGGAGAAAGAATAAACACTCCTCTATTGCTGGTGGGACTACAAGATGGTACAACCACTCTGGAAATCAATTTTTTGGTTACTAAGAAAATTAGACGCAGTTCTATCTGAAGACCCAGCGAAACCAGTAATGAGCATGTATCCAAAAGATGTTCCAGCATAGAAGGATACATGCTCCACTATGTTCATAACAACCTTACTTATAATAGCCAGAAGCTGGAAACAACCCAGACATCTCTCAACAAAAATAATAGATGCAGAAAATATGGTACTTTTACACTACCCAGCTATTAAATATGGAGTACTACCCAGCTATTAAAAACAATGACTTCATGATATTTACAGGCAAATGGATGGAACTAGAAAATATCATCCTGAGTGAGGTAACCCAGACACAGAAGAACATATATCATATATACTCACTGATAAGTAGATATTAGGTCAAATGTTCACAATTCCCACAATACGAGTCATAGACCACAGGGAGCTTAGGAGAAAGGAGGACCAGGGTATGGATGCTTTAGTCCTGCATTAAGGGGGGGAGATCAGGATGATAGAAGGAGGTTTAGGGAAAGAGGGGAGAAAATAAAGGAGTAGCATTGTGCACTGGAGGGGATAGGAGAGAGGTAAAGAGGGTCAGAAAATCAAATATAAATAAGCAGCAGTGGGGGATGAGGGACTGGGGCTAGCCACTGGAGCGTCCCAGACACCAGGGAAGTGAGAGAAACACCTAGGACACAACAGGGATGATTTTAGCCAAAATATGCAGGGAAGGGGAGATTGAACCTGTAGAGACCATCTCCAGTAGATAGGCATGGTCCCCAGTAGTGGGATGGGGCCACCTACCCATCTCAAAGTTTTTAACCCAGAAATGTTCCTGTCCAAAGGAAAGACAGGAGCAAAAACTGAAGTAGAGCCTGAAGGGAGGGCTATCTAAAGACCATCCTACCTGGGGACCCATCTTGTATGCACACATTAAACCCTGACACTGTTGATGGCCTAGCAGTGCTTGCTGGATGAAATCTGGTGTGGATGATCTTCGTGCGGTTCTGCCAGCAACTGTCTAGTGTAGATGTGGATACTTGAAGCCAACTAACAGACTGAGCTCTGGAACCCTTGTGGGGAAGCTGGCAGAAGAACTGGAGGAAGGGAGGGGAATTGCAGCCCTATAGGAAGAACAATGTTGGCTTGCCTGACCATGAAGAGCTCCCAGAGTCTAGACCACCAAGATACATATGTGGCAGAGAATAGCCTTGTCTGACTCAATGGTAGAAGAGGTCTTTGGTCCTGTGAAGGTTTGATGCCCCAGCATAGGGTAGGGCAAGAGTGAATGGCTAGGTAGAGGAGCACCCTTATAGAGGCAAGGGGGGAGTGAAGAATAGGGCAGATAGTGGAATGGGAAGTTTTTGGAGGGGTAACCAGGAAGGAGAATATCATTTGAGATGTAAAGAAATTGAATGGTTAATAAAAAAAATAAACAAATAAAAATGTACTTAAAAATAAAAAAGAATTCACACAGAAACCAGGGACTAGAGACTTGAGCTCAAGTCTCCATTCTGCTCCTTCCATTTGAATGCAAACATTTGAGAAGAGCTTGAAGTAGGACAGGTTCTTGTAACCTTTGAGTGGGGAGGCATTCAGTCACTGAAATCTTGCTTGCTTCCTTTAGAATATGATGATCATCTTTACTTTTAGTTTGGTTCAGATGCGGATATTTTGAACAGGAGAATCCTTGAGATACTTCCAGGTACAAAGTGGTTCTCCAGTATATATATTCCCGAACTTTTCTCTTGTTGATTTGAAGTGTCACATACCATGTTAACAAATCATTGACATATTTAAACAGCTAAAGCCCCTCCCCTCTCTCTAGTTGGACCACAAAGATGTCATTTTCTCTTTTTCCTCTCACTTCCTTCTGTGCTCCCATACTCTCCCCTTGTTTGCTTATTAATAATGCTGTGATTGGGAATTAAAGATAGAAACTGTTAGGCTAGCCCAGTTCCTTGGCTCAAGATGGAGTCACCCAAGACACCAAAGTAGATGACTTGTGTAGGTCACAAGTCCTTTGGGAAATGGAAAATAACAATTCTATACTTATCAGAAGACTGCTGGCCCCAGAGCCTGACTTAGCAGAACAGCTTGACCACAGCCTCCTGTAGTCCTAATGGCCAGAGGTCCCCTGGTAAAACCTGGCTTACTGTAGTCCCCTTTGAGTGTGACCGTTTTTTTTTTTTTTAATTGTTGTTCTTTAACACTCTCTTATCATACTCCTACTCCACTAAAAGCACCATACAAAACCAAAAACATTCCTTTTTTTGTGAGGGCACAGTCCCTTTTTGGGGGGACAGTATATACCATGGGTAAATCTTTGCCTTCTGGCCTCAATGTAGATCTGGTCTGGCTCTCATTAAGTCACACAGAAACCAGAAACAGTAAAAAAAAGATACACATACATGGATATCGATTCTATCCACAAAGTGGCAAGTGCTACCGAAGTTGGCTGGCGTTCATTGTTTTGCCTGGTCAATGTGACTGCTGATTTGGGCACTGGTTTATATGCATTCTTGATTCTTCAACTACAATGGTGCATAAGGCATGGCCTGAGAGCTTCTGAGGTTGCAGACCCTAACTCACAAGGCTGGGTGAAGGTGCCTGGATTTCTAAGAAATTCCTGGGACCTGTTGATGCTTCTTTTCCAAGGGCCACACTTAAATGCGCAAGGAGAAAGTCAACCTTTCATATAGTGATTTGCTTCCTTTGGAAGAATGAGGCATGCCAACAGGATGATACCTTGCACCTAGCTTTATTCAACATCTGCACAGAAGTTCTCAAGGTGTCCTCCTCCTTTTCTTGGTGACACAGGTATGATGCTGTCATGATACCATATAAAATGTGTCTAGGAGCTGAGCTCTTCTTAAAGCTTTAAATTCCTCAGGACTCAGGATCTACCATAACAGCTTCCAGGCCTGCTCTGTGGGAAATCCAAATCTATTTCTTCCCATTGAGGTATTTCTAGAACTCTTTTCTTCAGTTTATTAAATGAAGTCATTTCCCTTTTAATGATGTTCTCTTTGTATCAAGAAATAGCTTCTAGTGAATGAGCAGCGATAGAAGACTAATCCATAGTCATTTACCACAAGAATGAAGATGCACTGTGCTAACACTGCATTAGAGCACACAAGCCTACCAAGACTATAATCCCTTGACTCCTTTACAGGCTGACAGGGACTCGAAGCCTTCTTGGGATCATGGCCTATGCTAGAAATCTATGAGTTAAGTCCATGAAGAGCTCTCTAGACATTTATGCAGCAAATCAGTTCCAGGAAGATTATGGGGGAGAATGAAGCTTCAAGGTAGAGGAAGGACCTAACAAACATAGAGAGGTGTGGTAAATGTTGTTGGATGCTGTGTGCACTATAATTAGCTTACAAGTTTTTGTTTAAACCCAGATGCCTAAGAGGCAAATGAGGCTGTTCTGTATCTACATCCTTCCAATTGAAATATATGCTCCTGGAGTATATTGGCTAGATTCGTGTCAACTTGATACAAGCTGGAGTTAATCACAGAGAAGGGAGCCTCGGTTGGGGAAATGCCTCCATGAAATCCAGCTGTAAGACATTTTCTCAACTAGTGATCAAGGGGGGAGGGCCCAGCCCATTGTGGGTGGATCCATCCCTGGCCCAGCCCACTGTGGGTGGAGCCATCCCTGGGCTGGTAGACCTGGGTTCTATAAGAAAGCAGGCTTAGCAAGCCAGGGGAAACAAAGTCAGTAAGTGACAACCATCCATGGCCTCTGCATCAGCTCCTACTTCCTGACCTGCTTGAGTTCCAGTCCTGACTTCCTCTGGTGATGAACAGCGATATGGAAGTGTAAGCTGAATAAACCCTTTCCTCCCCAACTTGCTTCTTGGTCATGATGTTTTCTGCAGGAATAGAAACGCTGACTAAGACATGGAGGAAGGACAGAGGCTCTTAACACTGAAGAAGTAAACAAAACATGCCAGGCCCAGGAAGTGAATGAAATTTAGAAGGCTTGAGATTTACAGAGCCGGGAGTCCTCAGTGGGTGGTGGATGTGCATCCTTGCTCCAGTGCATTGGCTGAGGCAAGTCTGATCACACAAGCTCCAAAAAGGCCAGGCACTGCAGGGAATGGGTAGCATGCATGGGTTGGGTGGGCAGGCTCTCCCTCTGTGCCTGCTTTGGGATTGCCTCCAGTGGATGTTCATCCTGGCATTTCTGAGCCTCTCATCCCCAAGCCTCTTGTCTCTCAGTTTAGGCCTGTGCCTGTGCTTCTGAAGTTGGAAGTCTCTGTATCAGCGCCATTCACCTGCCTGTTCTGCAGCTTGGCCATTGTACCTCTTCTGAAGGAAACTGAGGCTTGAAGAGGGAGGTACACTCCCAGGGTCACTTTTTTTTTGGTGGGACAGGGCTCGTTGGACAGAACTTGAGAAAGGCTTTCGTTCCATGCTGACAATGGAGCCTGTGTGTGTTGGGGCCTGTGAATTCACCAGCCCCCATCTCACTTGGGAGAGTGCTGAAGACCCTGGCAGGGGTTGTGCTCCCAGAACCCTCTTTGAGCCTTTCCTGTGTTTTCTGAAGCCTGTGACTGAGGCTTCCATCTCTCCCCTTCACCCTTGATGGTCATTCCTTCTTCAATAACATCCTTAACTCGAACCCTCATTTGCAGTGGTTGCTACCTTTTGTCTCGCTGGGAGGGAAGAGTTCAGAAGGCTCAATTTGAGCTGCCCAACTGGTTGGGAGAGAGGCCTAGCACGGTGAGGTGCTCTGCCCGAGGCCTGTCAACTCACTCTGCCCGAGGTGAGAGCGAACACTATACCACATGTGGTCCTTTGCTCTTTTATGGATGGAGAACCAACTGGTTTTAGCTTTAACAGTGAAATGAGTAGAAAGACATCTTGCTGGCTTTTATAAATGTGAGCTTCCAGCTATAACCTTTGAACGAGCTTCAACACAATGTCTCCTGCCTTTTAAAGGTACCGCCTTTGTAAGGAATTTTTAAAAAATATATTGGATATTCTCTGCATTTACATTTTAGTTGTTATCCCCCTTCCTCCAATCCCATTGCCCCTCCCCCTCCCATTGCCTCTATGAAGGTGCAACCTCTCCCAACCTCCCTCTCCCACCTCAGCACTTTGGCTTTCTCCTATACTGGAAAAATGAGCCTTCACTGGACCAAAGGACTCTTCTCCCATTGATGCCAGAGAATGCCATCCTCTGCTGCATATGCACCTGGGGCCATGGGTCTCTCCATGCAAACTCATTGGTTGGTGTTTTAGTCCATGGGAGCTGTGGTGGGTTTGGTTAGTTGATCATTTTGTTTTTCCTGTGGGGTTGCAGACCCTTTCAACTCCTTCAGTCCTTTCTCTAGATCCTTCATTGGGGTCCTCGTATTCAGTTTGATGGTTAGCTGCAAGAATCCTCCCCTGTATTAGTATGGCTCTGGCAGAACCTCTGAGGAGGCATCCATATCAGGTTCCTGCCAGTAAGCACTACTTGGCATCAGCAATATTTCTTGGGCTTAGTGGCTGCATATGGGGTGCATCCACAGGTAAGGCAGTCTCTGGATGACCTTTTCTCCAATCCCTGCTCCTCTATTTGTCCCATTATTTCCTCCCATGAGTGTTTCATTCTCCCTTCTACGAAGGGCTGAGGCATCCACCTTCTGGCCTTCCTTCTCTTTGAGATTCATAAGTTCTGTGAATTATTTCTTGGGTATTCTGAGCTTGTGGGGCTAGTATCCTCTTATCAGTGAGTTCATACCATGAGTGTTCTTTTGTGACTAGGTTACCTCACACAGGATGTTAACTTCAAGTTCCATCCATTTGCCTAGGAAGTTCATGAAGTTATTGTTTTTTAATAGCTGAGTAGTACTCCATTGTGTAAATGTACCCCATTTTCTGTATCCATTTCTCTGTTAAAGGACATCTGGGTTATTTCCAGCTTCTGGCTATTATAAACAAGGCTGCTATGAACATGGTGGAGCATGTGTCCTTGTTATATATTGGATTGTCTTTTGGGTATATGTCTAGGAGTGGTACAGCTGGGTTTTCAGATAGTACTATATCCAATTTTCTGAGGAACCGCCAGACTTATTTCCAGAGTGGTTGTACCAGTTTACATACCCACTAACACTAGAGGAGTGTTCCTCTTTCTCCACATCCTTGACAGCATCTGCTGTCACCTGAAGTTTTGATCTTAGCCATTCTAGCTGGTGTGAGGTGAAATCTTAGGGTCGTTTTAATTTGCAGTTCCCTGATGACTATGTTTCTTCAGATGGTTTTTTCCTAAACATCTTCCACATAACTTCAATGCCATATGAATAATTGTGCTTTATACATTACCTTCCTTGATAACAATACCTTGATAGTATGAGTTAGCCCTGCTTTGAGATCCTCTGTGGGCCAAGTTTTCTGCTTTGGATATGCCAATGTACAAAAATACTCTTGTTGCTGACCAGTCTGGAAGTGGGAAGGGAAGAAAAGCAAAATAAAGAGACACATGATCCCTCAGCAAAGAGTCACAGTGGTTGGGGCGAAGAGATGCTGATGGGTTCCAGCTGCCTGTATTTTGTGCCAAGGCCTTGTTTTCATGGATTACCCATCACTTATGATGGATGGAGTGGGCTTTTTGGCAAAACTGTTGCCTTTGAGTTATCAGTGGATCTCTAAGTAATCCCCCATCTATACTCCTGCAAAAAACACACCAGTGCGCTCAGTGAGAAAATGCACTAGGCTTCCTTAGCCTGCAGATGGTAACCTATCTGGAGTAAATGGATGTTCATTCATATTTCTCCAAGAGAAGATACGCAACAGAGTTCTAGGTGAGTCACACTGGAGGCATAGTTATTAATGCAACTTGTCTCAGTCAAGCTTGAAAACATGTAGGGTCACTCTAGGTACACCTTATTTTGTTTTCAGTGAAAAATAACATGATTCTGTGTGTGGGAGGGAAGGGTGTAATGAAACTTTGACTTCTGCTTCCAGATAAAAATGGAGAAAGCTGGATTATCTACTATGATCTCTCTGCGTGTGAGTAACACAGGTGAGTAATTTAGGGCTAGAGAGCCTGTGGCTTTCTAGTTTCACTTTATATGCTGAGGAAAAAGGTGTGACTGAAAGTTTTGGTTCTGTTCTTTCTTTTTCTCGACTTCTAACCCATGTCTTCAGATGCATGAAGACAGTGCAAGTGTAGGCATCTACACGTTCTTAACCTTTGAGTGTCAGAGACTTAAGAAAATAACAATTTATTTCTCATTTTGTTGCAGTGTGATAGAGTAACATGTGGTTCTGTTAGTGTCAAAAGTAGGCAGCAAGCTTTAGTAAATTTTCTTCCACTATAACCAAATATCTAAGACAGTAGGGTTTACAAAGTAAAGGGCTATAAGCCCTCAAGGTTTCAGCTCATGATATGGTAGACCTATTTTTTCTTCTATTTATTCTTCTCTCATAAATTACATACCCCCCGACATTTTTTTCTCCCTCCTCTTCTATCAATCCTCAACCTCCTCACTTCCCTTCTTCCTCTGATCCATTCCTCCTGCTTACTTGTAGACAAGGGCAGGACTCCCAGAAACATCACCCAAACATAGCATATATAGTTGCAATGACACTAGGAACATCCCTTCAGTTTAAGAATCTCTAATAAGACTAAAGTTCTCATTATCACACATGCTTAACTTCTGGGAACCTCTCCTCCTGCCTTGAAGACAACTGTCCTCTTGCTGTACCCACAGGGTAGTGGCAGGACTCCTCATAAGAACCCCTCACTCACAACATTATATGAACTTAAGTACCTCCAAACTCCCTGCCTCTGGATAATAGCACATTGGGATGAGAGTTTCAGCATATAAATTTGGAGAGGAGATAATAATTTCCTTTGTAACATACTTTCTTCCATTTTTCTGCCAATCCCCATGATTTGAAACAAGCATCTTTGGGCTCTGGTCTTTCTGTGAAATCTGAGAATTGAAACTCTTGTGACTTCTTGATGCATCATTCCCCTGAACTCTTTGCAAAGGGCATTTAATCTCAGGCCCACCCTGGGAAGTTAGATAAAGTTTTACACATCTATTTCCCACTATGACAATAAACTGATTAGAACCATGGACTGTCTCTTTTCATCAAGATCCACTGTAGGGAGCCATGAAGAAGGCCCTTTTCCCATAGAGCCACAGCCTAATCTCCCATAGAAAACCTCTCTGTGCTCTCAGCCACAATCACCACCAAGCCTGCCTCTGCCAAGATAGGGACAATCACCTGTAACACAAGCCAGAGTCCCCCCTTTGTCTCCTGGTCTTGAGATAGACTCTGTTCCAGAGCCCATGGGGCTCCGACTCTGTTCTTGGCTCTTCTGCAATTCCCAATGATGTCTGTATGCCAGAGGAAGAATTGGCTGTTCATCTCTTCCTCCAGTGTCTTCTGAGCACTAAGTCCGAAATAAATTTCTAGAAACTGCATACAATGCTGACCAATAATTTGGGTACTTGCTGAACAATTCTCATGGAATTTTCTCTTTTAGAGATCAGTATTACTTTTTGCCTTTTGTTTAATAATCCAATCTAATTAAAATTCTGTGTAGAAAAGGAAACAAGTCATATGCATAGCCATAGTAAAGGCAACTGGCCCAATCTAGGGAGCATAGAAAATTTATGGGTTGGGAATAATATTTGCACAGACTTTGAGGGTATGTTTATTACACTTCTCATTGTTGTGACTATACTCCAGGAAAGACAGGTTTATTGTTGTAGTGAATAGAAGGCAGGGAAGCAGGAGGCAGCTGCTCGTGTTGTACCTATTGCCAGGGCAGAGAGAAGAATGTTGGTACCCATTTGTTCTTCTCTGTCCATTTTATTCAATGTAGGATACTTGACCCATAGGATGGTACCACCTACATTGAAGGTGAGTATTCACTAGTCAATTACAATTGTCTAGAAACCCAGTGGCGGTGCCTGAAGTGTTGTTTCATTGGTGATTCCAACTGTCATCAACTGACACTGAGATTTAGTCATTGCAGTGACCAATTTGAAAATAAAGAAGTAATTGTTGTTGATGGTAATAATAATAGCATTTATTGAGCTCTTACTGTGTTCTGAACTCTATGCTATGTGATTTTCATGCATTGTTTAAGTTATTTCTTATAATCATTAGGGCCTTTTTGTTTATAGACTGACTTGGAGTAAGAATTGTACATTTTACAATAAAAAGGAGGAAGTGCAGAACTTCCATGAGTCATTTCAGGAACTGAAGGGAAGTATCTGGAATCATACTGTATAAAAATACTAAATGAAAAAATATTTGCTGCCCATTATACTATGATTATGTTGGATAAGGGAAGAAACAATATGCTTTAATATATGTACTAGTCAACTTTAATTGCCAACTTGGTATAAGCTAGAATCACCTGTAAAGTGAGTATTCATGGGAATTTCTTAGGTCAAATTGACCTGTGATGGATTTTAAAGATCCACCCACTATGGGTGACACCATTCCCTAGGCTAATCCCTAATTGAAGAAAGTGAACAATAAAGCACGAATGTGTTTATTTTCTTTGTTCTTCTTTGCGGATGTAGTTGCAGTCTCAGCTTCTCCAAATTGATACTATATAATCTGTAACTGTAAGCCAAAACAAATAAACCCTTTCCTTCCATATTTGCTTTTGATCAGTCAGGGCATTATTATTTTCTTAATTCATAGAAACATGAGTGATTCTAAAATGCAATATAGCATAAAGTTATGAAGAAGTTAATCAGAAAATTTTGTCTGTGCATTTTTCACAACACTACTAAAAGGCCCCAGTAGAAATATATTTGAGGATAATATATAAAACTGTTATGGCTGGAGTTTTCTGGTACTTCTCCTCATTTGATGTTGTAGGAGTGATGATGATGTTAAAAAGGTCAGTGTTTAAAATGTAATACTTCCACTTGATTTAAGTGTATGTTGTGGACTAGGAAAATAATAATTTAATATAATGTGGTGGATCAAGGCTTATCTAGCTTGCCGTTTTTATGGGGATGTTTTCCCTATCAGATTAGAATATAGTCCACTCTGAAGTTAGAATTTAAGTCTTTGCACCAGAAAACAAGTGTCTTGCCATTGACTTGACCAAAATAAGAAATGTTCCTGCATTCCTTAAACACATAGACCCAGTTTCTTCCTTTGAAGCTAATGTTTCTAAATGTATAATTACATATCAGTACACAGAGCTAATGACGGCACACATCGATGCTACAGACAAATCCACTCCATGGCAAATATTTAGCCCCTTCAATAGGCTAGATTCTGAGAAAGCCATAGTGTGTCTATGAAATAAGACTCATAGCCATGTGTTCATGAGAATCACACTTGGAAGGCACTTATAGAAAATAATCCAGAAAGGCAAACATAGAAGTGGAAATTTTACTGACTACTAAGAAGGAAAAGAATGAGCTGATGGGCTTCCCTGAAGATCTCTCTGCTCTTTGTTATTATGATCTCTCTATTATGGTGAGATATCCATAATAGGGCTGGATGTTCCTTATCAGATCTCTCTAAGGTCTTCTGGAGTGAAATGCTGTACTGGATGTCGCTGATTGGTTGGTGTTTGAGACAAGTCTCACTCTCTATCCCTGTATTTCTGGGTTTCGCCATGTAGATCAGGTAGACCTTAAATTCACAAAGATTAGCATGCTTCTGCTTCCCAAGTGCTTCGATTAAAGGTGTTAGCCACTCTGCCTACCCTGCTACTGATATTTTGCACTGCCCCTCTGTTTTAATTTTTCCTCTTTAGGTTTTTAGATATGGCCCATAACCTCCTGTTTCAGACCCCTTCCTATTATCACTAGCCACAGGCAACTCTATTGTCTCTGTCTCTTCTTGGGCTCTTTTAAACCCACCTATACTCCTGTTTATAGTCCATTATGATCATTTTACCACATTTGTCTACAACACCTGGTTCTTGACATTGCCCAGATGAACTCATACTTCAAAGGGTCTTCTGAGGATGTGGCTTTTTGTATTGCAACCTGAAATGTCAGAAATTGTAGATCATGTATTTAATGGGACAAAGTGAATGTTAAAAGTGAATAAAAACATGTATTATGGTCTTAAGGCTAGACCACTTTATATACTCATGAAACACATCAGGGAGAGATGTATATGTAGGGCCAGAGAGGAGGTAGTTCTGGATTAGACTGAGAAACGGACAGTGACAGTGGAAAAAGTGTGTTTCTAGTCTGAATGAAGTCAGTGTCATTGAAGGAATTTAGAAAGGAGGGTATCATGATAAGATTGAATTCATCATCATGTTAAGTTTCACAGTCACCGAAGGACAATACTAATATGCTGTGATTTATATAGAGTACCAGGGAGGGGAAGGCATCTACAAAACTATCAAAAGCCTAGGCCTTTTATGTATCGGAATTCTGGAACTATAGGGAACTAGACTTACACAATGCTAACAGGAGATGTGGTGCAAGCAGTGTGTAACAGTCTCAGCTGGGATGAAGAGGGAGGATTTGGTCATGGTGCCAGCACTTGACTGGGACTTTGGCAGATAGATGGATTTGGGTTAGTGTCAAAGGAAAGAGAAAGCTTCCAAAGAAAGGAGAGCTTTGTTGCTGGTGACCAATCAAAGAAGCTGCTGTGTGAACCAAAGAGAAAGCATGTATGTTTCCTTTATCGGGAATTTTTGATATGGGCTAACTGGAATCTGTAGGAAGCCGCTAGACATGTCATGAGAAAGAGAGGAGGTCAACAGGACGAGCACAAAGCTGAGCTGATTTGTTTGGTAATTTCAGGGCAGGGTGTTAGGGTTTTATGCTGTAGGCAGTGGTAGGCCATGAAATGCTTTCGTTTAAATTTAAAAATTCCATTTATTTATTTACTTTTTACAATAGTAGATGAGCACATTATTGGCATCATTCTACACAACATTCTACGCAACATTCCCTTTCCTTAAATTCCTCCTGTCTTTCTACTCCATCTCAATTTCCAAACCCCTTCTCCAATTACTCTTGCTACACATGTATGTATGCATATAGAAGTATAACGTACTGCTTCTATTTAGTGTGGGTCATAAAACCATAAATATTTTTATTTGTTAATTTAGGATTGGATAGCCTTTCATGGGGCTCATCCCTACACAGACAGATTCTCCTTTTCTTAGCGGTTATAAGTTGTCTGTATTTCTTCATGTAGTGAGGCTATACCATGAGAGGTGCCTAGTGAACTGTTGGGGAATCAACTAGAATTATCGCTGTTGGATCTTGTTTAGTCTACTACATTGTAACAATTTCTTGGGTCTAAGTTTCTGTCACTTATAGACGATGTATCTTGTAGCAGATATCCTAGTCCCTTGGCTCTAACCATCTACCTACCTCTCTTTTGAGATGCTCTTTGAGCCTTAGCTGTAGGGATTGAGTTGTTAGCTATATTAGTTGGGATGAAGTACATCACTGACAGTTATAATCTGCACCTTGATCAGTTGTGTAGAAGAAAATTCAACCATGACTTGGCAGCTAGATTACTTGGCATACTGTGGTTCTAAATAAGAAGCATGGAACATTTTGCTCCAGGAGTCTGAAGTAGTGTGAGTAGCCTGTAGATACCCTGTGGGTAAGTATGCAGTCTCCATATCTCCTTCAATGTGCTTCTTCCACACAGAGACCCTGGTGAGGTGAGCTAAGGTAATGGGGCTAACCCATCGAATTTGATAAGCTTCCACTATATGAGAGCTTGATAGTGTGCAATAGAGCAGACATTGTTCCCTGAAACTGTCTCCAGGGTGTATCTCTAAACCTTTCCCGATCTACAGACATTGCTGCTTTTAGGGAGATGCTGTAGTTACGATGGTACAGTTATGGGATTCTCTAATGGTTTCTACTTCAGAACAAAGCTTCTGGAACGAGGGATGGAATGGGAATATCTGTGGCTATAAGGATGGATATTACAAATGCAGTTGGGAATTATGCTGGCTTAAGAAAGCGGTGGAGGTAAGTTCTCTCCCCAGGTCACTGACTGGTCCAGACATAGGTGGGGAAGCTAGGGTTACAGTGGCAGCATGATGTCTTTGTTAAACTGACCCTCAACCCAAGTGTTACCTCCAAGTTATAAATATGTTTATTGCACCCTGGGTGTATTTTGCCATGCTGGCCTATGTTGTGGCTTGTAGGTTTTCCAGCTGGATAGGACTTTGAGTTGCTTTTCTCCCATCACATCTAGCATTGTACCTTCAGATAGGAGACAATCGAATCTTCAGTAATAGGCTCCTAGTTCGGTTGCAGCTAGATTCCTCCAAGTCCTGTGTCTGAAGTGTGGGGGGGGGGCTTCGGCAACAGGGTCTTCACATTCTGTGAGAGGATCAAGATCAGTGGCAACAGCCTATGTTGTTTCTGGAGCCTCTTGGATTTCCCCGACCAATGACCTCGTGGGTTGTTTCTTAAGGCTGAGATTGCAGTTTTTGAAAGTGTTTGGCTCTTGTGGGATATTTGTCACATATGTATGTATGTACACATATGTACATATATAAAAATGTGTAACATACATATGCAAACATACATACACATATGTAAAGGTGCACATATATCTGCATGTACATGTATGTGTATATATACACATATATAACATAAATACATATATATGCACACAAATACATTATATGTATTTTTAACAAATAATATGCTTCCTTATGCCTTTTCTAGTCATTCTTAGTGTTCCTTAGTCCTTCCTCCCTTTTCTTCACTCTCTCTCCCTCAGTATTTCCCTCCCCTCTCCCATGATACAGTCCCCTGTTGTTTTTTCTCCACTCCCCTTCACATCCCCTATTTCCTATTACCACCTCATGCAGAGTTTCCTTTGTCTCCACCCCGCCCCTCTCTACTTCTCTTGTTTGTGTGGTTACTCCAGCTTGTATACTGATATCTAAAGATTTAGAACTATGAACCACAAATAAGAAAGAGCATGCATTTATTGGTATTTACTTTAAGTTCCTTGAACTGTTTGTTCTTATTTCCTTAAAGTTCTTGAGTTCTTTTGGTGAAATTTGTGATAGCTCTTTTACATTCTGTGTTCTGGGACTCAGCTAGTTAAATCTCACTGGAGAACATTTCTATAACACTGGTGGATAGCATGTGGGGCATGATGCCTTGATCTTTAATATGATCTGTGTTTTTGTGATGAGACCTAGGCATGTGGACTGATTTCATTAACTGTGTGTCTGACATGAGATTCTGGCATGGGTCTGTTGAGTGGAAGTTTTGGTTCTGTTTTTATTATGGGCAAAGTTTGGTATCCACAAATTTACACACTTGGGCTTGTATGAAAGCAATGCTTGGGAGTGTGATGCCTTAGTCAGAGTTTCTATTTCTGCACAAAACATCATGACCAAGAAGAAAGTTGGGAAGGAAAGGATTTATTCAGCTTACACTTCCACATTGGTGCTCATCACCAGAGGAAGTCAGGACTGGAACCCAAGCAGGTCAGGAAGCAGGAGCTGATGCAAAGGCCATGGAGGGATGTTACTTACTGGCTTGCTTCCCCTGGCTTGCTCAGCCTGCTTTCTTATAGAACCCAGGTCTACCAGCCCAGGGATGGCTCCACCCACAATGGGCTGGGCCAGGGATGGCTCCTCCCACAATGGGATGGGCCCTCCCCCATTGATCTCTAGTTGAGAAAATGCCTTACAGCTGGATCTCATGGATCAGCATTTCCTCAACTGAGGCTCCTTTCTCTGTGATAACTCCAGCTTGTGTCAAGTTGACACAGAACCAGCCAGTCCATTTGAGGCTGATGTGGTTGGTTAGGGGTCTTGGGCACTGTTGTGGTTTGAATAAGAGCAACCTCCATAGACCCATATGTTTTAACACTTGGTCTCCAGTTAGTGGGACTATTTGGGAATGATCAGGAACAAGGCCCTGTTAGAAGAGCTGTGTACAGGGGGCAGAATTTTAGGATAGAATAAGACTTGTGTTATTTCTAGTCTCTCTCTCTTTCTGCGTCCAAATTTTGTATCAAGACGTATGTTTTCAGCTCTACCACTTTGGACTCTAATCTGGTATTCTAAACTGAAACTGAGTGCTTTCTTAAAGTTGCCTTGGCCATAGCATTTTATCATCGCAATAGAAAAGTAAGAAAATATCTGCCCACCAGGTGAGGCCAGTCAATAGTCAGTATGATGGAGTCCAAGTCTGAGAATTGGAGATATCACAGGCAAGTAAGCTTCAGAGACACACCAGCCCAGACCCAAATCTTTGTCTCAAATGATGCTGGGAGGGTAGACATGGTGCAGGCAGAATTAGATTCCTGGGACTCAGCAAACTGGACCAGCTATTAGGGTGTATTGTCTGAGCTAAGCTAAGATGCAGGGAATGGGACAGGTGAGCCTCACCAGACTGTGCACAGAATGTGACACCTGGCCTAGGTTTGGAACCTGTGGAGGGTAGAGATGAACTAGGACCAGGAGGACTTACCAGACTGGATTGGAGCACAGGATGTGCAACCAGGCCAGGACTGGAGGTTGCATAAGGTGTGGATGGGCTAGGGTCAGGTGTGCATAGCAGACTCAGCCAGTGTACTGCACGCATGACTTAGGCTAAGACAGAATTTATTTATCCTATTGTGTGTTCACATGAGTGGATTGTGCGTATGTGTACATGTGTATAGGTCAGAAGATAACGTATGGGAGTAGGAATTTTCTTCTGTCACGTGGATCTCAGGGATTAAATTCAGTTCAACCATCTTTGAGCATGTGTATTTACCTAATAAGCAATTTCAACAAACTCCTAGAATATTTGTATTTGGTGAATTTTATTTTCTTGTTTGTTTATTATTTGTCTGTTTGTTTATAGGTGGGGTCTCATTTAGTAGCCTTGGCTGGCCAGGAACTCACTATGTAGACTAGGCTTGGCCTCTAGCTCACAGACAATCATCTGCCTCTGCCTTCTGACTGCTTGAATTGAAGATAGACACAGCCATGCCTGGTTCTGATTTGTTTTTAAATTCCAACTTTAAATTTTTAAAATTGAAATTTGATCATATCATTTTACCATTTTTTTCTTCTAATTCATTTTATCTTGTACTAGCTCAAATTCACGGTCTTTGGCATCTTTTTTTAATGAGTGTGTGTGTGTGTGTGTGTGTGTGTGTGTTTGTGTGCATGTGTGCATATGTGTGTGCCATACTCATGTGTGTGCATATGTGTGTGACTGCACATGGTAATTTATATGTATATAATTTCAGGGATGACCACTCATTGTTGGATAACCAATCATTTTGTGTGGATCTTCCACGAAAAAGGCTATTTTCTTCTGCTCTCAGGAGAAAATATTTGCCTGTAATTCTTTGTGTAGGGTTGGGACCATGAGCCTTTTTTCTTCTGTGTTCGAATGCTGGTTGGCTTTATCCTTGTTTAGGCATCCATTTTTGTTGATACTTCCTAGATATAGCTTCCCTAGCATTTCTAGAAGAGCAAATCTGATGGAGACAATTTGCTTCCCTGGATTTTACAGTCTTCCTCCCCTTCCTTCTCTGTGTTCCCTGGATCTTGAAGGCAGGACTTATGTTGTGACTAGATCCATTGGGGCTGGGCATGTGACCATACGGCCGCATGACCATATAGCCAATTATTGTCTGTATTTTGATCAGTTGTATTTTCCAGTGATGGTCTCTGTAGGACTAGTTTCTTGTGCAAGATGTATCACATTGTTTAAAGATTTTATTTTGTTTTTATGTGGTGTGTAGTTGCCCATGGAGGCCAGAAGTGTCAGGTGCTCTGGATCTGGAGTTACAGAAGGTTATGATCCATCCGACAGAGTTGCAGGGAACTGAACCCAGATGCTCTTCAAGAGCAGCAGGTGTTCTTAACCATGAAGTTATCTCTCCAGCATCCATCCTTCTTCCATTCCTGAAACCTTTTTGAGCTGACTGGACAAGACTGCATAGAATCCCAGGAGAAAAGTGGGTTCCGATTATCAGGAAATCAGTGGAGATTCAATTATCTCGATTATGATTTTATTAGCAACCAGTGTTTTATCTTTGAAATGCAGGCTGTGGTCTAAAATGTGTTATTATTTCCTATCATTTCCCACCACCATGCTAACTTCTGAGAATAACGTCTTAGGAACAAAGCCAGGTATCTTCATGAAATGAAATAGAAGTATCCCGAGAACAAAATTGATTAACCATGGCTGCTAATCTTTAATGCCTGATTTTGGAGAATGGGAACAGCTTCTGTTCTATAATCCTATGACTCCTGTGAACTTCTAGCACACGGTTTTACCTGAGTGATGTTGTAGAGTTGTGATGAGAAATTTTGTGAGTTTATGAGCACATCATTTATGTGTACATAAAGGGATCAACATTTTTTTAACCAAGAGAGGGCCTAAGGAAGATGGATATATAAGAGAGAAGGGGGGCAGGAGGAGAAAAACCCACATTCAGGCCATGTAGAAAATGAAAAGCTCACTTGAGCATTTTTTGAGTAAATGACTTACCTGGTATTAAAAAAAAATTGGTTTAGGGGGGCATAGTGTGTCCCAGGGAAAAGAGGTAAAACTAACCCTGTGTGTGTGTGTGTGTGTGAGAGAGAGAGAGAGAGAGATAGAGAGAGAGAGAGAGAGAGAGAGAGAGAGAGAGAGAGAGAGAGAGGGAGGGAGGGAGGGAGGGAGGGAGGGAGGGAGGGAGGGAGGAGAGAGAGAGAGAGAGAGAGAGAGAGAGAGAGAGAGAGAGAGAGAGAGAGAGAGAGAGACTGACTTTATTCTTCTCTGTGTTTTGAACCAGGCTATAAACCCATTCCTAGACATTTTACCTTCTGAAGACCTTACCTTAGTTACTTCCATCTTCTTCCTCCTTCCAATCCTGGTAAATCCATCAGCACATCTCCATCTCCTACATAAGGATTACTTGTACTCTTAATGTCTATTCCTGAAACCTTTGTATATTTTGGGGCAGATCCTCTCTCAGATGAATGCTTGTCAAAGATTTCTCTCCCATTCTGTCTGTTCATTGACTTCACTTTCGCTTGCTGCACTGAATGATTTTTAGATACTTATGGTCGCATTTGTTGATTGCTGGTCTTATTTCTCATGCTACCAGAATTTTATTCATAAAGCTCTTATCTGTGACTATAGGTTGAGTCATGCACCGTACTTTCTCAACTACCAGGTTCAGGGTATAAGATCTTACATTGGGGTTCTTGATCCATTTGAAGGTGAGTTTTGTGTAGAGTAAGAGAAAGATTTGGTTTTTATTTACTTACTTTTTGTATGTTGAAATCTAGTGTTTCTGTCACAATTTGTTCAAGATGCTTTTTCCAGTGTGTATGTTTGGCATCTTAGTAAAATATTGTAGTTGTGTAGACCTATATCATAGTCCTAAATACTGTTTCCTTGGATTATGTGTCTGGTTCATGCCACTTACATGCTGTTTTTTTTTTTTTTTTATTGTTTCAGCTCCATAATATTTGAAATCACATGTAATGGTATCTTCTGCACTACTCCTTTTGTTCAAGATGGGTTAGGCTAGCCTTGGTCTTTTCTGCCTCCATATAAATTTTGGGGTTGTTTTGTTTTGTTTTTGATCAGTGACATCAGGATTTTGATTGCAATTGGGTTGAATCTGCAGATTGCTTTCGGTAGAATGGTCTTTACACAAAATTAGTCCTTCCAATTTATAATCACAGAATGTCTTTCTATTGTCCTGTGTCTTGCTGAATTTCTTTCTTCGGTGTCTGAAAGTTTTCATTGTAGATGTCTTTAGGTTTATTCCCAGGCATTTACATTTTTGTAGATATTTATCAATGGTATTATTTGCCTTATTTTCTTTTTAGTCTACCATTGGTATAGAGAAATGCTACTAAATTTTGTGTGCTAATTCTGTGTCTTGTGGTTTTATTAAATGTGTTTGTCAGCTCTACTTAACCATTGGGGAATTGAAAATTGAAAGTGCTTTAAGATTTCACCTACTCCAGTCACAAGGGCTATTATCAGGAATACAAATAACAATTAATGTTGGCTTGGGTGTGGTAAGAATGGAACACTTATTCCCTTTTGGTGAGAATATAAACTAAATATTTGAAATCAGGCTGAAGAGTTGCCCTTTTATAACTAAAAAAAAACCCCCTAGAAATAGTACTGCCTTATAATAATCCAACTCTACTTTTCCTGAAAATATATCCAGAAGACTTTATAGCATATGGTAGAGAGACACACATATCCATATTCATTGCTGTTCTATTGAAAATATCTCCCAAATGGAATCAACCTATATGTCCATTATCAAACCAATAAGGTGTGCTTTCTAATGAAGAAGAAAAAGTGACACAAACCCACAATGGACTAGCACTCAGATGCAAAAGAATGTGAAATCATGAAGTGTGCAAGTCAATAAGTAGAATTGGAAAAAAATATTGAATAAGAAACCTCAGGCCTGGAAAGACTAACACCTTCTGTATGTTTTCTCTCATGGGTGGATTCTAATTTCCAACTTCTACGTGTTGGGAACACAAATGAAAGGCTGGAGAGTAGAGAGAGATGTTGGGGGTGGGGTATGTTTAGGGAAGGTAGATAGAAGACCATATGTAGAATGAATGTTGCAAGATTGAATCCTGGGCGTGATGTTTAGAGCCGTATGGAATATACTGTCTGACAGGACAGTAGAATACATGCAAGAAAAGAGGAAGGGAGTTCCGGGGTTAAAAAATTAAGTAGGGATGAGGCAGGAAACTTGGGCAAGAGGAAGCATTGTGGGTGGATTCATCAACGCTAAGGAAGTATAAAAAGGCTTTATATAAAACCACACTGTTTAGAAAACTAATTTCTAAATGCAACTTTAGAATAAAGAGTTTGAAAGCCAACACAATGATGTCCTTGTGTATCTGATGAGGACTGTGAATCAGCCATAAATGTACCATAAGAATGGTTTTGAAGTTCGCCTATATACATTTTGGTGAGGAAAAAAAAAATCCTAAAATTTTGTAGCTGGTAAATATTGGGGGGGTAACTGCACAGTTCTATTCCCCAAATTTATATTTTAAAAGGCAGCCAGTCTGTTTTATTGACTTCCTTATCTTTAACTTATGTGCATAGGTGTTCTGCATGTTTGTCTGTGCACTGTGTACATGCAGTGGCTGTAAAGGTCAGAAGAGGACGTCAGATCCCCAGATACTGGAGATATAACAGATTGTAAGCCACCATGTTGGTGCTGAAGAATTGAACCTGAGTCCTTTGCAAGAGCAGTCAGGAAGATAGCACTCATTTGGCCAAGTACTTTCTACATAAGCAGTGGGGAGGGTGTCAGAGTTTGATCACTAGAACACACATTTTAAAAGAAATAAAGGTCAACTGACATTTCTTTTCTGGGAACTCTCTCAGGCTTGCTAGCTAGCCAGTCTGGCTCGATCAGTGACTTCTGGCTTCACCACAAGACTTGTCTGGAGAGATAAGGCAGAGGGTGATGGATGAGCCCACCCCATGTTGACCTCTGTCTGCCTCGGATACTAGTGGACAGTGGGGTTAAGATACGTGGATGGATGGTGGATCCAAGTGATATGCTCACAGTGTATATTACAACAAAAGGTTTCAGTAAGTGAATTTTGCTGTGCTGCTGTAATGAAGTCCGTGGTTCTCAGAACATGGACCAGGAGTCCCTGGATTAGTCACTTTCCTTGATACTGTGAGCAAGTATCTGACAAATGCAACTGAAGGGAGGAAGGGTTTATTTGGGCTCCTGGTTTGGGGAAACACAAACAGGGAAAGGAATGGCTCAAGGCAGTTCCATGGTGGCAGAAACTCACAGCTAGGACTCTTCACCTTCTCATATCTTTGGGAACAGGAAGCAAGGAGCAATAGAAGTTAGATTGGGCTAGAAACTTCAGGTCTGACAATCAACCATTCACATCCTCATCTGGATTCCACTTTCCAATGTTCCACAACCTTTGTAAACAGCACCACCATCCAGAAGTCAAGTGTTCAAACACATTAGCTTTTGGGGGTGGTCACATCTAAACCACAGCAGCCAGTAAAACCCTTTCATGGGGTCAACGAAGTCAAACTACTTTCATAACATCAAATTGCTCTGGGCCTTTTTCCATCTCCTTTTTTATGGGTGTAAATAGAGTTGCCAGAGGTTTCATGGCAATGTGATGTGTGTCACAGACTGAATGAAGGCACAGAATATGAGAAACCCACTGTCTTATATTACCAGAAATCAGCACATATTTGTATAATCGTAAAACCAATGCCACTCTTCTTGGTAATTTTAGACATAGCATTTTTCCAATATGACATCATTTATCCTAATAGGCAACGGGCTACCTATTGCTATGTCAAAAACAATTTACAAAATTTTAAAAAAGCTCTTTGGTGTGACATAGCTAAAGCCACAGATACATTAAGTTTTCTAATCATAACACTTTCTAATTCATTTTCAATAATTTCAACAAGAAAAAGCCAGTGGCAGTGGTGCAGGAGCTCCCTGCTACTTTTGTAGGAAGCAAGAATAAATATGTAGGGACTAAATTGCTATTCCACAAAATGTAATTATACCTGGGTGCACTTTAACCAGAGGGCTTGAGTTGTAAATGTAATTAGGATACAATTTATCAAATATTAATTTTCAGTTCTTTAGTGGAGCAAAAAGCATCTATTCAAAGTAGAGAATGAAAAGGAGAACTGCCTTCTGGGATATCACAGTCAGGCTTCTGTTGTAGTTCCACTGCACCCTAGCTTCTTTTTGGCCTTATGGAAGAGATGTTTCATAGCCCAAAGTAACGTATGTTGAGTGGGATCTTGATTTTGCTGTTGACTAGTGGTAGGGTGTTGACTGGAGAAATCACTCCTTTCTCTTAGCTGTGGCTTTCTCATGGAGTTAGGGAGAGGCCAGCATTTGGTTCCTTCTTAAGTCATCTGAGTCTGAAGTGGACTGAGGAAGGTGTGAGACCAGAACATGGCATTTAATGAGCCAATGAAGTGATGATAGACTTTTGTTTGCTCAGACAGAGCCTAGAAGAGGTTGCAGGGAATCTTGTGTGCAAAATTCCAAGAGGGGTTAAGGGGTATGAATAGGTGGGGCAGCAGCTCAGTTAGAATTTACTGGGTGAACTAGCTCCAAAGGGAGTTTCCACTCAGAGATGAGAGCAGTCGTTCCACAGGAGTAAGTGGCCACTCCAGAGTCAGCAGAGGGATAGAGAGCATCCTTCACCAGCTGTGACTGCATTTGACGTATTGTCTTAAGGGAAGGGAAGATATACAGGCAGGTTTCCCTTGGGCTGGTTGGTAACTTTTCTTATTCAATTGTAGATTTGATTCTGTTTACACATAAAAATGATGATTCATGGTTAATAACATCAACTTGACAGGATCTAGAATTACTTAGGAAACAGAGAACTGGATATGCCTGTGAGGGATTATCTTGATTAGGATAACTGAGTTTGAAGATTCGTCATAGTGGATGACAGCATTCCCTGGCCTTGGCTTCTAGACTGCCTATCATGGAGAAAGCCAGTTCTGGTGATCATCGCTTTCTGCTTCCTGACTGGAGGTGCAATGTGGCCAGCTGCCCAAACTCCTGCTTTCTGAACTTCCTTACCATGAAGAAATCTACCCACAAACTGTTGAGCCAAAAATAAACTCTTTCTCCCTTACATTTTATTTATTAGGATATATTTTAAAGCATCAGAAATATAAACCCAGACAGCATTAAAAGAAGTGGCTGTTAATGCTGATCACCTGCAAGCATATTTTTTTAAAAGAAATTCCCTCATAGTCATGTGGAGATCCAGCTTTGTGTTTGGATTGAGAATTTGCCCTTTCTGAAGAGCTTATGGTCTTTCTCCTGCTTCCTTTGCTACATTGCTCCGAGAAACTTCTACCCTCACACTTTTCCGTTCATCTGTCAATCACTCCAAGCCTATTGAATCAGAGTGATGCTCCTTTTCATAACTGCATTCATTTGTCCATCTACCTGGATGCTTCCACCCTCAACATGGCCAGCTAGATTTCAAAGCTGCATTTTCTTAGGGCCATCTTCTCTGAAGGTGGAAGTGAGTTTGTAGTTTCTCTATTATGGTTTAAAGAGAAGGGTCCATCACCACTCAAATATTTGAAACTTGGTTCTCACCTGGTGGTGGTGGTTAGGGAGTGTCTTAGTCAGGATTTCTATTCCTGCACAATACATCATGACCAAGAAGCAGGTTGGAGAGGAAAGGGTTTATTCCACTTACACTTACAATTACACATTACTGTTATGACCAAAGGAAGTCAGGACTAGAACATAAGCAGGTCAGGAAGCAGGAGCTGATGCAGAGCCATGGAGGGATGTTACTTACTGGCTTGCTTCCCCTGGCTTATTCAGCTTGCATTCTTATAGAACCCAGGGATGATACCACCCACAGTAGGCTGGACCCTCATCCCCCATCTCCCTTGATTACTAGTTGAGAAAATACCTTACAGCTAGACCTCTTGGAGGCATTTCCTCAACTTAGGCTCCTTTCTCTGTGATAACTTCAGTAAAACAAGCCAGTACAAGGAGCTTTAGGAGACATGACATACGGAGTAAGTAAGTGAATAGGAGTTGAAAAGCTGTGTACCACTTCCAGTTTGCTCTCCATGCTTGATGCTTGCTGTTGAGGATGTGCTCTGAGCTCCTTGCTCTGGCCACTATGCCATTTACTGTCATGCTTCCCTACCATAATGAACACTTAGCCCTCTGCAATAAGAAGCCAACAAAAGCAAACCAAAACCAAAACTTTAACAAACAGACCAAACAACCAAACAACCAAACAACCAACCCACTAACCAACCAACCAAACAAACAAACAATCAACCAACCAAATAACCAATCAACTAACCAAACAACCAAACAATCAACCAACCAAACAACCAAACAACCAAATAACCAACCAACCAAACAAACAAACAAACAAATAACCAATCAACTAACCAAACAACCAAACAACCAAACAACCAACCAACCAAACAACCAACCAACCAATCAACCAACCAACCAACCAACTAACCAACCAACCAAACAAACAAACAAACTAACCAACCAACCAACCAACCAACCAACCAACCAATCAACCAACCTACCCACTCTTTCTTTCATACTCTGCTTTGGTCATGGTGTTTTATCACACAATAGCAATGTAATGGATACATCTATCACTATTCTTTCAGTTCATAGAAGTTTGTTTTGGGAATTTATACCGCTTTGATTTTAGACTCTATTATTGAAAGTTAATTGGCACGTTTTCAAAAATATGTATATATAGTTAAGAAGTTAAAATATTTATCATGAAAACAATACTACTTTGTACCAATTCCCAACTTGGTTTTGCTAACTAGCTCAATAACCTTTTAGGGTATTATGTCCTGGCTGGAGAAGATAAAAAACTGTCCTTTTTGCATGGTTTCATTCTCTTCTTACATAAATATTTATTTCAAAAATGCTGGGTAAATCAGAATCAGCATTCATGGTTTAATATAAATTCATGGATAATATAAATATTGCTCACCCAATTAACCTTGTGAAGGATTCTGCCTAATTTTTGTATGGTTATTTATTAAGCTGAAGATTCCTTCTTTATTCATAGATACTGTTGTATTTTCTTATATTTCTTTTTTACACTTAAAAGCCTTGTTACATCAATTAACATTGTATTTCCTATGCTGGAATACTTAACTATTAGTTGACAAGTGAGTTCATTAGTCTCCAGGGCAACAGATGCCTTTCCTTTTGAAGGTCCCCTTAATTTTGTCTCTCTATTCCATCTCGAATATTTCTAAGGTTATTTTAGTCCAGACCATCTGTTTCAGCTATGCCAATTACACTGTTGGAGGGAGACAAAGACACTATGTAGCTAAACTGTAAATAAGGAAGAGCATGACTCTGTCCCAATGAATATTTATTTAATGATACATTCTACAAACAGTGGGCAAGGTTTAGCCTGTAGACTCCAGTTCCCCACCCTGGTCTTCGCGATTTTGTTATTTGCTCTCTATATACCCTTTCTGGAGCCCTACACTCAGCTGCTCTGACTGCATCATTCTCTCAGCATCTTGCTGGGGCATCCGGCAGCTTCACTGCTGTCCTGTTTTGGGACTTGTTGTTTCTCGGGCTCTACATCTTCTGCTTTCTAGCTTTGCTCCTTTGTTTAGCTGGAGGAGTTTTTTTTTTTTTTTTTTTTCTTTTTAAGTAACTTCCTGAAAATGAGAGTGTGTCTAAGAGATAAACTATCTCAAAATGTTTAAATGTTACTATGATATTTGTCTAGTTCAGATAAGTGATGGGTTCCAGATTAAATATTTCCTCTGGATTTTCAAGGCTTCCTCCAGTGTGTTGGTAACTGGAAGCATTTCTGATGATTGTATTTCGATTGTATTTGCACACTATCCTAACACCTTTCTTCATCCACACTTCACAGTTCTGCGATTCCTGGGGATACCTTAGCAGTGTGGTCATTTTCATCCCCATGGGACACCTGTGTCCTCTGTGCCTGACACATGAGTCTGGGGTTTCTAATTCCTTTGCCTCCTCCTTCTGTCAGGCTGCTGGGCTTTCCGAGGCCAAAGGAAGAAGAAAGCTATGGGCTTCAGCTTTTCTGTGCTCAAGTCTTGCTCCTTATTTCTGTGGGGCATCAGGTCTCTGGGAACCTTGAATACATTGAGTAATTTTGTTCAGTACATTCCTTTGGGGCCTTTAACTTTTCTTTATTATCAATCAATATTCATACATCTACTTATCCCATCTTCTATAATCTAATTAAACATGACCATTCATTTACACTTTAAGACAATTTCTCGGGGGATTTAATGTCTCACGGGAACAAATAGGTGAGTGCTTATGTTTGAGTGGCTGCATTTAAGTAGAAGTTCATGGACATGAGTTTCCTTCCTTAAAATTCTGTCTGCTTTCCCCTATAATGATCCTGTGTCCATTTGTTCAGCCACAGTACCCTTCATATGAACTTAAGGAAGCACACTCAAACTTTGTGTGCTGTGAATGGGAGAGTGGGTGGGGATTGAATCTAGGGCTTCATGAGAGTGGGCAGATGCCCTACAGTTGAGCCACAACTTTGTGTTGATTTAAGAAACAAACACCAAGTGAAATGGTTTACCAGGAGATAGCCTGGGGAAAGATGCTTGAAGGGAAAGCTGAACTCAGTTGATGAAAGGTACCAGGCTGAGCACAGGGAGTCTGTGTCTATTAAAATTTCACCCATGGTGTCTCATCATTGGTGGAGGTGACAGTGTATTTCATTTTGGCCAAAATGAGTCAGAAAGAACTTTTTTTTCATGTCTTTAGGATGAAGGCTGTTTTCAAGAAGTATCATGTAGTGGGGATATGATGGTATGAGCTGGAGAGCAGAGAGTTGGTGGAGGAACAATCAACAGCACGTAAGGTGATTTAAAACAGCACCAATGTGGAGACTTAAAGATGCTTCTCAGTCACTGCTGGTTTCTTGGGCACAGAGACTTGAGGAGCCCCGGGAATGGGTAGAGGTTTGTTTTTATATTTGGGGCAATAAGAAAACATCCAAGTAGAAAGGATTAGCAAACATCTAGTAGAATGTAGGTTTATGGGAAGAGATTTCGAAAGAGAGAATGGCATGAAGAGATGTAGTTACTTTCTCAAGGTCATGTAGCTGGCAACTAGCAGACCCAGAGTCCTAGAAGTAAGGTCTGTGTAAGCCCACAACTCACAGTGAACTGAGAGCTTGTGCAGACAAAGTGTGTCAGCGCGAGAACCAGAGGTTTGGGGTTTGCTGTGGGGGAAACTGACATTTACCACAGCAAGTGCTTACCCAAGATTAATGGTGCAAATACTGTAGAATGCAAATAATGTGTGTGTGAAGACTGTGTGCTCCCTCGCTGGGATCTAGTCCACAGGTAGATCCTGGGTCAGGCAAACTTCCTGGCTAAGGCTGACGCCCCTTCTGCTTTCACTTGGATGATTTCTCCAACAGCACTGGCTACACTTTCTATGGTTACACTTTCTACCCTGCCCACTGCTATGGTTTAAGCCAGAGAAATCTGTAGCCAAGCAGAAATTCTCAGAACACAACTGGGGCTGACATCCTGCCTGCTTTTTTCCTCACTCTTGCTCAGCAGCCCAGCCTCAGAGGTCCACAAAGAACCATAGTCTAATGAGCCATGGACAGGTTAGGGCTCTGGTCTCTGGTCTCTGGTCTCTGGTCTCTGGTCTCTAGTCTCTGGTCTCTGGTCTCTGGTCTCTGGTCTCTGGTCTCTGGGCTCTGGGCTCTGGTCTCTGATCTCTGGGCTCTGGGCTCTGGGCTCTGGGCTCTGGGCTCTGGGCTTTGGGCTACAGGCTCTGGCTTTTTTTTCTCTATAACCTCTACACAGTTTGAGATGCTGTTGGGTTCATGTCTTAGGCTGGGGGAGGAAGAGGAAGCAGACACCTTGGGAGTGGAGGCGTGGAGTGTGTAGGTTGTGAAACAGCATATGAGAAGCCTCTAGAACCAGCAAAGAAAGTTTTGTTTCTGGAATTCATAATTCATGGTTTTCATACTCAACATTTCTGTTACTTGAAATTGTGATAAAAATCTATGTCATCTTATGGACTTGCACATGTGTTTTATACGAAAAAGAAATTGTAAGCCTATTATGGTTTCCTTTTCTTAAGCATGGTTTAATTTTGTGAAGAACAGTAGTGTGGCTGGGCTGAATCATAGGAAATGTGGGCATGCCTGTTCTCTACCATGATTATAACACCCTGGCAAGTAGTCTTGAGCTCTTGCTGAAAAGAGGGTACTCCTTGATCTTGGGTATTGTTTGCTTTCTTTTATCAATAGAGTTGCTTTAATTTCATTTGTCAGATAAAAAAAAAGCATGAGTCCTATGTTCGAATCTCTCTTCTATTTTCTTACTGGCTTTTAACATTGGGATAGTTACTTAGCCTCTTCAAATTCTCATTGTCTCACTCTAAATAAAGATGAGAATATTATCTTCATACACGTACACACACACACACACACACACACACACACACACACACACACACACACACACCAACACCAATTTACTGCACATTGCATATTTAAGGGAGAAAACCGTAGGTGTTTGTGTTTTGGATTTTATTTTTAAACATTACAAAAATGTTCCATTCATGGAATTTTGACATTAAGAATGAGGAAAGATTATTTATATCTGAGTCAGTATGAAAACATTACACATATGATTTCGGTTCTGTCATATACATATTTAAAACAAAAATATATCTGTAGGGATGGTAGAGGGAGAAGCACAGGAAACAGTAGGAAATACAAATATGGATGAGTTTCCAAAAACGTGGCAATGGTGAGAGACAATGAACTTTAACATGCCAGTGTTTGCAGGTCAATGACTTTAGTTTTACTAAATTGATATTTGATTTATGAGTATTCATGTCATCAGTTGCTGTTGCTTCCATTTGAAACTTATCCAAGTATCATCTCTTTTCTTTCCTTCCTTTTCTCTTTCTTTCTTTCTTTCTTTCTTTCTTTCTTTCTTTCTTCCTTTCTTTCTTTCTTTCTTTCTTTCTTTCTTTCTTTCTTTCTCTCTCTCTTTCTTTCTTTTTTCTTTCTTTCTCTCTCTCTTCCGTTCTTTCTCTCTCTCTTTCTTTCTTTCTCTCTCTCTTCCTTCCTTCCTTCCTTCCTTTCTTTCTTTCTTTCTTTCTTTCTTTTTTTCTTTCTTTCTTTCATTCTTCCTCTGAAATATTCACCTTACACATCTACTCACCAACTTACTCATTCCATCTTTTCACTGATATATACATCTACCAATGCTTCCAACCCATCCATTCACCTATCAACCTATACATGCAACCCATCCACCCACCATCCATTCACCTACGCATCCAATGTCACCATCCATCTATCCATTCTTCAACCCACCCATTATTTTCTCTTCTGAGTTGATAAACCACTAAATATACCCTATCTATTTGATCATATCCTAGGAAATAGTAATACAAGTGCTAAAGACAATGCAGCCTTTCATGAGATCATGGCTTATAGAAGAGGCAGTCATGTAAACCAACAGAGCACCAGTGGGAAATAATGACTGGCTGACACAGATATGGAATGGTAGACAGCTTCATAAAGGACTTGCTCTTAAAATGGATCTCAGAGAAAATAGAATAATTCGTTAGGAAATCAAGGTTTCTAGGTTTGGGAGAGATTAAGAATGTGTTATAAGCACAGTAAATTTTGAATAACTATTGGAGAGACATGGTGCTTTCTGAACAGAAAACCAGTTTATTTAAAACCATTCCCCAGGTTCATGAAACAAGTGTAGAAGATAGGAAAGGTTTTGTTGGTGGCAGATAAATTTGAACTCAAGTTTGATTGACTAACATGACCTTGATTAAACTATTTAACCTCTATAAGCTTTACCTTCTTTATATTTAACAGAAGGCTAGAAGTCAAGAGTGTCATGAGCTAAAGTATAGTGAGAAAACACATGAAGCATCTTTGTGCATTGCTCTACCCAGAGGAGACCCTCAAATTGGACCTAGTTTTAAAATACCATTGTATTGGATTTTTGGTTTAGCAGAGTCTTGATGGTACAAGAATTAAGTCAGATGATGGGGGAGAAGATGCTTCTGTCAATAGAGTAAATATGACTTATGACTTTCCAACTATTTTGCTGAACATTTAGGAAACTTCTCTGAATCATAGCAACAGGTTTAGTGATGTGGAAACTGTCCTTTGGGTTCACCTTCCTCTGTTTGCTTTAGCTGATGTGGAGTCAAACAGAGTACATTTACCATCTCTTTTTCTGACTGCCGCTTGTGAGCAAAGCTAAAACATAAACTTGTGAGAACAAAGCTCTTTGGAGAGCTTTGTTAAGCACAGAGCAGTTCCCAACAACGTAACTGAGCAGCACAGGACACTGAATGGAAATGACATTGTAGATCCATCTCTCGTTTGTGGAATGGACCCTCAAGTCCAGGTTATAGAAAGCAAATTAAGGCATTAGGAATAGAGCTCAGTGGTAGAAGCCTTACCTAGTACACACAAGGTTCTAGGTTTAATCTCTAACACTAGGGGGAGAAGAGGACATACAGACATTTTAAAAACAAGACAACCTGCAGTCAGCTGTTTCTTTCATGGAAACAGTATTACTAGGAGAGCTGGGCAGCAATTCATATTCTCAGAATAGTTCTTCAGTTCAGAATTACTTCTTGTTGCTCTTTATCTTCAGTGTGCATTACAGTCTCCTTGGAAGAACATAGAGCCCTCTTTTCTACTCTTGACTTCCTGATACAGTGTGTCCATGATGAGACTCAAGAAGTATCATTTTTTTTAAGTTCTAGGTAGTACTAATGCTATTCTTGCAGAGAGGCCATAATGAGAATCACTGGCTCAGGAAGAGGGGAGGGGCCAAACAATTTTAGCATTTTCCCAAAGTATCTACCTTCCAGCCGCTCTCCTTTTGTGTGCTTTCTAGATATACTTTCTATGGTACACAGAGACATAATCTGTATGAATCCTGGAGGGACATTTGTTTATATTGTGGGGGAATAAGGCAATCAAAGTGTTGGAGGGACAATTCTCCAATGTGTGCAGGCAGGCCTTCCTAAGGTCCCAATGCTTCTGTTACCTAATGATGTAACCTAACCCATGGAAAAGCCAAGTTGGCAGCTTTTGGTAAAAGATGGTGACTTCAACATTCCCAGTTTCTCCTTAAATAACAAAGCAAATTTGAGTTTAGTTTTAGCAGAAAGTTGCATTAAATGTCTAAATCAAGAGCAAAGGGGTAATAAGAAGAGTTGAAGTTAGAAAGGGGTTAGACAGCTGATCCAGCTGTCTTTAGAAACCTCTAGGAGGCAGAAGATGGAGAGAAATATTCTCACCCAGTTTCTCAGAAAGTTCTGAATTTTGGAACTTCTGAACAGACTTAGGTTGAATCTTAAAATAGGAAGATTTTTGGGCTAGTAGCCTGGGAATGTCTAATTCTGTTCCTGCCTACTACTATAAATGATACCTCTTTCTATGCCCTGGTATAGAATTGGTGTTCTAATATCTGAAGGCAGCCAATCAGAAAGGTTCTAGACCAGTAACACTGGAAAAGTTGGATGAAGTAACCATGAGAGGAGACAGGAAGGGGCTTAAATGAAAGAAAGTATGTAGGACCTCCATGGTGTTTGTATGTATGCCTGAAAAACTTCACCCTGCAAACTGTGTTCAACAGCCTGTAGCTACAAAGAAAGCCTAGGAGAAGGTTGGTTATGAGGATGACATAGGACAGTCCACTTGAATTTGATGTCAACACCGTTTGCTTAGCCAATACCCCACAAAAAAGCTAGACACATGGATGATTGCAAGAGATGGAAGCAAGTGAGATTTGGTGTGTCTGTCCCTCAGTGGCTTTCTCAGAAGTGACTGGAGGAGGGAACGGTGTTATACAAGCAGGCAGGCAGGCAGGCAGGCAGCAGGAAGGCAACAGACAGCAGGCAGCAGGCAGCAGGCAGCAGGCAGGCAGGCAGCAGGCAGGCAGGCAGCAGGCAGGCAGGCAGCAGGCAGTAGGTAGGCAGGCAGGCAGGCAGCAGGTAGGCAGGCAGGCAGGCAGCAGGCAGCAGGTAGCAGGCAGCAGGTAGGCAGGCAGCAGGCAGCAGGTAGGCAGGCAGGCAGGCAGCAGGTAGGCAGGCAGGCAGGTAGGAGATCTGAGCTTGTAGAATGGCAAGCAGTTCAGAGATGTTGTCACATGAAGCAGTTGTGCAGTGAGTGTGGAAGAAACCATTGTGTTTATACCCCTCCTTTACTTTGTGTTCCATCAAAACACCTAGAATTTTTCTATGCATGTGTCTGGAATGTCAAATAAATATCCATACTCTATTCTGTGTTTTTCTTCATCAGCTGTGATATTTTAAAGACCCCTGGTCAATACTACAGCAATAATCAAGGCAATTTCTTTGAGCTTCCGTTTGATACTTTATGGTCTACTGAGGTGTATAGACACTTTTACCTACACGGTAACCTAGGGTAGATGTGAAAATTAGCTTTCTCTCACTACTTCCTCTCTTTCCTCGCCTCATTGCCCCATAAAAAAATTTAGGGACAAAATCCCC
This sequence comes from Micromys minutus, assembly GCF_963924665.1. Taxonomy (NCBI): domain Eukaryota; kingdom Metazoa; phylum Chordata; class Mammalia; order Rodentia; family Muridae; genus Micromys; species Micromys minutus. The sequence goes on along the minus strand of NC_137963.1, from coordinate 15,291,084 downwards.
AAGAATGTCCTCGGATGAGCCTTTGTGAGCACTTCCTGTGTTGCACACCAGGAGTAAGGTGGCTGGATATATGCACATGTAATAGCATCCTTCCCTTCAAGGTAAACTGCCAGGGGACTTGACAGTGGCCATTGTGTTCACATTTCTCTGTTAGTCTGTCCACTACTCCCCAACATACGGTTCCGCCTCATCAATTGTAAATATTGATACTTTCTCAGGGCCCTCCGTGTCATTTATTGATTCTCTGATTGCTGGTGACTCGAAGCAACATTTTATAACTTGTTATTTTTTGAGACTTTCTTCTTCAGAAATTCACTGCTAGGGGCTGTTTGCTTCACCTTGATTCATACCTGTGGATTTCTTGGCAATTTGATTTCCTTCAATAAGTGAAAGGTGTTTGTCTCAGTCGAATTGAGCTCCCAGAGAGGTTTGTGTATTCAAAATGTAAGATTTTCCAACTCTAGGTGTGGAGGAGAGACTTTCCCCAACATTTTGGTCTATTAATGAAAAGTTGTCCTTTTTCAGTTAGATGTTAAACTAATTTGGAGTCTACCTTTGATACATGACATTGGAAGATCCAGTTCTTTTTGTCTGCATGCTAAATGATATCCGTCATGCCTACCTAAGAATCTGGCTGCTATTTCTCCTGTTTGCAGGAGGTGGAATTTAGTGCAGAGAATTGCTTACACAGGTGATAGCCAGTGAAGCTAAGAGCTGGGAAGTGACTTGGTATTAGCAATTATAGAGAACTTGTGGAACTCCTTAAAATGGAATCTCAAGTTCTTACAAAGCACAGATTCTAAATGTTTTTTCATTAAATTTTGTTTATTTTTTATTTGTGTGTGTGTGTCTGTGTGTATGTGTGTGTAGGTGTGCATATGTATGCATGAAGGATGTACATCTGGTGGTCAGAGAACAACTTGATGTTTATTTGATAATCCCTCCTCCTTGTAGTGACAGAGTCTCAGAGTTAGAAGAATGATCTTGACTCTAGGACAGATAGTAAAACTTGGTGATGACCTTCTGTGACAAATGTTTGCTTGTGGACTCAAAGAGCACTGGAGTTACGTTGTCATTGAATCTGGTATTTAATGCCATCCACAAACTTTACCCTTCATTACTTCCTGTACTTGAGTATCTTCTGTTGTCATCGTTATCATCATCATCATCATCGTCATCATTGTCACTATCATATCATTGTTTTGGTCAATGAATAAGAAATGCATTCATGTTTATGCATTGGAAATATTCAAGGTGAAAACAACATTATTAAAAGGTGCCCCTAAATCTATTACCTACTAATTATTATATTTAAATTTTCAGGAAAAATGGAGTGAACTGTCAGAAAAGGAATTGAATTAACGATATTATTATGGTGTTCAACCTACTCCTCTTTATACTCTAGCATAAGCTTACTCAGCTTTTGGTAAGAAATGGTTGGAAACTCAGCCAGAGTAAGCAATGTTCTCAAACATGAAGACTAAGACTTAGATGGGTAGAAACGAAGTGTTCACAACAGACTATTTCCTTTTTAGGCAAAATCATAGAGGATGGTTTGAAAGGTTCCTTAGCAATCTAGGTGGGCTCTGTGCCTATTCAGAGATTCGGAGTTAAAGAGCCTAGGAAACTCCATGCAGGGTTGGCTGGTGGCTGTCCTTGGGGGATTTTCCTGTGAGTCATATACAGCAGGGGAATCCTAGGGAAGCTCAACTTTTACTTCTTAGATTTTAGAGTCTTGTTAGACTCTTTGTTGATTGCAGACAGAGATATAAATCTTTGACAACAAGGAGATGAAAGCAGGGGCCTTGGGTAAGTCCCTTTCTCTCTGGACCTCAATTTCCTTAATGATGGCAAGGAATGATCTCATCTGTAAAGTCTCTTTTCATCAGACTGCTTGGAGACAATGCTGAGTGTCTGTTGTAATGCTGAGTTTTAGCAGAGGTTAAGGAATGGCACTACTTTTTGTAGAAATCAATCAAAGCAACATAGTTAGGCACAGTGCCGGTTGAAATGGCTTCAAATATAGAGCAAACGATACACACTGTTGATTATTCAACTTTTATTTATATACTAGGCAATGAGAGTCATTTTATCTTACACTGCCATTTACATTACATCTCAGATGATCAAAGTGCCTTATATAAAATATACATGGACAGCAGCTACATAAACAATAAACCATGCAAGAAAGCCATTTATGCCCCTGCATCTTTTCTTTAGTTGTTCCCTCAACAATGCAGCATCTAAAATTACCTAAATATAGTATGGTAATTAATAAAAAATCTCATTTTTTTTCAGTCTTATTTGCAGCTCAATAGGATGATGTAATTAAATTTTGGTCAAAGGGGTGTAAATGGAATTAGGGGTGACAGTTTTTTTTTCTTTCATTAAAGACACTTTCTATTTTATTTTCATGACCAAAGCAACACAAAGTACACAGAGATTGGGGCCTTCTGTAAAGACCCAGAGAATACCATGTTAGTGGTCACCATTATATGTGAATCGGTTCATCGGAATGCCCCTTACAAAAGCCAGCTTTTGGTAAAAGTAGCCTTACTGCTTAGACTGTGAACTTACAACCTTTGCAGTGCTAGAGATAGGTAGGGAAAATTGCACAGGATAGTGGTTAATGTCAGGGAACAATCCATCCATGTTTGCAGTGGAGAAGGCTAGTGGAGAAGCTACCTGATATTCTGGGTTAAGATGGGATGCTTTACCATGTGCTATGTGACCATGACAATAGCCGGCACTGCTATTATGAACTTAAAGCTGGATTTCTATTAGGCTTTAGTCATAAGGTGGATGAGTGCTGGAATGATCCATTGTGTTCCAGAAGTGACATTTTGTGAGGTAGGTATAGATCTGAGATGTGACAAGTGAACCCCACAACTGGGTGGTTCAGGTCTACATGCTATCCGTCTGCACAGACTAGCATCTCCCAGGCCCAGTTTATACAAACAAATGCCTAAAACGAGTGGGAGGTTGGAAGGAAATCTTTATGACTGTTTCATAGATAGAAGAAGAGCTACTTGCTATGTTGTTGTGTTGGTACCTGAACCTGAGCTGGAATGGAAAACACCTGCAAAAAAAAAAATGCCCTCAGCAGACAGTCGGAAGGGAAAGTTCACATGCTCAGAGGTTTGAGCGCCAGCCATCTGATCACATTGCATAGAAAAAGTAGTGACTCAAAGTTAGAATCTATTGCAAACATATGGGAGGCGGAAGGGCTTGGATATTTGGTGAGGGGCCAAGAAGGAGAAACACGGGAAGACAAAGAGCACAGGGTCGGAAGCATGAGACTTGGACATGCGGGAGTAGGCAGAAAATGAGAAAATCTTTGCACCACATGTAAAATGAAGTAGATGAAATGACAGAGCAAATTGATGGCAATGGCTTGTTACCAGACACCACAGTGCTGGCACCGTGGGGTCATAAAACAGTCCCAGTGACAGTGAGGTTAGAAACTCTGTAAAAGCTTATCCACGTGGCTTGCAATTCATCAATATTAGGGAAGCTATATCTGCTGCTCAGTGTTGCATCTGTGAACAGTATGGGAAGATGCTGAGCCTCTGATAAAACACTATCCCTCAGTGACAACTGTCCCTCAGTCGATGGCATGTAATCACTACATCACATTCCTCTCACCATGAAGGGGCAAAAGCTCATTTCAGCCAGAATGACTTGCTGGGTTTTTTTTTTTTCTTTCCGTAGGGACTCATGTGGTATTATTGCCCAGAGACCGCCTTACTGGGCCAGAGTCCTAAACAGTATTTACAGTCTAGGGGATCCTTACTCCAGCAGAATAGGCACCGGCTAATACACGTGTGTGATTACATATGGTGTCATCTGAAGAAAGTTAGAAAATGTCTGTTGGGGACATAACTTAATTATTGGTGCTAGGGATTGTGTGGGTTTTTTTCCCTAGAACGTTTAGTCTAAACCAGTGATAGTTAATAAGTCACTGTTCTCAGCATGTGGAGTGTTTTGTATCCAGATGATGTGTTTAGGAGTTTCCTAGTCTCTTGGGGTTCCACTGATTCAGCTTAACAGCATAGACACAGAAGTCCAATAGTCACAGTTTAAGATATACCCACTGATCATGGCTTTAGACCACATAAACACGAAGCTGGTTCATGCTGTCAGATTAGCCAACAAGTCTAGGAGAAATTCTCTTACAATGAGGAGAAGGTGGAGTGTGCAGAATGAGATGTGAGTTTTAAAAACTAAAGATGCAAGAAAGCCTGCAGTTTGGTAAGGGCTATTCTCCCATCCCAGCATGCTGAAGGAATGCACCCAGACAGTTTATATTTAAATGCTGTCCAGTGTTCTTTCATGACTAAGAAGAGTATTTCCTGAAAATTTTAGAATACTATCACACTTTCTTTTAGTGTTGGACTGCACCCATTGCTAAAATAAGAATCTGAGAGCCTGGAGCCTGATGCTTGGTATTTAAATCTTTCTGAAACATCAGCCCAGTGTTAGAGCTCCCATTGCATGTGGCTGAGCATGCAAGGTAGCCCCATCTCTCTGACTGCTCGGGCCTGAGTCCACACCACCCAGTATCTCCTCCTAGCACAGGTCATTCATGCTAATTTCTCTGTCCCAGAATCCTTTCAGCGTCGAAAGAAATCTTGAGCATCAACTTTCAAGATCAGTCCCTGGCTGTGCTAATTTGGTGTTAGTCTATTGCAGATGATTATGGTGGAACAAACATTTTCTGGAAGGTTCCATCATCCAGAAGCTTGGCAGGTTCTTCATAGCCAATCACTATCAATACAAATTTGCTAAGTACATCAAGCATTACTGTAATTATAGCAGGGAGATAACAAGTTCAAGGTCAATGTGTGGTACACAAAAATACTATATTTTCAGAGGAAAAGAACACAATAGGCAAAAGATAAAGAAAAAAGAAAGACTCAAGGAATAGACAATGAATGATAGAGGTTCAGTTGAATACATTCTATGCATCGTTGGGTACTATTATAAAAATGTGGTAAGTAACACTTTTAAGAAAATGCACTGTGAGAGACACACCTAAGCATGAAAGCATATAGAAAAGAAGGAAGGAGAATTGGGAGAACATAAAATGCAGCAGAAGATTGGACAGAAGAGGTGACTGATGATCTAGGTTAGGGCACGGCAAAGTGACCAAGACATTAATGCAAACACCTAAAGAGTGGGAAATACTACAAATGATGAAAAACTCTGGTGTATGTGATGTTGAAGGGAACCAGGAAAGAATGGGCCAAAGCATCATTTAAAGAGGTGATGGCCAAGACTTTCACAGAACTGGGAAAGGAATTCATTCCTTTGTAGACTCAAGAAGTATAAAGAGATGCTCAGTACTTAAGAGCACTTGCTATTCGTCTTAGAGGGCTAGAGTTTACCACTGGTGTCTCGAAACCTCCTTGACTGTAGGGCCAGGAGATCTGGCGCTCTCTTCTGGCTTCTGTGTGTACCTGCATGCATGTGTACACATACACACGCATATGGAATTTAAAAACAAAACAAATGTTTGGAGAAAGAAAACACCCTGAGACTCCAGCCAGGGAAGTAGAGCAGTCCCTTGCTCAGCCATCTTCAGAGATGCTTCCTCCTTCAGATGATAGAGACTTACAAAGAGACATTATGCAAAGATCTTGGAACACTCAGTCCTAAAGAAGACGTCTATATCAAAGCAGGAACTGGGGAGCCCCATGGAAGAGGCAGAAAGACTGAAAGAGCAAGAGGGGAGAGGAAACCAAGAAACAAGACCTTCTACATCAACTGAGCACAGCTCTTGTGAACTCACAGAGACTGAGGTAGCAGGACAGTGCCTACACAGATATTCAGCAGGCTTTCTGCATATATATCATGGTTTCTAGCTTACTGTTTTTAGGGTGTTTCTGAGTGTGCAGATGAATGGGTCTCTGAATCTTGAGACTCTTTTGGGCTCTTTTCCTTCTGTTTTTTTTTTTTTTTTTTTTTTTTTTTTTTTTTTTTTTGTGTGTGGTTCAAGTATGTTTTTCTTTTATTGTATTAGATTTTAATTTATTATTATTCTTTAGAAGTCCATTTGTTTCCTTATGAGAGAAAGAAAGGGAGTGGATCCAGATGGGAGGTTATGTGGGAGGGTCCGGAAGGAGTGGAGAGAGGAACAGGAAACCATGACCAGGACTTATTGTGTGAAAAGAAAATCTATTCCTAAGGATTTAGATTAGATTGGGGGAGGGATGCTGTGCGATTCGTCAAAATAAATGTAAAAAAAATTATCACTCAACATTATATAAAAAGTTCAAAAGTAGCAGAAAAATATCCTGCAATATGATACAAAAATGCCTTGCGTGTGTTCATTGCAGAAGACCATTTTACATGACTCATTTCTATGAGAAACTTTCATTAGCAAATATAATATGGGGCAAAATATACTTTGGCTTAGGTTCTTTGCTAAAGATTCAGGAAATCTTATTATAAATAATCTTCTCACATCTTAATTTCTTGGCTGACTTCTTCTTCAGTAGAGTTTTTAATTTTATGATTGTAAAAGAACACCCTGGTGCTATAAGTAGAAAAATGTTATTACTTGTGTTTGAAGTACAGATATAGTATTGTCCTACTTTTTAAAAACTGAAACGCTGGGATTTTTAAAGGCCTCAACCACGGTGAGATTCATTTCCTTAAAACTAGACTTTTAACTTTGACAGATCAGTCTAATTTGATATAATAAAACTCTTGTGTGTTTTAATAGCCGGAAATGGTAGAGTCATGATGCTGTGCCTCTCAGCACTGCATGTGTGTGTGTGTGTGTGTGTGTGTGTGTGTATGCGCGTGGCATATCTGGAAGACTGAGAACAACTTTCAAGACTAGGTTCTTGCCTTCTACTATGTGGACCTTGAAGACTGAATTCAGACTTTTAGGCTGGGTGACAAACACCTTTGCCTCCTGAGCTCTTGGATATCATGATACTTTCTTCCCAAGACATCTTGCTGTTAGTGCGATTGGACTGTAGTTAATGTGCAAACACGCATGGGTATATACTCTTATTCTACACTGTGTCTGTGCTACCACACTGTACCTCACAAGCATGTACAAGTGTCATGTGTTAAAATGCTTTTTAAAAATGTTAAGGGAAACAGAAATGTAAAAGGTTTGATTTGTCCATGAAGCACAGTATACTCGTATGGAAATATCTCACTGTGTCCCACAAACATAGGCAGTTAAAAAGCAGCAGTAGTAATACAATTTTAAAACTGCCTGGTTATCTTAAATAAAACGAATATGATGTGAGCATCAACAGACTCTTTATTCAGATATAAAATCTTGGTACTCTCTCAATAATAGTGAGTAATAATTTTCATTTTAATAAGAACGCAGGGTGACTTATATGTACATTAAAGGTCAAGATGCAGCATTCTAAATAACACATCATCATCTGGCATAAGGACTTAGTGATAATGCCAAGACATTAAAACTTGCAAGGCTTATTTTTATGTATTACTAGATATAAATGAATGTAGTATATTAGTCGGGTTTCTATTACTGTAACAAAGTTCTTGAAATAATCAACTTAAAAGAAAGAAACCATGGATGTATGTTTCAATTCATGGCTGCTTGGTTCTATATGTCATGGGGGAAGCCTGGGGGCTGCCTCACGTCACTGTGGCAAGGAAACAAAGAGCGAAAAGAGAACTCTATAGTCCCTGTTATCTTCTCAAGGGCATGCCTTTTGTGACTAAGTTTCTTCCACCTGGGCCCCACCTCCGAGAGGTCTAACCACCTCCCATTGGCACCATAAGCTGGCAGCCTAGCCTTTGGGAGATGCTCATAATTCAAACAATGGCATTAGGTAGGACATTTTAGATATGTCAGTGGTTGCTATGAAAACAACAGTGTTTCTCAGTCTGTTTGTAGATATTGATAGCTATACATTTCAATCTGGCTAGGAGAACTGAAGAGAAAAGATATGTAAGGTAACTTGGGGAGAGTTAGGCAGTGTATGGCTTTATTTGTAAGGCAGAGATGGCACAAAGCATGATGGGAAGTATCTGAGTGTGTGATGATGATGAAGGCACCTTTATTAATCTTGGAGAGAAAAATGACATCGTACTTTGAGCCATTGATAATTTGGGCCTCTGCCACAACAGACACACCTATAGTTCATTTAGTATAGTTTCATATTGGGAAACATAATTATTTTTATTTTGTAATTGGGATTGGTTATAGGAAGCGAGACCATGGTTTCTCCATTATGAGCCAACTGCTACCCAGGGAGCTATTATTTCTTTTCTATATAGTAAGTGAAATCTTTTAGGAAATGTAGTACCTGTTGATAAGTCCCCACTCTGTGCTCATGGTCTAGTACTTTGGTGGGGTACTTAAGTAGTAGAGAAGAGGTTGGGAAGGATGGGGAGATGGCTCAGTGGATAAAGTGCTTACTGAAGAAACTTGAGGACTTGGGTTGGGATTACCATGACTCACATTAAAAGCCAGACTTGATGTGCATGTTTGTAATCACTGTGCTAAGAAGGGGAACTAGAGATGGGAGGATTCTTGGGGTTTTATGAGCAGCCAGTCTAGCTACACAGCAAGCTTCAGGCTCAGTGAGAGACCTTATCTCAAATTAATTGGTTATTTAATTATTAATTGATTACAATTTAATTATAAATTAATTAATGGTGGTGCATAATAGGCCAAAGTATCCAAAGTTGACATCTGGTCTTTACACATGGATGCATAAATAAATGCACACACACACATACACACATATGCATACATACACATATATACACATAAACAGATACACAAAATGTGCGTGCATGCACATGCACATACACACATACACACCAATCACCACCATTACCATCACTTTTTTGAGAAAGTTTGAATTTATCTCTCAACTAATACATTTGGAATTGTATATTTGTGTGTGTGTGTGTGTGTGTGTGTGTGTGTGTGTGTGTGTGTGTGTGTGTTTGTGTTTCATTCAAAACTTTTTATATAATTAAATGTCTGTGGGAAATTGAAGCTTTTTATATATTGCCCCTCATGGCAAGTAGAGAATTAGTAAGCCAGCTACTGAGGAAATTTTAGGGGATGCCTGCATTTCACATATTCATCTGTCCTCCAAGTGTCCTGGGTGGAAAGAGGCTTATCTTGGAATTAAGTTATATCAGTCAATAAATTTCTCCACCTGCAATGTGTGATTCATATTCAGTCAGCACACAAGTGATCTCTCTGCTTAGAGGACTTGAGTGAATTGCTGAGGATTACAGACATCACAGAGGATGTAGACCACTGCACATAAATATTTTTAAGATGAAAAGATGATTAAAGTGACAAAACATCCTGGAGAGGAAGTGGAGAAAGAGGAGCACTTCTCCATTGTTGGTGGGATTGCAAGCTGGTACAACCACTCTGGAAATCAACCTGGTGGTTCCTTAGAAAATTGGAAATAGTACAACCTGTGGACCCAGCTATACCACTCCTGGGTATATACCCAAAAGATGATCCAACATATAACAAGGACACATCCTCCACTATGTTCATAGTGGCCTTCTTTGTAATGGTCAGAAGCTGAAAACAATCCAGATGTCCCTTGACTGAAGAATGAATACAGAAAATGGGCTAATTTACACAACAGAATACAATACTATACAGCTATTAAAATGATGACATCATGGATTTTGCAGGCAAATGCTTGGAACTGGAAAATATTATCTTGAGCGAGACAACCCAGTTCCAAAAGGACATGTATGGTATGCACTTATTGATAATTGAATATTATCTACACAGAACAGAATACCCAGGATACAGCTCACAGACTGTATAGAGTTTAACAAGAAGGAAGACCCAAGTGTGGATACTTCAATTCCACTTATAAGGGGAACAAAATAATTATGAGAAGAAGAGGGAGGAAGGGCACATGGGTGGGAGAAGGGAGGGGAAGGAAAGAGGGGGAGCAGGATTAGGTATGTGTATGGTGGGAGGCAAGAGAGAAGCCCAGTGGACCAGGAGAATGAATAGAAATATGCAGCTGTGAGAGATGGGGGCAGGGAAACACTTTAGAAAGTCTCAGAGACCCGGGATTTAAGAGATTCACTGGGCTCAATGGGGGATACCTTAGCTGAAATGCCAACAGTGGGGAGATGGAACCTGAGGAGACCAACTGCAGTAGACAGGACCCCCAATGGAGGGATGGGGGACATTAACCTACCTTCAATTTGCAGGGACAAAAATGGAAGAGAAATTGAAGAAAATGCCATCCATTGACAAGCTCAACTCGGAATCCATCCCATAGGCAGGCACCAAACCCTGACACTATTACTGACGCCGTGTTGTGCTTGCAGACAGTAGCCTGACATGACTGTCCTCTGAAAGGCTCTACCAGCAGTTGACAGAGACAGATGGAGATACAGCCAACCATTGGACTGAGGTTTGGGACCGCTACAGAACAGTTTGGAGAAGGATTAAAGGAACTGAAGGGGATAGCAACCTCATAGGAGGAAGAACAGTATCCACTAATCTGGACCCTTCAGAGATACCAGAGACTAAGCCATCAATGAAAAGGTATACATGGGCTAGTCTGTGACCCCTAGCACATAGCACATATATAGCAGAGGAATGCCTTGCCTGGCTTCAGTGGGAGAGGATGCACCTAATCCCGTAGAGACTTGATACTCCATGGAAAGAGGATGCTAGAGAAGGTGAGGAGGGGGTGGGTGGGACCACCCTTTTACAGGTAAAGGGGAGGAGGGATGGGATGAAGAACTCTGGGAGGATCTGGAAGAAGGGCAACATCTGGAGTATAAATAAATAAAATAAATTTGATGATAATAATAAAAAGATCAAAGATTAGCAAGGCTACTGTTTTCGTGTGTTCAACAGTTGCCATGGAGAAGAGAGGCTACGTATGAGCTACTTCAAACCACTGTACATGATAGGCCACGACCTAGCTCTGGTGCTGAGAGTGGGAGAGCCTGAAGATGTTTATCTTCCACATAGTGACAGAGGGCTTAAAAAAATCATTCGATCACTACAATAAAGTGACACAGAACAATCTGCAGGATAATGAAGGGGTGAGTGACCCACTTTGTCTGGGTCTCGGGTAATGGATTTGAAGACCTCACAGAACTTTTCCAGGTTAAAGGAGACTAGAGGAGTTCCAGCAAAACCAGAATCACACAGGAGTCAAGGTCATGCAAAACAGGTAAATATAAAGGGTGGAGAGGAGGGAGAAAAGGCCTCCGAAGTGTTAAGTTCCACGGTAACACACTTAAAGAATCTGTGCTCAAGTTTCATTGGCCTCAGTCCTTCCCGTGTCTCAATATGGAGCTGTGACTGATAATGCATGGAGGTCAGAACTGCCTAAGGAGAATATGTCCATCACAGAGAGACTTGCTTGCCCTTTGTGTGAGACAGACCCAAAGGAGACAACTTCTCTGCAAGCATGTATTAGCATGTTTTGATTATTCACACACTTAAGTCATGATCTCAGACTCCATCCTACCTGAAGGAGTTGAAAGTATTTTTTCCAATGAAATAAACAGCGGAGTTTCTATGGAGTGCTGATGTCCAGGTTTTATCCCTTTTTTTCATTAATAAAATTTGTCCATAGACCATTTTGCACATGGACTCAGTACATGCTAACCCATGTGCACACACCCCACTTCCCTCGAATTTCTCTCAAGTTCATTCCTATTATTTGGTGACCCACTGATATTATTAGCTAGGGCCATCTGTGTGCGATCGTGGGCTTGGTTACCTGTGTACCTACTGGAACTTGATGGCTACTTAACTACAGATAGTATTTTATCTATTGATAGCCAATAGTTCGGAGGGGAAGGGTTGGTGGGGGGGGGGGCTCCACCTTTCTCTACTGATTGTTAAGCAGGCCACTCCCGAGTGCTACAAATGCAAGTATCTACAGTTGTTGTGAGTTAGTGATTGCAGTGGTTGTACCCAGTAAGACAATGGTGCATTCATTACCTCCCTGTCTTCCTGATCTTGTATTTCCTACCCCTCTTCTAAAACGTTTCCTGAGTTGTCATACATTGTAGAAGGAGCAATGGAGTTCTTTGGGATCTGCTTTATAAGGCACTAATTCCACTCAGAATATTTGTGCTCTTATGACCTAATCATTCCTGAGGGGCAGCCCCTCCAAATGCCAACTCACATAGGAATGTGGTCTGTACATACACACTTTTGAGGGAGAAGTAGCCAACCCCAAACTGAGTCTAGAGCACAAAGGATCCTATTGACTTGGAACTGTATATCAAGCTTGTAGAGTAGGTGAGGCTCCAAGGGAATATGACAGGGACTCCAGCCAGAGACAAACTGTGTCGGAGCAGTTTAGTTTGAGAGCCTAAGGGGGCTTTCTAGTAGTAAAAATGGGAGAGAACAAGGGTCCTCACAGGGAGGACCAGGAAGATGGCTGAGACTCCCTTAGTGGGAAAGTTCAAGCCATTGTGTTGTCTCTGGTGAAGCAGAATTGTGAGGGGATTGGTTAAGACCAAAATAACGTAGTCCCTGGATCTTCCAGCACCTGGAGATGCGCTGCTGTGATTAGTAATGAATCGGGTAACTGCTATAAATTGTCTGCTCCCCACCCCACCCGCACCTCCCCCACAGCGTATGTATGGAAATGTCAATTCCCATGTGATGGCATCTGGTCAAGAGTGTTCAGAAGGTCACTGAAGGTGACCTTCAGAAGGAAAAACCAGGTATTTTTCTTTCCATTGTGCGAAGACGTAAGACTAAGCCTTGTCTGGACGCTGAGAAGAGCTGCCTTCCTCAGACACCCCATCTTCTGGGGTTTTACTTTCAGATTCCTAGCTTCCAGACCTGGGAAGAAATGAATAGTGCTTCAGAACCTCAGGCTTAATAGCGTAGGACTGCCTACATAGTGACAGCCAGAAAGGTTCACACAGGGTACACACTCTCAGTCTGGAGTCGTGGTAATTATTCTTTTTCTAGATCCTCATAAGTACTACACTGGACCGCTTAGTCACCCATGTGGGATGTCCATATGTGAGTGCAGACTTTGAGGAAGGGCTGGGTTTCCTGTCCCAGTGGTACCAGGCTGGGATCAGTTTGTGAAATCATTAGGTTTCTATCTCTTAGGGAGACTTTGGACCTCTAGAGTGTGATCTTTGAAGGGGCATACAGTGAATGGTTTGGGCCTTTCAAGCTGGACTTGAAAGTTCAGGGAGTGACCCCAGAACGACACTCGATTGCTTGTGCACCTCCAACAAGATGCCGCTGACAAGCTTACTCTCTTGGTGAAGAAGTTGACTTTCGAATCAGGGAACATTTACACAGGAGCACTTGAAGACGGCTATTACACAAGCAAACTGAGATTCTTATCTCTGGAATCCAGAAGGGAATAGTTTATTTATGCCCTTATCATCTGGAATGTATTTTTATACACTGTAAATTAGATAAGCTGGCTAGAGTGTCATGTATGGTATGGAAGGAGAAATATGTGCCCTGGGTTTAAGACCCATCTCTCATGCTGAGTTTCTGTTTGAATTTGGTTGCATCCTGACTCTTTTAGATGCTGTTGCTTAATGTAAGCCTGTTAAACAGGACAGAGGGACAGCTCAATTGCAGAATATTTTCCTAGTAAGTATGAGTTTGATTCCTAGAGCCACATACAAGGGTGGGTGTATTAAACAGAGATGACTTCCAGCATCTAAAGTGATTAAGGCTAACTTAGGTCCATGAAACAGTGACTTACATAGTGTAGGAATGTCTTTGCTTGGGTAGAACTCCAGGAAGACAGCAAGTGTCTCTAAGAAACTTAGGAGCCTTCCATGATTTTTCAAAAGGCAAGAAGACATGAAGAGCCAAGGAAAACATACCATCCCTAGTGGTTAAATATGCAGCCTACACAGCCCTCCATTCACAACCCACCAAAAGTTGTCACTTGGCCTCGTCTAAGCAACAGTTGGGAAATAGGGCCATTGTTCTTAGTGGCACTCAAGTCCCATCACCCTTATGGGGTAGGGGTATTTTGGTGATTATAAAGAAGCCTGCAACCGGGATCTTTCTATGGACTGGTAATCCTGGATCTAGGCAGGGTCGGTAGTTTGGAGAAGCAGATGGAAAATCATTTTCACTCTGTAAGATCCTGCTCACTGAGAGATGGCCAGGTAGCCAAGCCCTAGATGAGATGCTGATAAAAACATGCTTGGACCCACAGAGCAATGTAAAATTGTCCAGTTGCCATAATAAAGGCAGCAAAGAACAAGCCTGAGAAATTATGTGTTCCCTACTAATTAATTCCCTTTACTGGACTCAGTCATATCCTTAGTGTAAACATTATTAATTGAGATATTTTATAAAGTCAGTGCTTGAAGCCGACACTCATGGTACATCTCAGTTTGAATTAGCGGTGGCGGCAGCGTTTAACAGTCATGAGTGGCCTTGTGGCTATCCTGTGGGACATCAGTGCTTTGGGCTGGGTCTGCTGGAGTACCAGCACTTTTTTGTGCATATCATTAACTATTTTAAAGGGCCTATGACCAAGTTAAATTGAGCTAATATAAAAGATAATGTTGTTTTTCTCTTTGGGGCTTTCTATGAATAAGAAGTCTAAGACTACTAATTTTCTGGCTTGTTGAATATTAACTAGATGCTCCTAATGGCCAGCCAAGTCACACAGACCTGTGGGCACCAGTTCTGCAACTTTGCTCCCTGCGTCCAATTTCCTTGTCTGTTGACAGGTCACATGCTCAATTTGTTCTCTAATCTTCGTTTTGTCTGATAACATAGTGCAGGGTAAAGGATTTGGATCCTAGCTTCAACGTTCCCCAGACTCCTTATGGTTTCCCCCCTGACCGTCACTTTTCCCATTTTAACCAGTGGGGGCATGGGAGCCCATGCACTAATTCATCCTGAGTGCAAAGACATTTGAAATGACATTTTAAAAAAGACGTGTTTATGTCATGTGTATGAGTCCACTGGGGCTCTCTTCAGACACGCCAGAAGAGGGAACTGGATCCCATTACAAATGATTGTGAGCCACCATGTGGTTGCTGGGTCTTGAACACAGGACCTCTGGAAGAGTAGTTAGTGCTCTTAACCACTGAGCCATCTATCCAGTCCAAGCAGCCATATTTTAAAGGAATCACTGGAGACACAATTATTTTCTCCTTTTTCAGCTCCATCCATCTTCACTAGGAGGCTGTCTGGAATCTGGAAGGATGGGGTTCCCAGAGTGGAAGAATGATTTTGAGCAGACATTACCTTTGTAAAAAGGGTCATAGGGATGATGAAGAAGACAATTTCTTGGGTTTTTGGACCGATTCTATTAAGTTTGATGTCTTCATCTCTGCTGGTGGAAGTGTGTATCGAGGAATCTTTCTGAAAGCCAATTTTGCAACATATTCTGAACACTTGCAATATGCACTTCCTGTCTGTTACTGTGCTCTTTTGTGCCTGAAAATTTAAATGAACAATCTGGTGTTCATGTAGTTCTAATTTTACAGCTTTTTTTATTGCTGATGATATGAGAAAATTAAAAATGGTCTGCCTGTGGGAAAAAAAAACGGGGAATTAGTTAAAACTATGGGGATATCAAACAGCAATGCAAATCTATGTCCATATAACATACTTAATGCTGCAGGCAAATGCTTTGCCTCATTGCCAAACCATTGAGATTATTACTAGCACACACAATATGGCTGGTTCCCAGACCTCTTTATCAAATAGGTTGGATATTCTCTGTCTTCCTGTCTTTCCTTTTCTTCTCCGGGTATGAATTTTCATTTTCTTATACATCAGAAGTTTTTAGTTTGGTACTATTTGTACTTACGGCTGAACATTCTTTGCTGCCAGGAGAGTGGGGACTGCCTTGAACTTTGTCACATTTTGAACATCATCTTAACTCAACCTACTAGATGCTAGTAGCACCAACTTCCAGTTGAGACCACCAAAATGCCAGCAAGTATTGACAAACGTCTCCTTAGGGGTTGTCAAGGTCTACTCCTCCAGTCTGGTGATTAGCAAGTTTGGTGTGTGTGTGTGTGTGTGTGTGTGTGTGTGTGTGTGTGTCCATGTCCCCTGTAAAAGTAGGGTATGTATGAGAGTGTCTTCCTGCTTCCACCTCTCCCTTCCTTCTCTCTATCACACACAAATACATCTACACAAAGACCCTCACACTGCCATATTAGCAAAAATGGTACATCTCTTCCTTCTTGATATACACATACGGTGGTCATTTCCCTCCAAGGAGGATTCATAGATCTCATGTTCTCTTTAGTATGTCGAGAAATCATCTGCATTTGGGTTCTTGTTTTGGGCTCAGCATGAATGGTAACAACACTTTTCATGTTTAGTGGTCAGGATTAGAAACCTAGGCCCACTGTGGTGATGTGTATGTGTGTGTGTGTGTGTGTGTGTGTGTGTGTGTGTGTGTGTGTGTGCAAAAATAACTAACATAAAACACTTCATAGAATCCTATGTATTTTGCTTAGAAAGACTGGATGCTCAGCTCAGTGTGTATAATCCTTGAGTAGATTGCTCAGCAGGGAACTCTTCTTTCTTATCAAATATAAATATTAACTGAACAAATCCTTAGACTCCAGTCTCCTGGTCTCTAGCAGTCTTAAAATATTAGAACATAGACACTTAAATCTAGACCAGCAACCCTATAAACATCATGGTGACCTCGCCTTTCCTACACACACTGAGTATCAAGGAGTTGTTTTATCTGTCTGTTAAAACTGGATTTCCCCTGTAGGAAGAGGGGTTTTTTGGTCCTGCTGGTAGCCCACAGGCCCTGTCTACTTTTGAAAAAGAGGTCACCACCATCATCAAGTCATGTACCCACTGAGGCTCACATAAAGGACAGGAAGAAAAATTGAAATCAAATTTTCTTAGTGCAAATAAAATTCCCAGGCACAATACCCTCATACTTCATTGTCTAAGGAGAAGGAGTTTATCATCATCAACCTGGGCAGGGAATGTGAGTATGAACAGACAGTAGGCTTTTTACCAGTCTCACAATCACAGAAAAGAAGAAACCCCAGAATTACACACAACTACATGAATATAAATGAATAAAGGTGTACATACACACACACACACACACACACATGCACACACACACACCTGTACCTATACTTACATGTGTAAACATATGGAGAGTGGAATTATGAGTAATTCTATTTTATACTTGGGCACATTTAAATTATTTTCTCTCAGTGAGCATCTATTTCTGTTTATTAACATCATTAGGTGAAATCATATGTTTGTAAACGTTGACACTAAGACACACCAGATCTAGAGGGTTAGCTTCAAAGACTTTCCAGAGAAGTGAAAGACAGCCCCAGGAAGCATCTGCTTCCTGCACAGTTCAAGCAAGCTCTAGAAAAAGTCCTGAAGAGTTGGGTGCATATTCTCTGTACCGAGTGTTGATTGGAAATGTGAGCGATTCAAATGACCCTTAACCTTTTTATAAAGTCAAATTGTCTTCAATAATCTCATCATTACTAACATATAACCCAGGAATAAGATAAGATGGGTGAACTGTCATACCATGGCTCAGTATACATGACAGGAAGCACTATTTAGGCATTAAAATAAGTTGTGCTGTTGGGTACTCTGGGACATGGAAGACTATCTGAACTGACTGTCCTTGATTCCGTAGGCTAACTGCATGATAAATCCTCTGGACTTGGCTCCTACTCTATGCACTATTTTTGTGATCATGAACAAAATGTTTCCCTTCTTAATTGATGTTTCTTCACCTGTGAAGGTGAGGCACTTGCCGTTGAAGAGTAAACCTCCTGTATTTGTTCTAAGAACAAAAGGGACAATAGCTATATGCATGCTTGGAAAACAGCTGGAACGCATGGCATCATGGGAGCAGAAGAAAATTAACATAGATTAGGAGAACTAACCCACATCCAAGGCAGGCTGTTACACTCTTTGAGATGGGATTGCTTCAGGTGGAGACATCGGTATTTGGGGATCTCCGTCTTGTGTTGGCCTGGCCCAGCACCAGGCACCTAGCTGGAGGCTCTCAACTTGCGTTATGGTGTCCCCAGGCTTGTGTGGGTGAGAAGATATGTTTCCTGAGCACATACTTAGGAGAAATGTTTAGGAGAGATTGCCACAGCTGCCCACTAGCTGTAGCACGTGATCCCTAAGTTGTGTCTTTAGGGTGGTGTGGGGAAAATGAAAGGAATGAGAGGAGTAAACAGACAAACACATCCTTGACCTTTGCATCAGGCATTTGTTTATGCTACGAATGCCATTTCTAGTGAGTTCCCATCCCACTCAGAGAGGCACTGGTGTAAATGAGCTAGTGTCCATTCACAAGTCCCATGAGCTGAGATCATTTGACCTAGGGACTGGGGCTCAGTAACAGAGCAAGAATCCACAATCTCTGCCCAAGTTCCCTTTTGCCTCACTGTGTGGATTTACAGATTCATCACAGAGCTGCAGAACAACACTGGTGTTTGGTTTTCCTACTGCCCTTTTTCATTTATGCACTGCAGATAGCAGAAGGCTGGGGAGCAAGAAGGAAAGAAGGCAAGTACAGAAAAGACAAGAATGATATGATATTTGCTTGAAAATGAGTGTAGCTATTTACTATCTTGTTAAGGCAAACAAGGTATGAAAATTGTATATATATGGTTGTGTATATATTTCATATATATCATAAATATATCACATATATAAAATATGACATGAAAGTAGAAGGGAGACTTTGGAGGAGGAGAAGGGGTCCATCAGGACAATGCAAGAACAAGTGACAGTATGTATTTATATGATGAAATACATCAAAGTTCAAGCTAGCTTTGCTTGGATGAAAGTGTAATTAAGCTCATAATTTTATACACAAATATACATCAAGAAGGACTAAGCAAGCAAACAAAATAATATACCTTCTGTGAGAAAGGGGGAGAAGGTATGGGTGCTTTACCATATTGTATTAAGTGTTCCCCATAAAAAGAGCCCATTCATTTTCAACTGCACAGGATGCTTAATTATACAGAAGTGCACGGAAGTGAGTGGCTTCTGGGTCAGGAAGTTTCCATATAAATATTTTGTTTTCTCTGTACCGCTTATATGTTGATGTTCCAGAGTGTCATCATCCAGTGCTAACTTAATGACTTAATGCTCGGTGCATGAAAACTTACCAAAACAAACAAGCATACCTTTTATTCCTTATTTAAAGTAGGCTGTCTCTTGGGGAACTGCTTCGTAGGTCATCGGTCTCTGGATTGTTGGTCTGAAGGCAATAAAGTAAGATGCTGCTTCTGGTTCCTTTAGTCCTGCTGAAGCGTCATTTGTGTTTATGTAATGCAAGGAGCTCACTGGAATGCATGATACAGGTAATATATTGTTTTTAAGTCGAAATAGAATTCTGGCTGGCATGTCTACCTCCTCAACAAAGACTTCACAAGGGTCATATTGGCAATGTGCTATATGACATTATTGCTGAAAGCTGGGTGCTTGCAATCAGGACAACTTGGGCCTTAGGACCCAGCTTCCAGCCACTATTCATGTGTCCAGACTAGTTTTATCTCCACCCATACTTTCTCTCTGCCTTCTTTCTTCTCCACATATCCAACCTGTGCACTGCAGCCCAAGTGACTGTTCTGCGCCATAACTAGCCTTTGAAAACCAATTCCTGTTTTTGTCAGCCACCAGTTTTCTGTGTTTCATCATGCATTGCTTTTTTTACTCTAGAAAAACATTAAAGCACAGGGGTGAATGAGTAAAACATGATAGCATTCTTTACAGCAGTGAATCAGAATGAACTGCACCTATTGGCATAGGTGGCAATGAAGATAAATCTGTAGCTCGTCCCCACGAGAAAGATGAGCAAGGTGCACATACATGCTAATGCCTCTACTCATGCTCACTCTGGGGACTAGAGAGAGGAAAATGAGTTGACATTTATCTGTTAAAATGGGGCTTTACTATGAGCCCAGGATAGCCTTCATCTCCGGATCCTCTTGCCTCAGGATTCCAAGTCCTGGATTTACAGTGCATGCCCCCATGCCCAGCAGCAGGCTGCAACTGGGGTCCAGTAGACATTGGCATCGTCTTATTTGTTCAAGTCATAAATCATCACACACTAGAGACATAGATAAAGTTCTGTGTGTCACTTCCTGAGGGCCTTTCATATAGATAGAATTGAGGAAATGTCATATCCTCTCACTACCCAGTAAGAGCAAGAAGGAGGTAAACCAAACCAAACCAAACCAAACCAAACCAAACCAAACCAAACCAAACCAAACTAAACCAAACCAAACCAAATCAAACCAACCACCCACCCACCCAACCAGTCAGCCAGCCAGCCAGCCAGCCAGCCAGCAAGCCAACCCACCAACCAACCAACCAACCAAATAAACAATCAAACAACAACAATAACAACAAAACCCCCAAACAAAAACAATAACAACAACAACAACAACAACAAAATACCAGGTGCAAATTCTGTCTCAGGGGAGTCCCTGTGTCCTTTACCTTTTCATCCTCTGGAGGAATGACATGGAAGATGGTTAAACTGGTGGATGGTTACTAGGGCTATGCTGGTCCACTGTTCCCTAGACTTGTCTAGGGTCCTACGTTTTAGAATATATAGATGGGATGAGTTTTGCTTTGCTCCTGGTTTTGGTTCTCCGCAAACTCACAAATAGGAAGCAAAACAGTAAAGTTTTCACATATCTGGACCCAAGGGTTTCAACCAGTTAGGGCCTCTTCTTACCCTTTATGTTGTACTTCTGGGCCTAGTGCTTGCAAGGCCAGTCTCCTAGATTTTAGAGTTTCATTCCAAGTTGTCATTGTCTTCTAAGTAATTTTTTCCACAAATGTCTCTGACAAGCCAAGTTTGTCACAGGACCGGCTTTCCTGAATCATGTTCTTTGCCTGTCAACACTGAGACCTTGATCACCTTTGTGTATGATGATATTTCTTTCTCTAGTGAACACACACTCACCTGAAGACCAGAATGCCATAGCTGGTTGCCAATCTACCTTGTTTATCCCAATCACTGGCTTCTTTCTTAAGCACTTCTGACCCATTTTCTACTCTAACAGGAAATGGATGGAGTTAAGCAAGTGTCTCTTCCCACTGGTTGGGAAGATAGGAAGGAAAATGTCTGTTCTTTTCATTCTGTTTTGATACGTGGATAACAGTATGCTACTGTTCTGTAAACATCCATGGGCCTCATGACCTATAATCCTTCTCCCTTCTTTCTGAGTCTTTCCTACTCTAAGGCTTTGTATTCTTCAAGGATTTGAGAAAAGTGTCTACACCGGTGTTCAGATGAACACTGATGGCTGGTGTTTTTATCTTTGCCTTCTTGGATTCCTGGACCACAGATGGAAACGCAACTTTCTTTAGTTAACCCTTCATTTTTGCCTCTCAACCACAGATCTACCACTCATATCTATGAATGTATAAGTATCTATGGCTACTTACTTACTGTGCCTTTTGCTTGATTCAAACCATCTCCTTTCCTCCCTTCCTGCTCTGCCTCTCTATTCTGTCTTTCCTCCAAGGTGTATGACAAACCAAGAGTTTACAGTAAAAGCGCAGGAAGAACCAAGTGATGCATTCTCTTTAGGAAAGTACCTGGTCCCCTTGGGGAGCAGGAGGCAGTGCTGGGAGCCTCTTCCTCCCCTCCTGAGCTGTGGCTCCTGAGGACTTTCAGTATAGACCTAGCAACTTACCCTCAGTCTTTGATGTGGCTTAGTGAACACTTTATGCACAGTGGCCCAAATTTTGAGCCATGAAAACCCTTTCTCCTTCCTGAAGGGGACTCTTGGACTCAGAGGGCTTTGCATAAAACTCAGCATTGTCCAGAACTGGCTCTCCGGACTGTTCCTAGTTGCAGGACCTCAACTTGTGGTAAGATTGCAAGCATTTAATTAGAGCAATCTGGGTGGTTAACTGCTGTCTTCTCAGACTGTAGCTGAAGGCCCATTTTCTTTATAGTCCTTTTCTTCTCCGTTTCATCCTATTTTCCCCTTCTCTTTTGGCTATTTGCCTAAATTTTCCTTTTGAAAGGAAGCTTGCTTCTAGTGGAACTTCCCGATGCCTGACATTTCCAAGATTAAAAGATGAACTTTCAGGACTATTCTTAGCAGAAGAAAGAATAGGCAGGACAGTAAGGAGACAGTCATTCCATGGCTTGGTCTAAATGATGCTATTTCCTGCTACAGATACCTTGATTTAGGGCTTTATTTTGGCTTGTGTTTTGAGCTTGCTTTCAGTTTCCTAGATCCAAAGCATCTGTCCCTTTCTTCTAGGTGTCACTGGCAGAAGTGCTCCTTTTCTCTGAGGACCAAGGTAAAAGCTCATTTAGAATAGAGGTCAGTTGTTTGATCTAGAATAGAGGTCAGTTGTCTTTTTTCTTTTAGATAGTCTAAAAGTGTTCCTCTTCCCACTCTCCTGTAACCCATTCCGAGGAAATACATGGTTCTAATTCATGTCCAGATCTTTGAGAGCACTTGGTATGGTGGTAGCAATGGGTTTCTCAATATCTTACTAGTACTGATTTAGATAGGCTCAACGTAGGACAGACAAGGAAGAAGAACAAGGGCCTTGTCTTGGAAGGGCTTTCTGACCATGTCTTTGGAGCTTCTGTTTGAGCGCTCTGGGTGGATGTGGTGACCTCTTAGTCTTCAGTAAACCCCAATTCCCAGAGTCATCCTCTTCTTTATAACACAGCCGATGGTCTTCCTTTTGGAAGCTTTCCTCTCCTTTGCCAGTACCATCTCTTCTTTCTTCCCCCATCTATCTCCTTCTTCATGTTCCTCCTTTTCCTATCACCCTTCCTCTCTCCCTCCTTTGTTGTCATTATAACCGTTGTGTCATTGTCATGTTTATCTCTTTCCTCATTTCTGCCATAATTCAGTTTCACAGAACAGAGCATGAACCACTTTCTGGGCTATTCTAAGCACCATCTAAGAGGATCAACCTCGATATCGTAGTTAACTCCTGTCAAGATTAGGACTCAACCTTAAACCAGTTTGACCTCTGAACGATGTTGGTGACTCATCCCTTTCACAACTCTGTGGAGCTTGAAGACCTGCTAGTGTTACTTGCACAGCAGCTGGAGCTTCCCTGTATTGCAGTGCCTGCTGAGTCTTTTATCAGCTCTATAAAAGCAAAAATGGCATGTGCTTTGGGAGTTGGGGTAATTCTTATAGGGATGGTGTTTGTTCCGGCCTATACCTGGTACCACCTTTGTTACTCAGCCTCCTCCTGTCCCCTACCCTATGAGGACCCTATGAGGACCCTAAGATTCTAGGCAGCCCCTGGCTTGACCTTTTGCCTCTGAGCTTTCAAGTAAGAACACATCTTTAGCAATAGGCATGCCTGGAATAACATAATGGGATGTTTTTGTTTTTACTCTGTCAGTAGAGAAACACCTTGCCTTCATAGCAATTTCCAGGCCTTCAATAACCCCATCCCCTTGTGCCTGCCAGATAGTGCTATAGATGCAAATATCCGTCCCATCAAAGGCAGAAACTCTCAGTGCTACTTGGTGTTGATTCAGTTGTCAAGTCAAATGAGGCGCCTTATTGTCTGTGGTGGGTAGGGGGGAGAATGTAGACACACACAGAGAAGGAAAACAGCCTGGTTCTAGTTATGGAGTTGCATGTCTCCACTGGGTCTCAGTGCCTTGGACCCCATGGCTGT
This sequence comes from Micromys minutus, assembly GCF_963924665.1. Classification (NCBI taxonomy): domain Eukaryota; kingdom Metazoa; phylum Chordata; class Mammalia; order Rodentia; family Muridae; genus Micromys; species Micromys minutus. The sequence continues at coordinate 15,267,437 of NC_137963.1, read as the reverse complement.
ACAGCCCATCTGTATAATGGGTCTGCATGACAGTTCCGCCCTAGGGTCCGTGAATTAGTTTCAGGAAGGTCTTTTAGGTTTCCAGTGATTTAGGGTGTGGGTGACATGAGATACTTGTGGAGGGGAGAAGGGAAAAGAGAGTGGTATTATTCCAAGGGAGGCCACTGGGAATTCAGTGCTTGGGACTTTGAAAGACACCTGAGTCAGCTTTTCATACTTTCTGAGAAGCAAACATTTGTCATTACTGAGTACCTATTATCTGACCCTTGAAAGTATTCTGAGAAGTTTATGCTTGTATTTCTATTTTCTGTGACTAAATAGTTGTGTTATTCATATACCCCATAACAGAACAGTGTTATTATTGGTCCAAATAGCCAGATTTTCATTTTCGTTTTTAAAGTACTATTTCTTCTCTAAACCTTTGGTCTTGTCTCTCAATCATAACAATATATATATATATATATATATATATATATATATATATATATATATATATATATATATTAATCAATGTGCATGGTCCATGGATAAGCTTTCTATTGGCCTAGATTACTAGATGATGAATTGATGTATACTACGTTTATTTTCTTATTCCCTAGCCAGTTTTTTATTTTTATTTTTAAAGTACTATTTTTTCCCTAAACCTTTGGCCTTTGGTCTTGTCTCTCAATCATAACAATATATATATATATATATATATATATATATATATATATATATATATATATATATATATATATAAATGTGCATGGTCCATGGATAAGCTTTCTATTGGCCTAGATTACTAGAGGATGAATTGATATATACTATGTTTATTTTCTTATTCCCTCACTCAGCTTCCTAAGACTCTGCTCACATTCTAACTGCTGCCTAACCTGTCTCTGGGTGAAGTCACCTTACCCTACTTTTATCTTCTCCTAGGGGTGGTCTGTGTTTTGTCTTCCATGCTCTACGCTGGAAACAGAGATCAGCAAATTCCCTGTGATTGTTCCCCGTTGACCTTTCCCCATGGTTTAAAATAAGTCACTTTCCAGGGACACAGAAGGTTCAAGGCGCTTCACAGGCACCATGGCTAGTATCCTACAGTTCTTTAGTGCTTGTATCCACATGCAACTCTTGGCTTGCTACTCATAAACTACCACAACCTGTTTTGCTAGCTGAATTTTTTTTTTTTTTTGCATTAGCTAAAAATGCCCCCCCCCCCCCCGCGAGCTAAACTCTTTGCAGGCAGCACACTCTTGGTAAAATTTAATTATGCTGAAAATTCAATTAAAATATAATTTAACAAAAGGTACTTGCTCAAATGGTGCCTTCTATTATTAATAAGCAAAGATGTTTTTTTTCCCCTATTTTAAAGACACGGCATTCCATGTTTAATAGAATCTAAAATGTCACTGATTACAAAAACATCATGATTACATATTCCATTAAGAAAGATAAATAATTATACCTAATTAAGCCATCATGCACCGTTGATTGTAAGAAGCATGCTGCTTTTAAAAATGTGAAGATCGAAGACATGTTTATCTTCGCCTGTTTCCTTCAACAAATACGAAGAAAGGAACTGATTTAATTGGGATGGTTAAGAAGTGACATTTCTTCTTGAAGTGAAATGGGCAGAATAGAAGGAACTGGTATCAGCATGACAGGATAAGGAAACAGCGCCGTGGTCTGTGTGGTCCCTACATCCGTATATCCTTGTGCGGAAGTCCTACTCATCACGTAAACGTAGCTTTAGACAAGGAGTAGCCAGGGCAGATTTTCCCACATCTAGTCTTCAGAAGCCCACGGAGCTTTTGGCTTGCTTCCAGGATGGGCTATCCTCAGCCTCTCCTCCTGAGCCCTTCACAGGGGCCATTTGCTTTCTCAGCAGCAGGTCTGCTGCTTTGCACACAGCAGCCCTGTGAAGTTAAATGTACCCTCGTTCCCCCTCCCCCATTGGGGAAATTTGCTAAGGGACTGGGGAAGACACTAGAACATTAGTTATAGGAATAGTTGGATTTCCTTGTTAACATTGCGTCATTTTCATTTTTCTTGGCTCCTATTATAACTGTGGGAATCGGGGTATTCCTGATTTACAGAACTGACTGCGTTGACACACCCCCAGGACGACAGAGCTGAATCAGTCATGCAAGGCTCATAGGGGATCACAAAGACTGAAGCAGCCATTACCACGGATCCTGTGTGGGTCTGCTCTAGAACCTCTGCACACATGGTGTAGTTACTTAGGTTGGTGTTCTTGTGGGACTCCTAAGAGTGGGAGCAGGGATGTCTCTAACTCTTTTGCCTACTCCTGGGATCCTTTTCTTCTTACTTGGTTGCCTAGTCCCGTCCTGATATAAGGGTTTGTGCCCGACCTTATTGCATCTTATTATGTGTTGTTTTGTTGAAGTACCTGGGAGACCTGTTCTCTTTGGAGGGAGGCACAGTGAATCTGGAGAAGAAGGGGAGGCAGGGTAGGGGACTGGAAGGAGTGGAGGGAAAGGAGGATGTAGTTGAGATGTACTGTATGAGGAAAAATAAGGAAGAAAGATGGAGCCATTCATAGTCAAAAATATACTATTGTTCTCTCTGCCAAAACTAACATTTATTTGTTTGTTTCTTTGTTTCTGTAAAGCTGGGAAGTGTAGGTGGACCATGGAGGTCAGATAAGTGTAATGAGGAAAACAAGTCACACATTGGTTCCTGGGAATAAGGCTTCTCTGAACAAGGACAAAAAGGTTTCTGTACAGCCAGAAGTATGGAATTCTCAGGGCCCAGAACAATTGCTACATCGGATAGCTGTTGTACATTTTGATTTTTTAAAAAATGTTCAGATAAACTATTCTGTATGGTAGCTGTGCTATTTTTCACCTTTGCCAGCAATGTGCAAATGACCCTGCTTTTCTGTGCCCTACCACCATTTGCCTTTCTTTTTCATTAACTTTTACTTTAGCTGTTTTGATTGATGTGTAATTATACTTAACTGCTGATAAGCTTGAATTTCCTATGGCTAACGATGTTGAACGTATTTTCATGTGCTTAGGGTCATTGGTCTATCTTCTCCCGTGAAAAATGATTTAGTTTTCTTTTCCCTGGATGCCCTTCTACTTCAAGTGTTTCAAAATAATGTTATAATTCAAATTAAAGTATTCACTGAGATCAATTTGGGCTCACATATAATTATAAAAAATAATAGATATTAACCAAAAGGACAGATAATACAAGCAAAAAGTGGAAGAGGATTATTTGGATATTTCTCCCACAAATAAAAAAATGAGCCACAAGCATAGGAAAAGATGCCCAACTTTATTAGCTATCTGGGAACTGCACATTAAAATCACTTGGCATTCACTCAAATAGTTATAATAAAAAGGCAGATAAAATTAACTGCTCATGATGATGTGAACAAATAAAAATATACTACTGTTGAGATATAAAATGGTAAAGATGTCTAGAAAACATTATGGCACTTTTCAAGGGTTAAACAGTTATTATCAAGAACTCAGAATTTCTATTCCCAAGAGCATTGGAACTTCTCTCTCTCTTTCTCTCTCTCTCTCTCTCTCTCTCTCTCTCTCTCTCTCTCTCTCTCATCTCTGTCTTTCTGTCTCTGTCTTTATCTGTATCTATTTTTCTTTGTCTCTCTCTAACACACACTCACACATGCACACACACACATACACATACTGTCCATGACTGTTCACAGTGGCATAATTTAGCATATACCCCAAAGAGAAAAAAAATATGAATGCCCACCAACGGTGAACAGATGAACAAAATATGGTTTACTCTTACAATAAACAACTGCATAGTGATGTTCAGAAATGAAGAGTTTGGTGTATTCTGTCATGGCTATCAGGTAAAAGGAGGCAGTCATAAAGGATTGTGCATTTGATGATCTAGCTTTTGTGATTGTATGAAATCTTCAACATGGGTACATATGTAGAGACAGAAAATTTAATGACCAGTTGTCCAAGGCCCAAGGGCTGAGAAGACTGGGCTGTAATGGCTGAGGGACATGGGCATTCCTATGGGGCTGATATTTGTATATGGATGGTAATAAGTGCATAGCTCCCTGAATATGCTAGTAGCCATCAGATGGGTGATAGACAGCAAATGAATAAACTACTTTCACCAAATGGAAAAACAGAGAGAATAAATTACCTTTGCCTAGTTCCTCATGCAGTGCTGTTTCACCATGTGTACATTTTCATGACCATAACACTGAAGAGCTCACGGTGTGCTTTAATGATCAGTAGCCACTTGATTTTCTGCAGAACACAACCCCAGACAGCTTTCCTCTTTCTCCTGTCTCCTGATAAGAGACAAGCTCCATGACTGCCCACTCTCTTGTTGCTCAAGGGCACAAGTCATAGAGAAACAAGACTACCCGACCCACCAAGTACGAGACGTAGTGATAGAATCGTAGGCACAGCTCAGCCAAGCTTTAGAACTACCCACACTGCTGAAGAGTGACCCATTTCTCACCAAAGGCAACAATCCCGACTTTCCACACTCCAATTTCTCCTTTCCCCAATTTCAGAAGCAATTTCTAGAACAGTTGTCAGCATTTTTTTTTTTTTTTTTGAGCTGGTATTTATTGTGTTACCACTAGCGAAGGCTCTCTCAGGAGAGGACTGGCAATGATTCATTTGTGCGAATCCCTGTTTTCACCGACTTGTGTCTGTGTGAGGGGACAGCCCCACGCAGCCTTCCACATCATCATCACTTTGGTTTCTCTCAAAATATTTGCTCAGAAAAAAGCCCAGTGTTTGGCTTCTGTTCACTTTGGGCTTCCAGGGGAATTTCCCCATCCTCCCCGGAGTCCAAGGGTGAGGTTGCTTTACATTTCGTTCACTCCTTACACAGCAGAGCAGACAGTGAGGCAGACTCCAGACAGACCCTTCTTGGATCAAAGACACACTTAGGTGGAATCACTGCATTTAGGGTACCAGACAGACAAAGGAGCAGTGGTTATTGTTTTGTATCTTATTATGATCTCTATGAACTGTTCTGTCCCAGGGAACTGCATGTTACTTCCAAACTCACCCTGACTTAGCTCTTAAAACTCATCTGAGATTAGTTCATTTGTAATTTATCTTGTACATATAGATTCCCTATGATCCTAACTATGGCTACTGAACTTGTGCTACACCACTCCTGTTGAACACACTGGGATTGCAAATGAATTTGGCATTGTGATTGTTGCATGGCAAAATCTCCAAATGCTAGTAATTCTTCCTGTGATTAACTCAGTATTCAGTATGCATCAGGCTGCCCTTTGCATTCAGAGTTCACTAAATTCTGATTCATATAGCTCAGAGATTTGAGAAGACTGTCCGAGATCATGAACATAACCATGGTACCAGCTCATGGTAGATTCACACATCTCCCCTTCATTCATGGTTTCCCAGGGGTCTCCTGTCTCCTTCGAGTTCACCATCTTGAGTCTAGGTCCTTGACCTCTGTCATAGTTTCTGTGACCAAAGGTGGAGAAAGGGATTTTGTTTGTCTGTTTGTCTGTTGTTTTGGCTCACAGTTCAGGGTTTGTCATGATGAAGACATCCATCAAGGCAACAGGAGCTTGAAGCAGCTGGTCCCCAACATCCACAATCGGAAAATAGAGAGTGATGAGGCAGATTAATACTTTGCTTTTATTTCATTTTATATTGCTCAGGATCTGCTGCCCACAATTACAATGGCTTTGCCTGTTTCACTTAATATAACCAAGGTAATCATCCATAGGTATGCTCAGGGTCCTGTGTTTAAGGCAATTCAAGATTTATCAAATTAGTAAATTACCTTAACCATGAAAATCTCCTTAGGGAGATTTGAACCCTGGATCATATACAGCAGGGCTGCTCAGGGGAGAGAATATTTTCACCTTCCATTTATCACATTGAAAGCTTGGGTACATACCTCTGTACAAGACCATCAAATTGGCTTAAATTGTATTAAGTGTTCTCCAGAGACACAGAACCATCAGTTACTAGGTAGAACAAACTGAAATATGGGTTGGGGGAGATGTCTAAGTTGGTAAAGTGCCCATCTCACAACATGAGGATCCAAATTCTGGTCCCCCCTCACTCATATAAAAGTGAAAATGGTGGTATTTGTTTTTAACCCTCTGCTGATGAGCAGAGGCAAGAGAATGCCCAAAGTTTGTTGGGCAGTCAGTGTAAACAGTTAGTGATCTAGTGAGCCCAGGGTTGAGTAAGATAGCCTGTTTCAAACAAATGATGTGACAAGTGAGAAAGAAAGATTCCTAATGTTGATATCTGGCCTCCTCATGTGTACACACACACACACACACACACACACACACACATGCCCACATACATACTAAACAAAAACAGAAAAATAAACCAGTAAGATACTGTGTGTGAGAGGGGGAGGGAGATAGATAGACAGACAGACCAACCTTAGAGAGAGAGAGAGAGGAGGCTGTCATGCTCTAAGTTGTAGAATAAGCTGGAAGACTAGAGGGCCTAGAAGAGTTAATGGAACACTTTGGGCTTGAAATCCATCTGCTGGTAGAATTCCTTCTGCTGTGGAGAGGGTCCACCTTCTCCTTAGTGCCCTGAACTTTCATTAGACCACCTACTCTATGATAGTTAATGTGCTTTACCCAGTTAACTGGCTTACGTGTTAACCCATACTGAAGGTTTATACCTTCAAAGCAACATCCAGACAGGTTTAACTAAGGACCTTTTGGTACTATGATCTAGCCAAGTTGATCCACAAGGATGAATCTACCAGCGTAATGTTTTTGGGGAAGGTGAAGAAACGCTGAACAGGGAAGGTTGAAAATTGAACTATCGCCCCTTTAAGTTCTTCACTGCTTGGGCATTTGAGCAAGAAAGGGAGCTTTAGATAAACAAAGGTGGCATTCAGAATAATAGGTGGTGGGTCTTGTTTGCCATGGTACAAGATGTTCTACAAACATTAGCAGCACTTCCAAGCCAACATCACAGTGAATGGCCTGGAGGTTCGTCAGTCTCAAAGTGTCTTCTCAAACCTGTGCACTGTGGGTAGGGCTAGCAGCTGGGTGCTGAGGCAGGAGCATGGCTTGAATGGCTCTGTGGAGAAATCTGCAAAGACTCCAAGTCCTCAGTCGCACCTGCAATGGGTCTACAACAGTGGGGTAGAGTTAGGCAGGGAGTTAGCTTTGTCAGATGACAGAAGGAACACAAGGCAGACGGTGCCAGGCTTCACCTGTCACTAACTTCCATCGCAAACACCGCAGGAAAGTCTGCAATGAAGTAGATCATGGTGGTAAGGATCCAGCAGGCTTTGTGCCCCAGTGTCCTGATGTGTCCAGGATGCCAGGTGGCACTGTGGGACAGGAGAATCAGAGTTTTAGTTTGCTTTCTATCATCTTCTTGTTCCTCCTCCTCCTTCTCCTCTTTAACAATTATAAAGAATTCTAGGGCTTTTTTTTAAGTCAATTAACTCAGATAAGTGCTGGGTTGCTGAACCAAACAGTAGAGCCATCAGAGGTGAAGAAAGATTGTATTTGCGAATTGTCTCCCCATAAGTATGTGGTGAAGCCACAAGTTTGAAACTCTTAGTCTCCACGGCTTCATAACAAACGTTGGTGTTGCCTCCCAGACCTTGTCAGCCCACTTACCCATGGACCCATTATTCCCCGACATTCTGGTCCCATTACCACCCTTCATCTTTGCCCTGCCCTACAACATGGCTTAGAACGTCTTCCCTGGTCAACCGAGGCTAATAACTAAAGAGCACCTGCCATCCCTTTAAGTGTGGGGATGCTAAAAAACACATAAAAATGCAGACAATAGGTGCAACATGTCACACCACCACTCAGACCAACAGAGGTTGGTCTGGTTCTCTATTACCCTTTGCCAGCCTCACTTGAACACTGTAGATAACATTCCCCCTTTTCTTTGTCCAGACCCTCTGGAGCCATTTTTCTTCCCCTCTCAGATGCTACAGGTTCATGAACCTGACATGGAGTTTTCTAGTCCATGAGAGAGGGGGGGGAAGGGAGGGAGGGAGGGAAGGAAGGAGGGAGGGAGAGAGAGAGAGAAGAAGAAGGAGGAGGAGGAGGAGGAGGAAGGGAAGGAGGGAGGGAGGGAGGGAGGGAGGGAGGGAGAGAGAGAGAGAGAGGATCTCTTTATGTGTTCAAATGCATATATCCATGTAAATCACAAGTAAAGTTGTGATACCTCATTGTACATATATCTGATTGCTGAATATCCCCCATAGTGTAGTCTTAGCTCTGAGACGACCCATGAATAACATTAGATAGTCAAATGCTATGTTTAATTTATTCTCTTCTAGAGCTTTCTCTATTTTTTAATTTATTCAGAAGTGCAGGAGGCATCCTGGTGTTTGTGTTCATAGATGGCTGTGTGTGCAGACATGAAGATGCTTCTCGGATGGCAGAGCTGAGCTGCCTGGTTCTCACACAAGGGGATCAGTAAGTTGTACACATGCTGGTCGCTAAGCCTAGATACCTAGTTCCTGGAGGTTAAAGGCTGCATTCTATTCATCTCTGGATAGTCAGTGTCTGGCACATGATGCTGAGATAAAATGATCAAATGAGGCACCACTGTCTCTCACCTTGATTTTCCCGACTCACTTCATCCCTCGGTCTAACGTGATAAGAACCAGGGGATCCCCTGCATGGCTGGATGACTCTGCCATGCATGCATGTCACCTATGGCTTCTCTGTCACTTACTTGTCTTACAAGTGCTGTCACTGAATCCTCCCATTACACAGCCAGAGGCGACTTGAAAATAGACGTGCCCAAATCCTCATTCTTCTGCTTTTCTGACACTCTGATCCACGGGACTGGGCCGATTGTTGCCTAAATGAACATGACATCAGCTCCAGCACCACCCCACACCCCCGTTAGCAAGCCATTTTCCCCATCTGAATCTGGGGAAATCACCCCAGCTGATGATCCCACAGCTTCAGGGACTTGACGCACATCCTCTGTCTCGTACTCTGGGCCTACCTGTCAGAGTTCTAAAATGCTAACAGGGATCCTTTGATGCTAGTGAGGGCCAAAGTCTTAATTTCAGAGGAGCAGGGGAAATGCTCTCAGAATGATGTCACCTAAGAGAAAGCCATGCTGAAGGTCAGTACCAGGTTTCCCGTTGGACACTGGGTTTTCTGATAGGGTCAAGTTCTTTAGTAAGATAGAACACTGGGTTGTGTGTGCCTTGTCCTTTCATCTTGGGAGGAAGGAGGGAACACTTGGGCAAAGGCTGGAAACTGAAAGCATACAGAAAGCAAATTACTTGCTGATAATTAAACTCTAGCTTAGAAAGCGCCAGACGGAAGGTCTAAATGATGTTGGACTCGGTTGACCAGCAGACCGAAAAGAGGACTGTACCAGACAGAGCAGGTGAGCTGCTGAAAGCAACAGCTCTACACACACAGTGATGAGTGCCAGGACACCGCAGACGTTGCTCCTTCATCCCATGGCCCAGCACTGCTGCTGGGTTCCGTCTCTGCTCTGGGCAGTCCGTCAGAGAGACAAGCCTCCTCCCTTCCCTTCCTGTTCAAATTAAGTACTTCAGGAAGAACAGGGGCCCAAGGCAATCAAGATGGTAACAGAACACCACTGGCATGGTTATTTCTGGCTGTATTTCCAGTGGCCATTGTTTCTACCACTTGGCCCAGGATCTCAACATCCCTGGTCCTCAGTTTTGCAACACTGGAAAATGGGAATCGCCCAGACTGTCCTCCCGCCACTCAGGATCATGACTGAGGGCACTAGGACGTGTTTTGTAAATGGGTGTGTGCCTGCGAACAGAAGGATAGCGGGGGTTTCTAGTCTATATTACCGGGAGCTGAGCATCTGGGCTTCCTCTTGTGAAAGTGGGTGACAGATGAGACAAACCTGAGCAATATTCCTTGTGAGCAGGACAACTATAAAATGGCTGATCAGCCGTCACCTGCTGTGAAAATCTCCACTACGGTGAAGACACTCAGTTCTGTGTTGTGTCCTGCCTCTGCCAAGTCCGTCCTTTCTTTTACGGTAATGCTTACAAATTCAGTCACTCCTTGACCTTAAATGGGGACCACAACCTTCAGATCCTGCCAGGTTGTTGATATTCAGAGGCTGGCCCTTGGAATCCAGTAACTTTCTAAGACTTCCCGGCCTCAGCCTTTCCATCCATAAAATGGGGAGAATAACCACATAGGGCTGTTTTGAGGTCTACATGAGCTCATTGTGAAAACTGCTTAGTGTGCTGACTGTAAGCAGGCAGAACTCAGGAAAGTTGTGGTTATTCTCACAGCAATCCAGCGAGCTAGAGTTCTGGGCACTTGCATAACAATTGAGTCAGACCCTCATTCTGTGGCTTCCCTGCTGGCCCTGTTTGTTTGAGTAGTCTGAAGCTCAGGGTCTAGTCCCTATTGTTCCTGATTCTTTGACCTGACCCTTGATCAGCTTATCTGAGGTCTAAACTCCATCTATCCCCAGTGGTGCTGACAAATTCTCTTTCCTTTCTTGCCACCATCCCATCTAAGGTCCTGTCTGCTGAGTCCATGGAAGACCCTTCCATGGCCACCCAAATGCTGAGGTCTGAAGTGTCAAGCTTTTTCAGGGGCCGCTTACTGCTTAGCTCTTAATGGCCTCTCTGATTTGATCTTGAGTCTCATATGTTCCGACCACAAGGTGCTTCCTTCTGAGCTCATTAGGCCTTAAGACAGAGCCTGAGACCTGGGCATGGGAGACAGTCCCAAGATCAGGGCGAATGAGTAGGTAGAGTGAGACAGGGAAGGAAAACGGGGTTACACAACTAATGGCTTCCTGTTCTGGGTAGCCTTGACCCCTTTCTCCCAAGAGCAGATGGACAGTGCCTCCCAACTGTCCTGCTACGCTTTGACACTCCTCCACTGTTTGTCCCCCAAACTGGACTAGAGTCTCCATTAATTTTACACTTTGAAAATGACTCTGGCTTAGGTCTCAGGCAGAGAAGTGGAGAGACACTTGCTCAGAGGGAGAGCATGCTCACACCGGATGCGGGGGAAAATATGAAAACGTGCCTGCAGACTCTAGCCTGTTACCACGCTGTTCCCCACTCCAGGTCTCTTGGAAGAACTGTGCCTTGAGTCACACATGTTTAGATCCAATGTCGCAGCTTTAGAGAGAGCCCTCTTGGCATTCTGTCTGAAGGAGGCTACCATGGTTCCTCTATCCAATGCCACTTTCTCCCCATGACCCTTTTCCAGTATCTGGGTCAGAGTGGTTTAAAACCTATGAGCTCACAGTATGTCCAGGTCAAGGCAGAGGTTCAAGACTGATGCCTGACTTGGCTTGGGTAATTATGTAAAGAGAGAGATCAGATTCCAGGGTAAAAAGCGGGTTTAATAAGGCCTGCTGAGGCTCAGATGGTTATTCTGTGTGGGGAGGAGGACAGCAGGAGTTGGGGATAAGGAATTATACAAAGCTGAACATAAAAAGCACAGAGATTCAGTGGGAGGTGGGAATAGAGGGGTCACCTAGAGACTGGACGGGCCCAGGTTTAATGCACAGGCGGAGGTGGGCAGGCATGAAGGTTCTTAGAGCAGACTGATCGTGTCTTTCTGTATCTGGCTCTCCTTCCTTAGCATAGCCATGTTCATGATGTCATTGGAGACTGGGGAAGGTAATTACTTCCTTATAGCCTTAATGCAGATTCCTATGTGTGCGGTTAACAGTCTTTCCTCCAAACCTAAACGTAATGGCAATCCAGGACCTGGCACAAGACTCTTTGAATGTCATCTCTACAGTCTCTGCAGGCACATTTATGCAGCCTGAAATCGTTCCTGGTGTTCGGGAGAGTCTGGAGTGGAGCGCCATGTGAAAGCAACTTCTACCAGCATGGACGGTCTAGGCTGTAGGTAGACAGCCACGCCTCTACAGCACGGCCAGCTTCTTTGAATACAGTGCCTCTTGTTCCCAGAGCTGAGGATGCAGGTGCCACTTCCTAGTGATCTCATGGTCTTGTCTCAATTCTCTGCCCCATGGAAGACCATCTTCACTCCACAGAGTACCGTGTCTACCCTGCAGGCAGAGAGCTCACTAAAGCATCTGTCTTTTTGCCTTAAGGATTGTTTTTTTTTCCTTCCAAATAGACTTAAAAGAAGAAGTAAAGTCCTGGTTTCCATCACTGTTGCATTGAGAGTCTGTACTCCCTCGTGTTCGAGGGAAGGGGGTCAGGGTATCTTGTCACCATCTCAGATGCACAGACTAAAACTATTCTCACCCTTGGAGGTGTGTTAATCATGTTCACAGCCATTGCCACTACTTGGGTAGTAGCGTGCTAAGGCAGCGAGCGTGTTTAATTCCCGTTATATGAACGCAGACCACCACCTCAGTGACACTGGCCTAGCCTGCCTCAGTTTCCAGCTCCGAAGGGTGGTGCTGAAGGCAAAATGAACTTTGATGTGGAAAGCAGCTGTAACAGAAACTGCTGTCAACCAGGCCTTGTTTGATTTCTAGCTCCATCTTCCTTGTCAGGATGGAGAAACCAAACAAGAAACAAGAAGGAGATTCCATATAATGTCACACCTTAAAAATTCTCCTTCGGATCAAACAGAGGGGACACTGTATTGTTGGCATGAAAAGGAGGGGACCGGTGGAAGGAACTAGTATAAAGAGGCCACGGCACAGACTTCAGCCATAGTGGCTAAAAGGCATGGCTAGTGACTCTGTCCCTGCTTCCTTGTAGCAAAGGAACCTGGGAAATACCAGCTAATAGACAGTTGACATCTTGGGCAGCACGGAATGCATATTTATCTGCAGGAATATAGCTGTGGAGGGTCAGATGTAGGAACTGGATGCTGTAGGAATATTTCTTGTGACTCCCTTAAGGACATATGACTTGGAGTATAGTTTTTCATAATCGGATTTATTATGACCAGCCCTTAGAGGTGGGCATCTCATGTGGTCCCCTGGAGGATCTGGGACTTTGCTTTATGAGACTAGAATACCAAATCAGAAGTCATGACGGAAGTGACATATAATTTTGCCTGCTTCTCACACTTAGCTGGGTATATTTAGAGTAAATATTTGTTTTTCTTTGCCTGCTTCATGCTCCTCTGTAGAGCAGCCTAAAGGCCGGAGGCACTTGACTTGGCCTGTCCAGGCTTCTGCTTAAATTAACCTAAAGCATTCACATTAGCTCCACCTACTGACCAGCCAGTCAAATGGGTAGTGATTATGTAGTCTGTGTGGAGGATGGCTGTGAGGAGTATAGCCAAATTACTGTTAGTCATTTACTACAGCCCAACTGTATGGACAAGTGCACAGGGGATATTGTAGGTATAGTGGGGCATTTATTGTAGTCATAGGAGACAGTTATTATTTCTGTTTTAAAAAAGAAAACATTTGACACCCCCAAAAGTTATGGACTTTGATCAAATGTATATGGCTAGTTCTGTTGTAGAACCAGGATTTGAAATGAACAGAGGGGCCACCTCATTTAAGAGAACTGCTACTTTTTTCACCATTGATGGGTGCCACGAAGACTGTAAAGAAGAATTTCTCCTGCCAACACACTCACTGTCTGGCAGGACAGGCAGTTTCATGACTCCATGGTCAGGGGTCCTACTTTACCCAAACTCTCGTCTTCCCATTGAAAGCTTCTCTTACAAGATGCACATCAAGCGACTTAAGTCTCACTTGAGTATGCTGTGGATTAGTTGGGGGAAGGAGAAAAGGGTTATGTGGTGAGTGAGGCAAAGAGACAGGGATAGGATCTCTTTGTGGTAAAGACCTCCTTTAGAGGCACAAGCCTCTGACTGCCTTCTAAGTTGCTTGCAGCTTCCTAGGTGAGGTTTGGAAAAGCTCATGTAACAGAAATTTGCCCAAGAATAATTTCTTGGAGAAGTGATTCCAACCCAGGTGGTGGAGACCTATCTGGGGATGACATTTATTTGTTTGTCTGTCTATCTATCTATCTATCTATCTATCTATCTATCTATCTATCTATCTATCTATCTATCTTTCAGTAAGAAGCATATTTGTGGCTCCCAGGGATGTGGTCCCTGATGGAAGTGCTCTTTTGGACTTCTTTGTTGTCCAAAGAAGAACACTTGCATTTCCCAGTGTCTTAAATCTTTATGTTTGCCTCTCAGTCCATTGCACTTGGGACGCAAGCTAGAGACTGAAAACCTGGAGAGGAAACATCTTCAACACCTTGTAAGCAAGGAGCCAAGTCAGAGGCCCAGAAGGGGTATACTATAGGGCTGGGATTGAGGGGGGATTGTGGTTCACCTGTTCTGCTCTCTCTGAGTCACTTACGTACCTAAGTACCTAAGTCCTACCTTAGTGAGAAGGAAATCCACAACCAAGGGGACAACCTTTGGTCCTTTTGAGCAACTCTTGAGCACACAAGAGAGGGAAGCCACGTTGGCGCTGTCCCACCATGCCTGGGAAATCCTCCTCTCCATTTCCTCATGCTCAGATGGACCTTGAGTGTCAGTTTTGCTTTGAGGGGTCAGTGAATGTGCTTTCTCTCCCTCCGATTCTTGGGAAATGTTTCTTCCCTGATCTGAAACTGGGAGGGAGCTCCCGGGGAACCCCGTGGATGCAGAGTCCTGGGAGAAGTGCCCTTACTTTGGTTAGGTGTGTAATGTACTCTGTCCTTAAAAACACTGAAATCCATAGTATTTCCCCCCCCCCATGTCACCACCAGATTTTTGCTAAATCTGTCCATTGGAGGACAATCTAGTTCTCTGCTGGACAGGCTATTTCTACAGAGAGCAATTCTGTGACTGTTTCTCCAAACCACACTCTTCCATTCCATTTTGTTAAACTCATGGCAAGGGCAAGCATGGTCTGAATTCAGATCTATGCTGATTATAGTTGGCATCAAGATCACTTTCTGTTTGTTTCATCTGTACAGGAATGAACGGGAGATACGGGTATACAGTCGGCACTCTGTAGGAACCCAGGGAGCTCCTAAGAGAGATGATTGGTGTTTTTGGGGTTTATGCAAGTGAAGCACAAATCCCATTAGCAAGTAGAGCTAATGGGACTGCTGAGCCCTCCTCCCCGGTCTGCTCATGTGTTGAGTGAACAACCAAGTAATGCGGAGGAAATGCTAGGACAGCTCTGTTCTTGAGACAAGGTAAAAAGGTAAAGGAAACTTGGTCAGAAACTGATTTCCAGAGACAATATGAATAATCAAAAGGGTGGAAGTACATGCCACTGGGGAAAACGGGAAAAAGGAGTGTTGGGGATGGTGTGTGTGTGTGTGTGTGTGTGTGTGTGTGTGTGTGTTTGTGAGAGAGAGAGAGACAGACAGACAGAGACAGAGAGACAAAGAGACAGAGAGAGAGAGAGAGAGAGAGAGAGAGAGAGAGAGAGAGAGAGAGAGAGAGAGAGAGAGAGAAAGATAGAGAAGCTTGCTCTGTAGACCAGGCTAGTCTCAAAATCTCAGATATTCACTTGCTTCTGCCTCCCAAGTGCTGGGTTAAAGGCCACCCCTCTCTGTCTGGGAAAAGCATTCTTGATAAAGTGCTTCTGGTGTCTGTGCCTGCTGAGGAGCTTAGTGGGAGGCCAGTATCCCAGATCACCACAGGATAGAAAAGTGTGTGTCTTCTGGGCCACGGTTACGCTGTTTTCCTTTTCTTTTTTTCCTTTTTAAAAATTGGCTATTCTCTGTATTTACATTTCAGATGTCATCCCCTTTCCTCCAATATCATTCTCCTCCCCTCCCATTGCCTCCATGAAGGTGCTACCTCTCCCAACCTCCCTCTCCACTTCAGTGCCTTGGCATTCCCCTACACTGGGAAAACGAGTCTTCACTGGACCAAAGGCCTCTCCTCCCACTGATGCCAGCGAATTCTATCCTCTGCTGCATATGCAACTGGAGCCATGGGTCTCTCCATGTGTGCTCATTGGTTGGTGTTTTATCTCTGGGAACTATGCAGGGTTTGTTCAGTTGATAATTTTGTTCTTCCCATGGGGTTGTAGACCCTTTCAGCTCATTCAGTCTCTTCTCTAGCTCCTTCACTGGGGTCGCCATGTTCAGTCCGATGGTTAGCTGCAAGCATCCTCCTCTATAGCTGTTCTTCTTTGAAACAGAAGACAAGTGTCAGAAGATGTGAGCCACACATTAGCACACGACAGAAGAAAACACTTTTCGGTGCTTTCGGATGGAGACTGGCATCAGGAAGTAGGTTCTAAGGACCCAGGGCTCTTGACATTATGCTGATCGCTGCTCATGTTTTTCAAGATGAGGCGCAGGAACTAACATCTAAACAGGGTTTTATAGACGGAGAGAAAGCCAACAGCAGTAGGCATAGGAAGAGCCTCGGGGAGAAGTCAGACCCACGTTTCCCCATCTGTCTCCATGCGGGAAATCAAAGCTAGTTAAGGGGGCTAGAAGTATCGCTGGTAAGACATTAGAGACAGACCAGGACAAGGGGGGATAGATGGTACAGGCTGTCTTTGTAACCAACAAGAGGGGACTAGAAACAGAAGGAAACCAGAAATGGGTTTGGGGTACGGCGGCATCAGTTGCTCAGCATGTTGTAGAGGGTAGTGATTCTTGCCAGGGTCTATGTTGAATCCGAATGGGAACTGGTCACTAGGACAGAAATACCCCTTTGCTTGCAATACTCCTGTCCCTACCCTAGGGTGCATCTGCTTCTAAGAAACCCGGAAGACATTAGCCAAGAATTGGTGATTGGTCAGGCTTCTTATAAGTTGCTGGGACTCCTGTGGAGAAGGTTAATGGGAAGGGGAAGAAATTGTTTTCCCAGAGGTGTTGGCAAATCGCCAGCCTAGTTCCCTTTCCATAAACCCCAGTAACATCAATCACCTCTATCAGGGATGCACAGGGTCATTGCCCTCCTAAGACGGGACGAGGCTGCCACCTGCTGGTTATGTAAAGTACTTACTCACGGTGCTTGCCCCCGTCTTTCGATTTGAGGGCAAGAAGCCTGTGTGGAGAGTTTCCTCTCTGTCTTTCACTTATTCACCACCCCACCCCGGCCACTAAGATAGACGTTCTTAATTCTCATTATATGAGATATTCAGAAATACTAGGTGGGCATTCAAAAACGACTTGGTAGTAGGAGAGCCTGAGATGCAAACCAGGATGTCTGTACAAATTAGAGATGATGATCAGCACTTTGCAGAGGGCGCCATAGCAACAGCACCCTGTGAAATGAGATGAGGGGATAGGTACATGGCAGGTGTTCTGAGCATCCAGAAGAGCACAGTGGATAAAGGAAGAAATGGCTACAGGCATTCTTCAAGGTACCTAAGGCAAAGGGGTCTGTAAGCATTCATGGACTCTGACACTTAGGGGCTACGTGAACTTGGAAGAAGTCATTTTGCTGTTGGGAAACTCCTCTTTCCAATCTGTAGTTGCAAATGTGGCATGTGCATATGGGGGTCACTTAGTTTGGGCCTCCCCCCAACCCTGTTATTGTTTACTGTAAATTATTAAGCTTTGCCTCCTGGTCCTGGTGGGATTGGGGCAAATCCCAAATGAGCCTCACTCTTCCTTTGTAGAGACTGAATTCATCTGTGGGCTTCTTGGGGCCATAGGAGGACCAGAAAAGTGAGTCCTCTGCTGGATGCTGGTTCCAGACACTGACACAAACCCTGGCATCCCCGATGCTCCTGAGCTGGAAGGTTATAAATGGGTAGGACACGCACTGTCCTAGTGAAGAACTGCCCTTCTTAGGGAAGGAACAAGATTAACTATGTCAGGCCTGGGCTCAACATCCTCAGTAAGTCTCAACCATCATCTGTGGACATTATGTCTTTGAATCAAGGTCCTACCAACACCTTCACCACTATTCCGTGTCACCTTTACTCCTGTTGTTCAGCACAGGCCTCACCTTGACTTCATTAGTAGGCCTCTCGTAAGCACACTCACCAAGAGGGGGTTTTTTACCTACCCTAGAAGCAAAGACTCTGGTACTTGAGGATCCTGTTGACACTCTGTTCCCGAGTGGATAAAGCCTCTGCTCAGCTTCTCACATCCCTAATTGGGCTGCCCCAATAGAAACTAACAGCCTGGTTCAGAAAAATGAGTCCCAGATCGTTATTATGAGCACCTTGGAATAAGGGTAAGGAATAGAGAAGCTCTCTGTGGCTCCAAACCTATGAGTGTTGACTGTGAACCGCACAGAACCCCACGTGGAATCTGCAAACTCAGCCAGAGCTAATTTTCCTTGGACTCCTGGAAGCAACCTGTATGCTGTCCTCTGTCCTACCTTCAACCCACTTCCACGCGGCATCAAACATGGTTTTAAGGGAAAAGCTTTGAGTTTAATACTTCGAGCCATTCTATGCTGAAGTCAGGAAACCAGACCAGTGGGGGCTGGGTGGTGGGTCCTTGCTGCTC
Source organism: Micromys minutus (assembly GCF_963924665.1). Classification (NCBI taxonomy): domain Eukaryota; kingdom Metazoa; phylum Chordata; class Mammalia; order Rodentia; family Muridae; genus Micromys; species Micromys minutus. Next base: position 15,249,119 of record NC_137963.1, on the reverse strand, counting down.
CGTGTACCCTCATCTGCTCCGCGTCTATGGTTGCTCATTTCCATTGTCTGCTTGGCTGGGTTAAGAAATCTATCAGGGATTAATGAGGCACACCCTTAGATGTGTCTGTGCGGGTGTTTCCAGAGAGGATCAGTGGAAGGAGTGGAAGGTATCCAGACAGCATGCAGCTCCTCCTCACGGGCTGGGATCCTGGATCGGATCAAGTGAAAACAAGGAGAAAACAAACCGAGTACCAACCTCTCTGTCTCCCTGCTCTCACGTGGGTGCTCTAGGATCTGCCGATTTCTAGCTGTGGTTGCTAGGGTACCGTAGGTTCTCCAGCCACCGTGGAGGACCATAATCTCGATCTGTGAGCCAAAATAACCCTCCCTTTCCTTAAGCCTTTTCAAAAGCCTATGGCATTTCCTCAAAGCCATGCAAAGGTAGCTAAGGTTTGCCTCATCTTGCCCTGGTGCCTCTGACATCTATCTCTCTGTGCAGCTGGGCAGCCCTGGGTCTGCAAACTCTGCTCTTCCTGTGCTCCCTTCAGTTGGTGAATACCTACTATCTTTGATCTCAGATCACATTTCTTCCTTAGGTGTGATCAGCACCGTAATGCAACCCGAAGGAAACACTTCCCAGGTGGAAAGATGTATTTGGTCTCACTGCCTCAAGGGTCTCCATTGGTAATCGTTTCCTTTCTCTCTTTCGTAGATGAAACAACATGCCTGGCAAGAAGCTGCTTCAGAAAAGAAAGGTTTATTTATATGCTTGCTTACAGTTTCAGGGGACACATTCCATCATGAAGTGGAAAGGCTTGGTGACAAAAGGAGGAGGCCACCTGGCCACACGGTTATCTGTAGTCACTAATCACTAATCAAAGAGTCACCAATCACAAGAGGGATATGGTATAAAAGTACAAGGCCTTCCCTCCAGGGTACTGCTGCCTCCAGTGAGCTTTTACTTCCTAGGGTACAGATAACTGGGGACCAAGTGCCCCAACTCACAAGCCTATGGTGACCATTTCATATTCAAGCACTATCCGTGGGCTGCTGGACCCATTGTTTCAGGGTCTGTGTGTAGGGACAATGTTTTGGTGCACTGTGTAGAGTTTATCCTTGCGTTATGCAAATGTTGATTTCTCTGCCCTCACATACCGTTTCAACCCAGGCATGGCACTGTAATGCTGTCTCGAGAATCTCCTGTCTCAGGTTCGTGTAAACAATTTTTATCGTTGAGTCTCTGCCTTGTTAACAAATCTTCATCACCCAATGGCTGTGCAGGAGAGAGAATAGGGCAGAAGCTTCCACCAGCCTGGACGAGGGGAGGGAGAGGACCAGGAAAGCTTCAGAAAGATCACCATGAGGAGAGGGTCTTAGAACACACCATGAGGGGAAAAAAAATCTGAAGCCCAAAGAGCAAGATCAACAGTAATACACGGGTATCATGGGTTCGTGGGAGGGAAATCAGATTCGTTTAGAACTTAAGAAAGATCATTTTACTGCCCAGCTGTGGGGGTGTAGCCTGAAATAAATTTTGTTTTCTCTAAGTGGTTATTGGGGGTAACCCACTCCAAAGGCAAAGAAATACAGCCGCTGGACTAATACATCATTTGCATTTATATTAAAAGGAATTCATTTTACATCTGTGATAAGGAAGAACATCATGATGGACGTGAAGAAGAAGGGGTCAGAGCTATGATCGATCCTTCAAAGGCCTACCTGGTGGCTGAACTTTCCCAGACACACCTTACCTTCCTCCGTTGGACTACCTCCTGGTAGTCTGTTCAAGGTCTGAATACATCAGTGGGTCGAATTATTGATGACCCCCTAGTATCTAGTCTTGCATAAAATGTCTTCAGAAACAATTGTCTTATGTCTTACTTATTTTCTAGGTTTCGTCAAACCAGTCATGCTTGTCAGGGCTGAGTATAGAGAGGTTCATGGGAGTTTTCTCCTTCAGATCTTCCAAAGCACTGCTTCAGAAAATACAAAGGCAGACAGTACCTTGTCTGCCTCAAACAGTGATGGCTTCTACCCTCCAAATGTAAGAAGCTATTGGGCCTCAGCTTGGTCTCAGTAAACTGGACTGGGCATTTGTGTCCCTAGCAATGGAATAGCCAGTCATGGATGGTGGTCACAGACACCCCTCAGCTAAACACTATGGGGAATCCAATTTCAGAAACCCTTTCATTTATTAATATAGTTCTTGGTCAATAATAAAGCTCACTTTATGAGTATCCAGTTGACAATCAGGAGGAAAAAGAAGTATTTTCCTCCTGGCCTTCATGATGGACTATAGGGTGCTTATCGACTGAAAAGTCTTCTAGATATAGACAGGAATGTGGATGCTGGGAATTTTTTTTTAAATGACCAATGGTAGCTAGAGTAAAGGAAAAGAGACAAGAATGAGGACCTATAGGAGAGACATAGGTTTAACTATGGCGTCAAGCATCCAGGCAGTTCTAAGAGTGAGCCACCTGTTAGGGGCTAGGAGAAGTCCGAGCAAGGGACTGTCTTCAGAGGTTCCTGCCAATGAAGCAGGACCACAGGGTCGGTACAGCTCCCCAAGTCTGTGTCTGTGGGGCAGCCACTCTGTAGGTCTGAAGGGGTAAGTGTGAAGGTTAGCTATCTGAACCTCAAGGAGGTCAACTGGCTGTTGCTGAAACTTAGGAGACAATATGCCACCTTAATCCTACACTGATGACACAGAAATAAGAGTTGAAAGATGGTCCCTTGATTCACCACCCACTCTCCACCTCCTTCAGTGCTGGTACCTCTGTTTATCATACTCTACCTGATACTGGGAGGCTTTGGTGTAATTTACACCAATAACCTTGGAGTGGACCCAGAACTGGGAGAAAGAAGACTGGATGACCAAAGGATCTTAGGGGCCACCGAAAACCTTGGATATTAATCTCAGGGGTGACTTGGCTTGCCTCGTGTTAGCGGACAAACTTGTGTGTGTCGAAGAGCTTGAAGAGACTTTCCCAGTTGGAAGCAACTGCTTGAAAAAGCCACAGGGTTGGAGACTGAAGGGTATGTTGAGCTTTGAACATTGTAGTCTCAGACGCTTTGTTACCCAGCCTCCATTAAGGCAATGGTTCTCAACCTTCCTAATGCTGCAATCCTTCGGTACAGTTCCTTGTGTTGTGGTGACCCCCAACATAAGAGTATTTCATAGCTGTAATTTTGCTCCTGTTGTCAATCATAATGTAAGTAACTGATATGTGACCCCAAAAGGGTCATGACACATAGGTTAAGAACCACTGCTTTAAGGGCATCTAAAGTCTTCGAAAAGCTCTAAGTAAGGACACTTGTCTGAGACAGCCCTTTTTCTAATGAGGATTTCATTCTTGTGTGGGTTCTAGGAGGTGTCTTAGCAGCTAGGCCTATCTACAGCCCTAAAGAGAGGAGAAATTTGGGCTTTGGCACTTCCAAGTCAGTGGTCAGTGGAGTGGAGAATTAAGCCTGACTCTTAAGGCCTAGTTGTTACAGAGAGCCATTTGTTTGGATCCGCACAGCCAGGAAAACGTTGCTATGGCTGAGTCGCAGGTTACGGATCTTATGATCTGGGACAGCAAATTGTGTATATAATGTGACAGTATTTAATACAGCAAGATAAACTCAGCAGCAGAGGATCTGGCTCGAGCCATGAGTTCCTCTCATCCTGGCTTCTTAACCACTACATTCCATTTGAATGAAGTCCCAGAGGTCCAAGCACTTTCATTAAATAAGTCAATTTGCTGAGAGTCTTTAAGATTATGAGCTAAGGATTGCCTCGTGCTTGTTTTGTAGGCAAAGGCCAAAGCCTATGATTCTGACTCACTGCGTTGCTGAACAGGCTCAGACCTGCTGGGCTGGGTGGGGAGCCTAAGTGTACATGGTACCACTAAGTATCTGGGCTAAGTTTGGAGTTCTGCTTAGGTCCTTTGATGGAGGGGGAGAAGGAGACAATTCTGGCATACTTTCTAGATTTAATCATTTAAGAGTGCCCCCTCCTCGTCCCCAAAACCAGACAGGTGAATTTCCCCAACTTTAGTTTGAAACTAGAACCCTGTCACTGTGTTGCATCAGAAACCAAGAGGGAGAGATTTTCATGGGGGGGGGGGGGCTGGCTAGAGAGGGAACAGAGACATTTGGGGCCAAAGGTGCACGATTGAACAGTTGTGTTTACTAACTGGGGAAGCAGCCATAGCCCAGCCTGAGAGTCACTCCATAGCCACTGATAGTAGAGATAGCTAAACCCACTGCCTTCATGATGCCAAGCATAGTGCTGGAGTGCTCTTCTGGCTGCATAGCTTACTCTTCGTGGAAATGCTACAAGTAAGAAGTGGGCGTTTCCTTTACAGAACGGGAAACTGAGGCCCATAGCAGTTAGGTGATTTGGTGGATGGTAGAGTTTGGGAAGTCTGCCTATGTCACCAATTGTTTTCTCACGGTAGAACCTTCCAGGCTGCACCAGCAAACAGACGCTGAAGCATCTTTACAACATGAAATCATAAAGAAAGAAAAATAGCAATCATCACAATGACAGGCACGGAAGCTCGACCTTAGGGCGTAGGTTCTTTCAACCTTGTAAAACTTTTCGTTTATTTCTGCCTCTGCCTCCTGTCTTCTCTCTTCTTCCCTGGAACTGAGCCCCGTGACCCCTTCCCTGTCCTTTCTGGCACCCCTCCCTTTGTTCTGATATACTGTTTTTGGTGAAATTCGGGCTTGACAATGAAAATCAAAATGACAGACAGACTGAAAAGTACTGTGCTTTTATTAAAAAACAACAACAACAACAACAACAACAAAAATACAATCAGGTACTGTCTGGAAGAATTTGGGAAGGGAATGTCTCTTTAAAAGTCCTCAGTGTTCATCCTCACCATCACCATTATTATATTAATAATATTAATGTCCTTGAAATTTAAACAATATTATCTTTCAGGCTTCAGTTGTAGGAAATGTACAAAACATCGGTGGAGTTAGGGGGGGGGCAGGACAAGGGGTAACTTCCAATGACACGTTTTATCTTTGCGACCCCAACCAATAACAATTGTCCAGCTCTGTGTAAAGTACAGCTGGTTCTGGAAATGACTATGTCCACCGGATAGCCAGCTTGCCCCTCTCCCATTCCCCAAACCACCCAAGAGAAGTAAAAATCACGGTGTTGCTGTCGCTAGGAGATTTTGCTCAATCAAACAAGAAAACAGAAACTGGTTGGAGACAGTTGTCTTTGGTGCAAAGGAAGTAATCGCAGAGGGGCCTAGGTCAGTGCCTCAGTGATCCAAGGTCTGCTTGGATGCCCACCAAATGCCCAAGGATAGCTTCACCGTTGGACTGGTTGTGTTGATGCTTTGGTAAAAATCCTTTCTTTGCTCTGGGCCCCATTCCTCTCTCACCAAATTGTCCCTGAATTTATGCCCGCTTACGCCTGCCTTCCAGATTTCGGAAGTTGCTGGGTCTCAGTTTCATCTCAGCAAACTGGATTGAGTACTCGTGGCCCTTCCAGTGGAACCAGTTAACACCCTGTGAAAAGAACCAGAGCCCTCTGGGTTAGTTTCCATCTGGTCACATGTTCATGGGTCATCACCATTTGGTCAACAAAACACAAAGGGGGCCTGTTCAATTATAACCACTTGGCATTTCGCTGTCGACTGTCTCTTGACTTTGTCTTTGCTGGCCCGTGTGTGAAAACTTTCAAAAGGGCCAGCTGAATCTAAACTAACTCTTTACCCATCATTAGGAGTCATCATGGGTTGTGCAGAACCTTGGACAGCCATCTTGAAATAAAATGGTGGCTGACATTAACTTCCGTTTCTAAGAAAAAAAGGTGTAAACATTCAGGTCATGATGAGGTGATAGAATTGAGCAACTGGACGTAGTGTGTGTGTGTGTGTGTGTGTGTATGTGTGTGTGTGTGTGTGTGTGTGTGTGTGTGTGTGTGCTCATGCACACGTGCTCTCTCTCTTGAATTCACAGGATTCTCATGGGGCTGTTTTACTAAGGGTTTGGCCAATAAGAATGCAGCTAGAACACAAGCTTTGCAACCTGACATTCGGGGTTAGGATTGGGCATCAGCATTTCTATGTGAGGGCTGAGGGGACACTCAATGAGGAAAGAAGTTTGCTTCTCAAGCCTGGAGACCTGAGTTACATTCTGAGAACCCACAAAAAGGAGAGAGGCAGGATCAGACTTCATAGCTGTCTATGTGTGTCTCCATTACATATACCACACACACACACACACACACACAGAGCAAAAAAAAAAAAAAAAAAAACAAAAAAAAAAAAACTCCTATGGTCTCAGTTTTGCTCCATGTAATTTATATTTTCTTGAGCTCAGAAATCTGCTATGGTGGGAGTTTACTAGACTTGTATGGGGTTCATGGGAAAAGCAGATGGGGCGCTAGGCATATGAAGGTCTGAGCAGGCTTTCAAAATCATTCTGGGACCTCAGAACAGTCAGCTCTCACAGGGTGTGAGTACCTTTGTGAAACAAAGGGGATTTGAAGTTCATGCCTTCTGCCCAGGTCCTTCTTGGGACTATGAGGATGTGTATGCACCTCTGCTCTGCCAGGGTCTATATCACCCCTGTATCTCTTGGAGAGCATCCACTTACATTATCCTTACAAAGTTCTAACAATAATTTTATCTGTGGGGAAAATTCTAAGTTTATGACCTATTTGGACAGTGGTTCCCCTTTGGCTCTTTAAGAGTTACTATGTGCTGTTTTTTATCTTCGCTCATCTGCCAAGGCATTGAAATTTCTCACTGTGCTGGAAGAGAACACATTTTCTAGTTGAAGTGTCATCTTTCCCCATGCACGCCTTGCTTCCCCAGCCCCGTCAGACTACTCACCTGACTGTGGTTATTGTCCCCATATCTGCCCATCAGGTTGACACGATGACAGTTCTTATACCAGAAAGCTCCTTTGTAGGACAAGGCACAGTTGGTGATGGCTGAGTCTGTGTCCTTGTCATAGGTGGAGAAGGATCTACCGTTGTGATAGTTCATGGAGTCACCTGATTGAGGGAAATAAGAGAGAAAGAGAAGAGAGAATAAAGACTCCCCCCAAATTAAAGTCTCCCAAGGTTGGAAAGGGCGGAATCAAAGGCTAGAACTGAAAGATCCTTGAGAATAGTGGCCTTGAACTTCAGACTGGACTGAGGATCAAAGCGTGGAACATGAATGCCACCCCTTAGGCTTGCGTCTGACAGAAGCGCTGTTCCATGTTAAGAAAGAAGGCTGCAGGAGGTTCTGGAAGGTTCCATCCAAATCCATCCCTTTGCTTTTCTAATCATGACCTGGCACAGGCTGGGCTTTCTCTAAACCTTCACGTCCTTATCTAAGAAATGCAGATATGCAGTGGATTCTGTCTACCTCACAGCGCTGCTCTAATACCAGATGTAAATTTTATTTTTCTGGACAGGGAGAAGTGGCCAGGGTTGTTGTTTATGATTTGTCTATATTTGCTTTGCCTAAAGGGCCTATGAGGATAAGGTGAGAAGTTTGCATTTAATAGTGATGTGTGAGTCAGGCATGATGGTGAACATCTGTAATCCCAGCTTGGAACAGGATGGGCTAAGGCAGGGAGTACACACGTTGGAGTCCAACATAGGTTTCATAATGAGACCCTGTAAGCTTCCAAACAAAACAAAAATAACAGTGGGCATGTCTTTCACAAACAAAGGTATCTATAGTCATTATCACCTTCATTCACTTAATATTGTCAGATAGCTTGGGTATCTTGTAATAATTTTAAAAGAGTGTTTACCAGGCTGGTGTTGTCTGATTCTTATTTAAGAACCTGGTTTTCATCTTTTTTTTCCCTTGAGAATCTTGTCTGGGTCCTTCTTACTCCCAAGCCATCTAAGACATCCAGGTATTTGATGCTGAGATCTTGGAGAAAGCCATCCAAGGTCCTCCAGAGTGTTTTAAACTAACCTTGATACTCATGACTTACAGGAGAGCAGGCACATATTGATGAAGCTTTCCTGTGAAGCACTACCACCAAGGCATGCAGGAAACTATAACCTAAAGAGGTCACTCTGAGTGAAGGGAAAGACCACAGGCTCTCTTTCACAAGAGATATAAAGTGAATGTTAAACAACATCCCAGTTGGTTGGTGGAGTTTCTTGCCATGTAGTAAGATCCTTCCTTCTTGACATGACCTCAGCCAAAGAGGTATTCATTATCAGGTGATAAGGTGTCAGATTTTTTTTTTGAGGCATATAAATGCTAAAATAATTTCCACCCCTGGCTCTCCCTCTCCTCCATCACACCAAATGCCTCTCAAAGGAGCTCTGTGTCTTTTTCACTGCACCCGGGCTTTGGCACCTATTAGTCCAAAGTGAAGGCTTTTTCCTTTCTGGAGGGGCTCCCATAGGGGTCACAAATCTGTCTCCTGTATAAATAGTCATAAAATAAGGCCACCCAAAGAGGCTGTAGCTTACACGAGGTGGTCTGCATTCTCGACCCAGTCCCTCCTTGTTTCCATTGCTCTCCAGACACATGCATGCACGCACACATACTCATGCTCCTTCTGTGAGCCGAAACTTTCTGAATTTTCCCAAGTCCCTTTTCTCATCCTTATATCACTTTCTAAAAGACATTCGTGAAGGTTCAGTAGTTGAAAATACTTACAGAGAAGGATACCCCTCATAGACTTGATAAAAATGGCTTTGTTATTAGTTTATTTTTTAATGTGGAGCCAGAAAGCTGCACAAAGGCCACTTTAAATCCTCTCCCAAATAACACAAGTGGGCATGTCCCTCATATACAAAGGTATCTGGCTACAGTCATAAGTAAGACCTCTAGTCACTAAATATTGTCAGGTTGCCTGGGTATCACATAATTCTAACCTAGCACATTAGGGATATAATTTAGGTGAAGAATAAAAGGTCACTTGACAGTCAAGAGACTAACCATGCCAGGAGCATCACCAGAGAACTTAGAAGAGACACATCACAGCCTTTTTCTGTAATATCCCTATATATCAGAATTCACACATTAGCAGATTCTCAGAGACATCATATACCCATACAAGGAAGCATCTGGTGAAGGTGGATGCCTTTGGAAGACCATTTTCCTACCACCACTCTACAACTATTAACAACCAAAGAACAAGAAACACATTTCTGAATGAGAGTCATTATAATTCAACCATAGTTGGCCTAATTGTTGACCTACTCTACATCTCAGAGACCAGATGTTACAGATATTGGTCCAGACCCTTTCAATGATAGTCCTTCTGGATTAGCATCCAGAAGACATTCAAATATCTGTTGACTCAGTAACAGGAGTGGTGAGTGAGGGAATCCATAAGGAGTTCATGACTCCAAACTCTAAGTGTAGCTACCCCATACCTGCTGTTCCACTGTATCCTTCCACCTTCAGCTTGTAGCGACTCTTGGCATCTCCAACACTGAACCTGTCATACACAGCATAGGCCGACTCCCCATGGTCTTGTAGGTCCACTCGGAGCTCATACTGCCCTTGGGTTGTGATTTTGTTCAGGTTATCCAGTCCTGTGAATGACAGGCAATGTCTGGTAAGCAGACACAGGAAATGGGGGTAGCAGGGGAACACTGGACAGTGGGACATGTCATGAAAACTTGGGCTTGAAACATTTTCTGTTTGCTGGTATAATGGCAGACAAAACAAATATCATATTTCTGAGCCTCAGAAGACAACATTAAATACCTTTGCATATAAGCTTCCTGCTATACTGTGAAGATCAAGCTGATAAGCCCAGGCACATGACTTGTCTATTCTAAAATTCCTAGTTAACGTGATGCAATGAATAACTTTGGGATGGGATGACTCAGGCTCAGACAGTGGTACAGAGAACAATGCTCTGTCCATGTGGATTGTTTTAAAGTGTCTCTGATGGATGATGGCCCTGTAATACTAACTTTGGAAATTTTGGATGACAGTGTATTTATCCATTGGCTAGATTACCATAGATTAAACCATACATCATCCTTGAGGGTCTGTTTTTTTCCTCTTTGCAGAGATGTTCTGGATGAAAGATTATGACCATGAGACTATATCAGTGTTGGAGCTCAAAAGGAAAGCAGTCTACAACAGGACTAAGATTGGTTCCATAATTGGCCTAGTGTCTAATTGAAAGGTTGGTCCACAGGCCTGGCTTGATAATGCTTAATTTTTTTGACCTGGAACATTTAATTATTCCAACATTCCATGGCTCCTACCAAACTTCTTTTCTTCCAGTCCTTTCCTCTTCCCATTGTTCACTACAGGAAGACAAATGACCAGGGAGACAGCAGTAGGCATATCTGCCACAAACTTTCAGAGCTACATTACCAAGCCAGAATTCTTCTCTGCGGTCTCCAAACCCAGCAGCATAGGCCCTCCAGTTTCTATAGAAGTCCTCACGTCCATTTTTGCGTCTCAGGAAAACCTACAACGACATGGCTACTTAAGTAATAGAAGGAAAGAGAAGATTTTGGAATGAGGAACTCCAAACTGAGGGATGAATACCCATCCATCTCCAGCTTTCTCCATTGCTTATATATTTGCCTTGCGACGTTGGGCACATCATGTCCCTCCCCTCCTTGAGTCTAGGTGTTCTGAAAACTAGAAAAATGTTTCTTAATTCTGGTGACATGGATGAATCTCTGGATTTTGGTCTCATTGGTCTTCATGATGCATCGACACTGAAGCTGACAGTGGGAGGGAAGTTGGTGGGGCGGGGGGGGGACCAGGGAAGACCTACAAACAAATTTTATTGATAAAACAAAATCCTATACAGTCTATACAGCCATGGTATTGAAATAAGTCCCAAGATTCTTAACACATGTCTGGTAAAGAGTAGCTACTCAGCCAGTGCTAGTTACTATAACCAGTAGGTTTGATTGTCACTGCCATTCATATCAGAGTTTCCCCCTTACTACTTTTCTGTTATCCCAGAATGGCTTAAAACTGCTATTTTAGGGTAACCTTGAACTCCCAACCCTTTTGCCTCCACCTTTTGAGTGCAAGTAGACGTTTACCAACTTTATTCTTGGTTTTTTTCAGTGCTAGGGATTGAACTTAAAACCTTGTATATTCCAAGCAAGTGCTCTACTAACTGAACTACATCTTCAGTCTTAGCTTTCTACCTTCTATTTAAATAGACAATTGTGAAGGGCTTCCACATGACAAGGATTACCTTATGCACATGTATTTAAGAGTGAACATTTCCCATCATCCAAGCCCCTGTCCCAGAGCTCTAAAATCCATGGTGGTACTCACAATCCATCCACCTCCATCAGAGGTCATATCACAGTAGACTTCCAGTGCTTGGGTCTTGTCACCATTTATATAGATTGTGTAGAGGCCAGAGGTGGTGTCACCATTCAACATTGCTTGAGAGCAGTCTCTGGGGAATGGGTACAGGAGTCCAACTGCAGGGGGAAGAGAAAGAGTGTCTCTTAGAGTGGAGGGAGAAGGTGGGTACTTTCAGAACAGACTTTAGCTCATCAGTGCAGTGGCTAGGTCATTATAGGCAAACAGCCCTTCCTTCTCCAAGTCTGTGTTCATCAGCTTATATTATTAAACTTAACAGTATAAAAGCCACAGACTGAGCCAGGAATTCAAATATAATATCTTAGCTTCTCACATGAGATACCTGTGAAGGAGATGTGTCTTTTTTTTTTAATCACATTGTAAAAATGAAGAAGCTATAGCCCATGGAGTGTAGATGACTCCCAAGCTGTATCCAATAGGATACGGAGGTGGGGACTGGGTCTACATGATCTCTCATTAGCCCTGTGTTCCTTTCACTAGGATGCCTATAGCTACATCCCCAAGGCTTCCAAGCACTAATAGGGAATTGATTGGCTTTTTGAGATTTTTGTTTGAAAAATGTAAACTGGAAGTTGAAGGGGGAAGTAGAGGGTTGATTTGCTTTCATAGGGCCAGATCTTCCCTGAACCCCTTACTTGTAGTGAAGATGGTTTGGATCAGCTTGCTCCTCAGGGACCCACTCAGTGCCTGGATCTTTGCTGTGTAGTGGGTGGAGGGGCTCAGGTCTGCCAGGCTGTAGGAGGTGGTGTCAGGCCCCACGATGACCTCCTGTGGGCAGGAAAAAGAATCAGTTTAATGCCAGATGGTCTCATGGTAGAGATGCTCCCTTTTACTGGCTCAAGCGATCATTTATTCACTTAACAAAAACCCTCCCAGTACCTCCTGCCTGTCAGACTCCAGGGTACATCTGGGATGTCTGAGATAGCAAGAGTGCTGCATGAACAGAAGTTCTGGGATCAGGAAGGCAGGGGAGGTTAAAACAACACAGAAGCACTGCTTTGCCTCAATGGTATCTAACTTTAGGTGGGGGTGGGTAATGGAAACGGGCAAAGGGAGATTACAAAAACACCTTTAATGAGATGTTATGCAGTTGGGGTTTATCAACAACAAGAAGTTGGGAGGTCTGAGGGATTTTGAACAGGTTTCAGCTGTTGAGGCTTAAGAAGCTTAAGCCGATGGAAAGGGGAATTGCACAAGAGGCATTGAGACCATTCATGTCAGACATTCTGAAACAGGGCTTAGCCTTTATCACGACGTTTAAAACAGTCTGATAACCTGGGCCTTGGCGTAGACTAACTGAATTACCACATGATGGGGGAGACAGGCTTCTATCTAAAGAAACTAGAACTCAGGCTGAGGAACTCTTGAGTCAAAAGATGATAATAGCCCAGTTGATGGGGTAGGAGAATGGCTTGAGTTGACCCAGGAGAGACAGATGTGTGATCCACAGTAACTGTGCTTATGGCTGGTCCTTGGGTTCTAGACTGGTGTTTGGGCTCAGTTTCTAGAAGATCCACATTGTCTCCGATCCTCACTAGGTTCCAATTCTTATTAGTAGATGACTTTGGTATTTGAGACTGGAGTTCCTTCTTCGTCACGGCAACCCAAACACAACAAACTACACTCATCGGGCAAAGTTGATTTGGTTTAGTCAATATTAAGTCAGTGTGGAGGCCACTAGAAGGTTCTTTCACTTCCTAGGAACATTTTGGAGTGGGGGTATGGTATGCATATTTTTATATCGTGGGAATTGAATTTCCCAGAAACTGAGATACTTGCTCCCAATTTATAATTTGTTGATGGCAGAGGATGGTGTCACATCCTCCTAGTCTCCCACCACCTTTTCCATAATTTATATGTGTTCACTTAACGCCAGTGACATAGTAATTTTTGTGTGGCCATCAGCTCTGGTTGCTGGGGAAGGATCAACTCAAAGCAAGGTTTATCTAATTGTCTGAGCATAGCCTTGCCTTCAGCTCTATGTTTCTGTGTTCAGTTGTCTAAGCATGAATAGTCTAAAATGAGGCTCATGATCCAGGGAAGCACAATTCTAGAACCCAAACCTGCAGAAGACTTTGGGGGTCTAGATGTGCAATGTACTTCTCTTAGAGGGCACTGACACCATAAAGATAAATAATCAAGTTCAGTTCATACAGTGAATTTATTCACTGTATCTCCACCCCAGAAAGGCTAGAAATGTGTCTCTACTTGTGGTTAAACACGGAAATACCAATATTCCTCTATGTGGTTTTTCATACCTTATAAAATAAGGAGTCAAGTGTAAGTAATGATACTACAAGAGTAAATGGAAGAAAGGAAGAGAAAGAAACAGGTAGATCCTATGCGCCTTGCTGGGTAGGAAGTGGATCATAGAGGAAGCAGTTCCTGAAGTACCACAGCAGAGAGTGCTAGGAACCAACTGGAGCAGGCAGACCCACCCCAGGCTAGACTTACAGGGAAGCATTCATCCAGAGCAGGCAGATCCACCCCAGGCTAGACTTACAGGGAAGCATCCATCCAGAGTGGGCAGACCCACCCCAGGCTACACTTACAGGGAAGCATCCATCCAGAGCGGGCAGACCCACCCCAGGCTGGCTGACTTACAGGGATGCATCCAGCAAGTTCCTGGTGCATGTGTATAACAGCAAAGCTGCCTTTGCGGGCAACATAGTACGTGATGCAAGAGAGGTCCAGTTACTTTAGAAGCTTTGTATGAGGAATAGATGGATCCCCCATTTTCCTTGTCTCCTCCAAGAACAGATGCTGGGGTGAGGTTTGCTCTCTAGAGCATCTGAGTTAGAGAGGAGGCTCTGGATTCACATCCACCAGGATCAGCTGGGGAGGAGGTCAAGGTACCACACTGGAAGTGTAAGAGAAAGCAAGCCTTGCACACAGTAAGGGCACACTATGGGGTTCCCCCACAAATTGCCAGTACACAGCAGTTGATCTCTACACTGAACCCTAGCATCAACAAACCCTTATTTGCAGCTGAACTCCTAATCAGATTCCTTGTTCTTGGTTTAAGTATGAAAGGATGAGCTAGGACCAGGAGATGCTGGGAAGAAGTTTCTATCATGAACAGGGGAGACCAGACCAAATCACATCAACAAAACGAATGAATTCCAGAAGAAACCTAATCTGAGCTATAGACTACAATCGCGGTGACACGCGTTTCTCAGCTAAAGTGAAGCAGGCTATAAGGGAGATGCTACAACTAGCTAAGGGTGAGGAAAATAAGTAACCTAGCTTAGAAATACAGAAAAGCTCATGGAGGAGAGAACATGGGTAGTATTAATGTTACCAACAGATGCAGCTGGTCTTATCAAGTGACATTGCAAGGATGTGGTGAGATACGTCACAGTAGGTCAGGTGGTGACGCTGTATGTGGCAAAGATGGAGCAGAGGCTGTTGGTACTTTCACCGTGAAACATTAGATGACCGTAAGCCCGACTCCTAAAATGTCAAGTCTTATAAAACACTGCTGTTGATCTTGGCTGTCTCTCAGATAGCTTGAGACTGGTTAATGGGTGAAAGGCAGGCATGAGGTATGTGACTCACAAGGTCTGGTACCACTAATTTTTTATGTATGTATGTATGTATGTATGTATGTATGTATGTATGTATGTATTCATTTTAGGTCTTTAGTTGTATGGGAGTGAAGAAACAGTATCAGCTAACCCTTTCCCGCTTTGATGCTTATGTAGATGTTTTGCACAGCAAAGTGTGATTTACAGGTACCTTGACTGTACCGTCCACAGATTCATAGACCAGGAGGTATCCAGTGATCGATGCCCGGGGTGGTCTCCAGGTGAGAAGGGCGGTTTCCGACTGAACCTCAGTAGCAGTCAATTCTCTTGGGGAATCCAGGTCTGGAGAAGACAGTATGTAGCAAGTGAGCTAGTAGGTGTAGAGAAGAGAGCAAGAAAAGAACTGGCCTCAAGTCTGTTCCCTAACATTGACCATGGCCTTGAACAAGAAGCCTTTCTGATTATAAATGAGGCAGTTGAACCCTCAACATCCAAAGTCAAAGATTATATAAGTCCTACTGCCTCAAGGGTCCAAAAGACCCACACATTTCTGGATGGTTTCAGTTTGATTTGAGAAGAAATACAGGGCTGTGAAGGTCATCACTGACTCATTGTTTCTCACCATGAGGGCTGAGGAGTGCTAATATCGGTCCTCAACCCAACAGCAGGGACAATCCTTTACATCCCCAAGTGTCGAACTTTGTAAAAAGATCTCAATACATAAAACCCCAATGAAGTCTAAAAAAACTACCCTAAAAAAGTCTGAAAAACCATTTCCCGGCCTGGAGCACGGATCATTAAATGCTGGGTTTAGAGCCAGTAAGGAGTGTTTTTCCACTTATGAAACCTTCCTTCAGATATCTGATTCTCATCCATTGGGTCATTCCAGTTCAAGGGGAAATGGTATGCTTCTTTGGGTCTTGATTGAGTGGGCACTGGTGAATTTAACTCATGCTAATGTCATTATACTGCAAGGGCCATTTGGGGAGGAAGAGCAAGGGAGGGGATGTGCTTTAAGATGCAAGCTGTGGGTGGGCCATTCAGAAAGGACTTCCACTCTGGGTATTGTGGTACCTGTGGTAAACTTGGTAGCGATGGTAGAGCTCTTCTGGTCTCCTTTCTCTGCAAAGACACTCAGTGTGTACTCTGTGGCAGGCTCTAGGTCATGTAGCTTGTACTCCACTGTATTCCCAGACACTGTGCGTGTAACTGCTGGCACTAAGTATGAAACACACATGTGTGGCAGTTACCCCTTGACAAACAGCACATACCCCCCCTTCTAAGACACAACCTTTTCAGTGACCCCCCCCCCCACAACCAAGAAGGCTGGAGGTCTGAGGTGACTTATACACCTTCCTCTCTCTTGAGCACTCACATGGTTAAAGGTGGACTGTACAGAGAATGGCAACAGATTAAAAAGATGGGAAGATGCTTTCCCACGTAGGACGGTAAACTGGCTGGAAAAGTGTGCTTGAGGCACTAGGATGAGCTCCAGGAGAGTTGTAGGAAGCATCTCTAAGTCTTGGGTATTCAGGCTCAAATCAGTAAAAGCCACTTCTAGCCCCGCCCCTTTTCTTATCATTCCTCTTACAAAGTACCAAATGCTGTCCAATCAAGGATTACCAAATCATCGAGGCTAAGGGGTGTCAGTAATGGGGAACAGAGCCCATCAATGGCTTTAAGGCCTAATAGATCCATTGCCTTGGAAAAAGACAAATATCCATCTTATAATCATAGGAGGCTCCTGTTCTGCTTTGTTAAGACTGGTGTTTTGCAGACAGAGAATTTTACATGTAAAAGCAGGAGGAATCCCTGGCAAACTACAAGTTGGGCCACTTTGCCTTCTTCTCAACAAGCCCCGCCCTCTTTAGCCGGGTCTCCATTAGCCCTGATCTAAAAGTTCCACCATTCCCTACCACCATAAGCTGTTGTTCAGAGGGAGATAGCACCATTCTCTGGGTCTCTGAAGAATTTCCTTACAGGGAATAACAAAGAGGAGAGTGAATGAGCTAAACTTTCGCCTCCTGCCCCACCAATTCTCTTTTCTCATGAAACTCAAGAGTATTGTCGGGCTAAACTAAGACCACCCCCTGACACTCACACACAACCCCACCATAGGTATGGTGTCCTGTAATATTGTCAGTGAAAGCCAGTCTTGAGCCATAAAATGTGAAACTTGGAAAATGAAATAACAGAATCCTTTCTAGACTAGCTCATCATAAATATATGGTCAAAATTAGAGACAGGGGGTCTTTTGCCTCCTTTGATTTGCATTTGATTGCACTTGATTTACTTCACGGTGCTTGTGTTTGGTTGATGGTCTCAGCAAGAGTTTAATTTGCCCGCTGGGTAAGTTGGTACAGATGGTTGCAGATTCTTTCAATCGAATTTGTTTCCGTTAGGCCCTCCCGTGGCCTCTGCAAAGGCTAGGCAACCCAGGACCTCCTGATGCCATTTGGTTAAGCCCTGAGATTCTGGAAACCTTCTTTGTAAAGATTAAGGGCTGCATTTGCTAGAGCCTGTTTCTTTTTGATGTGCTTTGAATATGAAATGCCCCCAAAGGCTCATGTGTTTGAAAACTTTGTTTCTAGTTGGTGGCCTCATTTGTCAAGGTTTCGGTAGAGTGAGGAGGTGGAGCCTACTCAAGGAAGTGAGCTACCTGAGGTAGGCTTTAAGGTTTTATCTCGGGCCCCATTTCCTGTTTCCTGACTGTGGATACCTTGTGACCAGCAGCTTCCTGTTACTGCTGCCAGTACTTTCTAGACTGCTGGAGTTATCTTCTTGAATTAGAATCCAGAGTAAACCCTTTCTCTCTTATATTGGTTGTCAGGTTTGGTTTCAGCAACGAGAAAAGTAACTCAAGAGTCTAGCAAGGTGGGATGGGTCAGCAAAGCATGCAAAACTCCAAATGAGCTTGGTTTTCATTTTTCTATTCACTTGAATGGCTTACCCAGGCCTCTTG
The DNA here is from genome assembly GCF_963924665.1 of Micromys minutus. Taxonomy (NCBI): domain Eukaryota; kingdom Metazoa; phylum Chordata; class Mammalia; order Rodentia; family Muridae; genus Micromys; species Micromys minutus. The sequence continues at coordinate 15,231,352 of NC_137963.1, read as the reverse complement.
AGGATACAGTGAAGATTACAGTTTACCACTGGGTTTTGCCATCTCGTGGCTCATTGAAGGGGAAATGGGAGAAGGCTGCAGCAAGACAAACCCTCGTCCGAGTGTAGAGAATATGGGATAGAATCTTACCTCTGTCCCCTGTGTAGGAGATGACGTAACTGTCCACGGTGGCTATGGATGGCTGCCATATGGCCAAGGCTTCTGAGTCTGTGATGTTGGCTGTCAAAAGACCAGATGGACCATCCAGAGCTGGAAAGAAATATGGGAGAAGAATCCATCATGTTAGAGGATGACATTAGAGGACACTTGCTTGTATGGGCTCAGAGTCGGGCTCATGGAACAGGCTAACGTGGCTTATATCATGACCCCTTTCCTTGTTGTTGTGTTATTTTCGGTCTCTATTTCCCTCACCTGTAAAATGGGCATGATAATACTGGCTGGCTCTTTCTTTTTGACTTGTTTGTGATGTTATGGGTAGGCAGTTCCTAAGCAGTGTTTAATGTGGGACAAGGGTTATCATCATGATTTGTGTTCCCTTTTCCAGGAAAGGAACATAAATAAACATACACAGAGGAGACTTGTATGGTCACAACTGCCTGGGGCTTTTCTAGACTTTGGGTGATATCTTTTTTTTTTTTTTTTTTTTTTTTTTTTTTTTTTTTTTTTTTTTTTTTTTAGGGGATCTCATAGCTAATCTGGAAGTCACTCAGTTCAAATTCTATTATGGCTAAATTTCCTGTCCTCCATGTCTTCAGAAAGGCCACTTCACTGAAGAATGAAACATGGCTCAGCATTTGCTATCAGTGATATACTTGTTCAAAGTTTTAGCCTGTTATTTCAGTCCTTGGGAAGACGAGGCCAGAGGATGGCGAGCTGATGGCCATCCAAAGTGACACAGTGACAGTGTCTCAGACAACAATGACAAATGTGTGCTAAAACAACAGATATTATATATCTGTATGGGATGTGTCCATGTAAGTGCAGCTGTTCTAGATGTTGGTTATGGAGTCTTGGAATTAAATTCAAGGACTCAAAAGAAGGGCAGTATATGCTCTTAAAAGCTAAGCCACTGCTCTGGCTCTTGGGGGTTACTTTCAAATGACCCGTATTGTCAAAGGATATTCCAGGGGTTTTAGTCTCTGGCTCCTTTTAAAGGAACATGTTGCCTGCTCAGTTTCTTCCTAAAATGTTGAGCTGAATGTGGAATCTTTCTGTTATTTGTTAAAACAATAACTTGAGTACTCCCTCAAGAGTCTAAGAGACAGGATGGCCAACACCAGCAGCTCAGCTCACAAACTGGTACCTGAGCCTCAGGGAACTGGCCAAAGAGCCAGGAAGTGACAAACCAGTGTCAGGGAGTCAATACTATTCCCTCCAAAGTGTCTTCCTGATTCTCTCATGTGCATACAGACCCTTCTTTAACTGGACCTGACAATGAGGCCTTGGGAGGAGACACACCCAGCTTTTGTGTCCTTTGCTGTGGAGAATTATCAATGCAAGATTTCTTAGGGAAAACAGAAGCCCAAGTGGAGAGCAGACAGGACTTTGAGTCCAGATAGGATGTTTTAATTGTACATTACCATCTCTTGCATGGAAGTAATATATTTTTGAAATTTCCTGGGAGGCCTATTCTTTGGGTCCCTGAATAAACTGGGTTGGACCATTTGTCATATCTCAAAGAATAAATTGTTCAGTGACAGAGACCTCTGAAGCAAAGATTTCCACTTCATTCTCCCACAATAACATCCATTATTCTTAAATTAGATGTTAACAGGAAAACAACCTTTATTTTGAATGGTTGATAGGGTTGGTCCGAGTGACCCTTGTTTGTTTCCCCATGTCTAGTCATCTTGCTTTGTAATGCCCTCATGTGTCAGGTGCCTCTCCTACAAGCTGGGGATGAATACAGCAGCGAGGAGACACTGCATCAGGCTTGTCAACAGTGTCTTCATTGCAGCAGCTGCCCAACAGAGGACAGCGTGGCCACAGTTCTCACCATCCCATATCTTCAGAAGCACATGCTCTGAGGGGTGTTCACAATGCTTCCAGGCAACAGGGGGAAGGAGTGAGGTGACAGGTAAAGTTGTCCTTATACTTACTGACCCCTTGCAACACTGAAGTGGGAAGCAGAATTGTGCCCATTTTGCAGAGAAGTTCATCGGGCCTCAGAGAAATTAACGGAGAGCTCGTGTGGTTAACACATGGAAGTTTCAGGGTCTCAGTATGGTTCCTATACTTCACTCCTTTCCACAGTAGCACAGGGAATGGAGTCCAGAGGACATTCAGGACATCTCTGGGGCAACTCAGTTTATTAAAGGCTAAGGATGAACCACAGGGAGCTGCTGGATGCTCTGATTCCAGCTCATTTTCCACTGGGATTCCAGGAGCAAGGTTTTGGAATTCTGTCATAGTCATCATGCTGAGGACAAGGAGGAAACACTGGTCAGGGGGTACACACCTGTGATTAGAATTCCTGAGACTGGATCGCTTTCTTCGAATCCTTTCATGGCAATCACGCTGACGTGATATTCCACCCCAGGGCTAAGCTTCACCAGTCGGGTCTCAGTGTCTGTTCCATCCACAGTCACCATAGATGGGGCACCTAGAGATGATCGAAAGCAAGATCAGGGGAGCCTCTTCCACACTTCCTTAGGGAAGTTATGGCCTCCAAACTGGGTGGATCCAACTTGGGAATGAAATTATATCTTTATTCAATTTCATTTTCTTGAGTTCATCTCCTTTCATCCCACCCTCTGGCATGAAGGAAAAGACCTTCCTTTTTGTATAACGCTTTTTTCCACTGGTACAGATGCCAAAACCCCAGTCAGGAAAGGAAAAAATCATGAAGTCACAGCATACTAAAAATGGCAAGTTTTCTTTTGGGAAGGAGCTGGCATGTTGCTCAAGTTTTATTTAATTTTTTTCTTTTCCCTCCATAAACTATATGGGGAGCTCACAATATAACATAGATCCAAGCTACTAAACTCAGTGGATTCACTGAAGATGCTACAGATCCATTACTTAGAGAGATTTTAGTCATGATAAAAAAAGGATGGTCCCAGTTAAATTTGTACTCTTAAATTTATTAGGAAGTCTGGAATTTATATTTCCCAGAATTTTAGGATGGGTGAAAAGTTTGCAGTCCAGTTGGCCAAATGCCCAGTGGAGATACTACAACATCACTGTTACCAACCAGTCTGTCTTTACAAACCTCCACCAAGAGGTAGCTCACTACCTGCTAGGTTGTGTTCGGACTATACTTCCCTGAGGTCTTCATTACAGTCTGTGTGTTCCAAGTTCTGACGTTGCTAAGACTCAGTTCTCCACCCTGTATCGAGACAGGAGGATATGGCCTCTAAGGGTAAAACCTCACACATATCTCAGACTAGCTTTCCAGATGACTGTGATCAAAAAGAAGAAAAGATTGTTTATATAAATCCCCTTGGGTTCAAAAATACTAGGGGATCATTTTCTCAGAGTTTTTTTTCTTTTTACAATTTTAAGTCCACATAGAGTGTTAATAAGGTGACATTTCCCAAGATAGTTTCTTCCAAAATATCTTTACAAAGTGTATTTTTCTAGATGACCTCAGAAAGAGGGAAGTCGCTTTCATTAGCCATGATGTTTGGAGGGGGTGTGATAAGAGCAACCAGGGTCTCATTTGCCATTTAACCCCTATTTTGCAAGTTCTCCCCATTCTCTTTCATTTCTAGGTCCCCTACCTCCTGTCATAGGCACATAGGTGATCCGGAAGCTCTCCACTTGAGCGGTAGGTGCCCTCCAGCTGACGGTGGCAGCATTTTCAGTGATGTCTGAGAACATGATTTCCTTCGGAGAACCCATAGCTGTCAAGGAGAAAACAAAACAAAAACCCTGAAACATTGCCTATGCTGTTCATTAGTAGTTTTTTTCTGGATTCCTTGCCCAGGAGCCTTTGGTATCTAGAGTTGATGACTGAACCAAGCCTCAGGAATAGAGAGTACATGGTCATCCATGGGTGCCACTGTGACATGAAAGAAACTCACAGCAGATAAAGTGACCATGTAGACCAGGTGACTGTGGGCTTCATTGTCATTTGGCTTCACCCAACATGGATGTTAGCTCTTGGCCAGTTTTCACAGAGGAGAGAATGGCTTCCCAGATCTCAACAACTTACTCTGATCTTATTTTTAGCATTTTTCTGATCTTTTGTTTTTTGTTTCTTTTTCTAGGTAAGACATAAAAGCTTATGGTTCTTTCCAGATCGTAAGGATTATTCCTGATATAGACACCCATGAAATAAAAATTCAGTTGTAGCCTTTATATAAAGGACTAAAGTCAGTCTCTCTTCTCTAACATTCTGCTGATGGTCTTTCTGGATCACTGCACTGGGCAGCCTAGCATACGGAAATTAAGCTTACTTGGTAACTGATTTTGACAGCCCACTCATGTATCTTTAAGGAGATCCAAAGCCAATAAGCAAGGTCAGGTCATTACTAAACTTGTACCAATGGATACTGAGTCTACCAGTGAGAAGCCCATGACCAGAGGGAAGTTCTTCTGCCTTCATTTCTCCTCCCCAAATCTGATTTCCTTTGCCTTCTCTCTGTGTATTTTGCCTGCATGCTTCTAACTCAGGAAACAATCTGGAGTCTCTAGGGAGCCTGTGTCTTTGTCACTGCCCTGTTTCAGCCCATGTTAGGTCATTAATCTTGGAAATAGGTAGAGTTTTTCTGAACCTTGCTCCCTATCCATATTTGTCTTTTTATTTCTTATCTAAGACATTTGCTCCTATAGCTTTTTATTCTGTGACCAAGAAACTAACCGGATCTCTGTGGCTACCTCTCCTTTTTAAAATTCTCCCTGTCCAGGCAAATCTTTTCTTTTTTTAAGCCACAGAGTCTGAGGAACATACAAGATCTTAATTGTTCAAATACCCCTGAGAGGCTGGGCAGCCTGGAACAAGTCTCTTCCCTTCTATGAGCTTCAGTTGCTACATTCCTCCAATGATGAAAGTGGTACCCACAGGAATGTTTTGAGGATTAGTAGAGATAATGGGTGAAAACCCTTAGTAAAGACTCAGCATGTAGAGAATTCACTAGATGCAATTGTTCTCTTGGTTTTCTTCATGTGAACTTTCCCTACAAGGCTACCCAGACGTCACCTCCCAGGAAAGATCTAGATGAGTCTAGCTGAGAGCAGGACCCTACGGATGTACATAAACCCTGCCTTGGAGGATTTCCCATGGCTTACTCAATTCACTGACTCGTTCTAACTGGAGACCGTGCTGACTGATGTAGGTTATGCTCTATTTTACAATCCGTGTCTTATAAGCAAAGCTTTCTTCTTTGGATCTCAGTTTTCTCATCTAGTCAATGGCAACAATACCTACACTGTCTTAGATTCTGGAAGGACGCAAGGCATTATCCATTACTCACTCAGGGGCATGTGTTTGGTAAGAGGTAGAAGGAAAGCCACAGTACATTATCTATAGCAATATACAATAGTGGTGGAATTCCAGGAGCAGTGGGCATGCTATTTTTATACTAAAGAGCTTCCTAGGTGTTTGTTACTTCAGTGTGTTTTTCTGCTATGGGGTCCTGAAGTTCTGAGCCCTACCACAGATAGCTAAGCGCAGTCACAGCTGGTACAAGTTGGAGAGGAGCTGGGGCTGTAGCATAACAGGCAAAAGTCTAATTGCACAAATACGAAGGTCTGAGTTTCAATGTCTAGCATCCACATACAAGCTGGGTAGATACAATGGCTTGTCTGTAACCCCAGTTCTCAGGAAACAGAGGAAAGAGATCTCCTCCCCTTCTGTGAGCTTCAGGTAGCTAGACCCACTGAATTGGCAAACTGTGGGTTTTAGTGAGAGATCTTGCCTCAGTATATAATGTGGAAGGTGACGGAAGAAGACCTACAACCTCTACCTCTGTAATCATGACCACACGTGCATTTGCAATCTCTCAGACAGGTGTGAACACACATGCATGTCATACATACATGCAAGAGACCTATGTAATAATGGTTTCTTTATAATTAGACTCAATTAAAAAAAACTTCCAGTAGCTAAATACATGGACTTAAAAAAATAACCCTTAAAGTGATTTTTGCTTGCTCTTCATATAAAACCTTGCCTCTCAAAAATCTCTAATGAATGTCTTTTGTTATTGGCGATTGCCAACCATCTAAAACTTAGTTTTCTTCTTATAAATTTGCATTGGTCATATAATATGTATTTGGCTTATGCTCAGTAAGGAGATAGCTGGTGGATTTATGGGCAAGAACTAATCTTGGTATGAATTCCACCTTGGGTTTATCTCCTACAAATACCTTAGCACACTAGGACTTAATACTTACATCTGTAAAATGGAGCTGAACATGGTACTCCTTTGGTCTACCAGTGTACTGAACATTTAGTAAAGTGCCTGGCTGTGTGTGGCATGCATTGTGTGTTTCTCATTTGATGGCTTCCCCCTTTGTGTTTCCTAGAAAAGGTGTGATTCTGAATCAGGGGTGTTGAACATGAAGAGCCTGTGTCATATGGAAGGGGGATGTGCTGAGTACATCCTGTGAGTGTACGGGCCAGCTTCCAGAAACGTTGGAATTGTAGCTGTGTGGTGTGGCTTCAAGTCTATCTTGATTGAAATGGGGTTGGAGAGTTTAGAGGAAAAGTGGGCAGGTTAGAGTAGAGACTATTCTGGAGTTTGAGAAAAGTGGTGTCAACTTCACATTGGCCTCATGCTTGGAAGAGGGCCCTAGGAACAATGAGCGTATTGACAGAGACTGGGACAAGCCATGGAAATACTTTCAGGTCCTTACTCTGAACTCCTTTGGTGGGCTGCAAGGTTCTCCAGAAGAGAACAGATGTTAACAGGACTGCTTGCCTGTTTAGCAGGAACCCTCAGGATCATGTACGGGACCCTGGCAATGTTTCTCTCTCTAGAGGAAGAAGCTTCTGCTCAAAGAACTCAATTCATGTTGAAATATGTCTATTTGTATATTTCTGGAGAGACAAGAGAGTGGTATTATTTATTACCTCTGCATAGAGCCACTGTGCAGCTGTATAGGCAGAATCTAATGTTCTATACTTCTAAGTGTTTGTTTTCTGTTGTCCATTAAAAACAAAATTGACCGGTCACCAAGCATATAATAGCTTATGTTGTTGCAACAGGCAAAGGAAGAGTTAAACACTCGTTATTCATGGCCTGTTTAAATCTTATGTCTACCTTTGGGTTAAATTTTGGTTTCCAGATGAGGGTCTTGAGATTTGCCGAAGGTCAAGGTCACACAGCTGCTAACCGGGAGAAACATGGCTAGGCTCCAAGAGTTTGCCCAGGGACTACTGGATAACTACTAGATTGCACTGCCTTCCTTGATGTTCTGGTTACTCAAGAGTAGACAGCTGATAGCCAGAGAGAAATATCTTATGAGGGGGAATCACAGGAAACCATTATCAGGAGGTAAGAGGGACAGGTTGCTGCTGAGGGGGGCTCACAGTGGTTTGAGGGAAGAGAGAGAAGAGAAGGAGGGGGCTGACGCCATGTCTTCTGGCCTCTCCTGGTCCTGGAGCATGGGTGTGCAAGCATACACAAACCCATTGCTTACGCACAGTGCAATATACACATGTGCTTTTCTCTTTGGCTGTGAATTTAAGACCCCCCCCAAAGGGGGTCTTCCTAACAAAGCAGGCTTTGGTGTTTCTTTTGTTCTTAACAATGCAAATCAACTCATGATTATTCTATTTGTTTTTCTTTAGAACTACAAGGCTTATAAAAAAATTAGCAAAACAAAAGCAGTGATCAGGGCTTTGAAGAGCAGTGTTTATAAACCAAGATCAGTCCCTGCTTCTGATCTGGAGCCATTCTGTGTCAGTCACAGGGAGATGGCGATGAACATTGGGGTGGGTTACTCTAACCACATACGCTAACCACTGTGCCACCAGTGTATGATCTGGGGCTACTGTCCACAGAAAGAGCAATGTTTTCCTCTTGCTACATTAATGCACTGTCTCCTGTCTACAGGCACTGGCTGTAGTTTCTTTGGGCAGATGCTTGCATACTGTCTCTTGTTACAACACTGTACTGTGCCGTGGTGCAGAGATGATGGTTCAGTCTGTAGCATGCTTACCACATAAGCAGGCTGATCTGACCACAACCCCAGCAGTCACACAAAATACTAGACATAGTGTCATACTTGCGATCCAATCATTGGGGGAGACAGTGACAGGATCCCCGGAACTTGCTGGCCTGTCACTCTAGCTGGATGGGTAAGCCGTGGGTCTCAGTCAGAAGTACAGTATTAAAAAACGTAAGGTGGGCTGGGGAGATAGCTCGGTGGGAAGTGTGAGGTGCTGGGTGGGAGTCTCTTGCACCTGCATAAGAAGCCAGGCATGGTGGCCATGTGTGTTAACTCGAGTGCTATGTGCTCATATGGGTAGAGAAATCTCTCGAGCTTGGTGGCCAAAAGCCCAGCTCCGTGGTCAGTGACATACCTTGTCTCAATAGAGCAACGTAGACAGTGATACAGAAGGACACCCTGCTTTCTTCCCTGGCCTCTGTGCACACACAGGCATGAGCAGCTGCATATTCCGACTTTTGCACACACATAGATACTATATATATATATATATATATATATATATATATATATATGACACACATAATATATCTCAGTCTGTATCTTTGTCTCTGTAACATGTACACTCACACACACAGAGACACATACAGACACACACAAACACAGACACAGACACACACACACACACACACACACACACACACACCACAAACCATCTTCTGCATATTCATACAACAAAACATTTCTTAACATAGGGAGCTGGGTCTAATATACCCTGTCTATCAGATGTAGACAGTGTATGTATTCACTGCTTACCTGTCATTTTGGTTGCTCACTGAAACAATCACAGTCATACCGCCTCAATAAACTCACTATAGTAGCATGACCTTGGGCAGAGCACTTGGGCTTTCTGGGTCTCAGGTCAATAGACAAGGTGGAGATCCTTTGTGTATAGTCCATACTTCCCGGTGATTATCCTTTTCTTGGCATTTTCTGATTCCTTCCTCAGGCTCCTGTGCTGGAGCTGTCTCTATGCAACGCCATCCCGACTGCTCCTCGGTTTTCTAAAAGTACCATATTCCAGGTCTTTGTTCTTCCCTCTAAAGAGTCACATGCTTTTATGTCCATAGTAAGGATGTATCTGGGAACCTTTTCCTTTCTCCTTAGCTGATAGGAAAAGGGGTCTTATTTCCCCCATAGAGAGCTCTTACACGCAGAGTCTGTTCATACTCTGGGAAGACTGTCCTGCCAGCCTTACCAGTTCCAACCTTCCATTTGTTAACCACAGTATTGATGGCTTAGGTGGCACATTTTATAAAATGTTATAATCCTTGCAGGCCTTGCTTCCGTATCTCCACCACCCCTCCCTTATCCAGTGTGACTGGAACATCTGACCAGAGAACAAGGGACTGCATTCTTGGATACTATGAGACATAAGAAAGTTTTGGGGATTTAAAACGTTCAATGATTGTCAAGATGCAGATATAGGAGGAACACTATGACGTCCTTTACACATCACAAGTCCCATGTTGTGGATTGTACATGAATTAACTCACTAAATCCTCTCCACCCTGATAAGTAACAAATCATACACTTTTTTTTTTTTTTTGGCACAGCAAATTTGTCCATACAGTCTAGGAGAACACAGTTAAAGGAATTAGGATCTAACAGGTTCAGCCCTACAGGAAGAAGAGTCCTAGTCTTGAATTTCCTCTTTCCTCTCCTGTTTGTTTATAGACCCCACTGTTGCCATGGCACCTGCTTGTTTACAGTACCTGTTGTTGCTATGGCACTGACTGGCTGGGATCGCCTTCCACGGCTTATTCCATAGAGTTCAATTTCGTACTCAGTGGCCTCTCTGAGACCTGTTATGTCCCTGGTACGTTCGGGGGAAGGGAGGGTTATTTCTTGTGGTTCGGATTGCTTTTTGGTATCTCTGATCCTGATAACAAAACTGTCAAATATCCCTTCATCAGCAGTCCAAGACAGACGGAAACCGTCCGGAGTGGCATCTGAAACTAGAAGGTGGTCAACTTCCGGTTCAGCTTCTAGGGGGAGAGAAGGTGGTGGAAGAAAAGGAGGAGACAGAGCATTAATTAGCTATCCATGCAGTCTTCCCTCTGGTGGAGTATGAGAATGCAGTGCTGCCTCCGTTTTCAGAGACAGAGTGTCCTGAGATACCGGGAAAGAAAATCATTCCACATTAGGAAGTCTAGTAAGGGGAGGAAAAGGAAAACACCGAGTTGACACATTCAATACAAGCCAAGCATACGCTTGCATCTGTGAGTTTTGTCTAAGAGTAACTGTATCAGTCTACATCTGGACCCATATTGGTCCCTCCCATGCATTATTAAACAAGTTCAAAGCCATAACTTGTTTACATCTGCTTTTTGTCTTCCAGTGGCTGAGTGCCCATCCGCTGTGAGCTCCCTGTTTCTTTTCCTTTTGAAAAGACAAATAAACCAACTTTAATGATCTGTGGAGCTGTCCATGATGATTCTGATGATTATATTTCCCTCAAGCCCTAGTTAAATGCCTTAAAATGTTATGGTCTTTTGGCTTTGTTCTACAGAGCTGCTCTCCAGAAAAAGGCCCCTCTTATTTCCTGTTTGATTTTATTTCCTTGCTAGTTTACCATTCAGATGGTAGGATGAGGCTTAGAACCTCTTGAGATGTAATTATATAGACGTTGTACCCAGAGTTTCATTTTGCTAACTAGACAAAACTCGATGTCAAAATAAATGTGAAGCTGAGTTTCCCAAAGCATGCTCAAAGCAAACTATGCCTGTTCTAACCCCATCCTTTACAAAGCATTCCTTGTCAGACAAGTTTGGGAAATACTGCCCTCTGCAAGACACACAATAGGAGATTCTGAAAAGCCTGTGTGGTCAAAGATCCTATTTCCAAACTTAACTGAACACGAAATGTCATCAAATGAGATCTTTAAAGCTTGTTTTCTCTAGAGATACTTTGGGAAACACAGTTTTTTGACTGTTAGAATTATTAATGTGGTATTTCTGTAGGAGGTATTAGCCTTGAGAACATTATGGATTTAGTCTGTGTTGAAGAAGCTCTGGTATTAGTTTTGTTTTTTTAAGAGTCCAGTATAATTAATTTCATTTAGTTACCAATGATAAGACCACTGTGTAAGTTGGTTAAGATCACAGGTTGAGACTTTGGAATAGTAAAGATTTTTAAAAATATACTCACTGGCATTTTTTTTTTTTTTTTTTTTTTTGTGAAGGCTGAAATGCAGCTGGGAACCAGCCAGGATGAACACAAATAAAAGTCATTGTAAGAAGCATGTGAGAGCTACAGGCAAGACATGGACTAAAGACTTTGGAACATTGAAGGGAAACATTTCGACCTTCTCCTTTCTAGGATGTGGGGGAGGGGTGTCAGTACGCAATAGATTTTTTTTTTAAAGGGGAAAGCATGTGGATAACACGAGAGAACAAGCTACATCTGTGGATTAAGTAGAGAACACAGACAATGTTAAAATCACAGGGATCTGTAGACAGACTACACAGAAAGGAACCAGGAAGAGGAGCGGTTGGCTCTCTTGAATTGAAATACCTGTAATGGTCTCAGCCCTCAAGGGCTTTGTTTGGTGCCCTTGGGTGAAGCCAGAGACCAGGACCTCATAGCCAATGCCAGTTATGAGGCCTCTAAGCTCCAGCTTCCTCTGGGCTCCCGAAAGTGTGAATTCCTGGGGGTCCAGCAGCTTCCCAGAATCGACCACGGTTACTAGAAAGCTGTCAAAGGCATTCTCCGATGCCGTCCAAGAAACTGTGAACCCGTAGGGGTTAGTGTCGGAAATGGTTAAGTTTTCCAGAAGGGGCAAGGCCTCTGAAAGAAGGGAGGAGTGAAAATGACTCAGGTTAGCAGCACTGATCTGGCTGGGGCAGTGTGCAGCCCCAAGAACACAGATAGATTCCCAGTCAACCATCCAGCGAGATAAATACCCATGACTCCAAGAACACAGATAGAGTCCCTGTGAATTACCTCGTGAGTTAAATGTTCATGACTCCAAGAACACAGATAGATTTCCTGTCAATCATCTAATGAGTTAAAGGTTCATGACTTTAAGAACACAGATAGATTTCCCATCAATCACCCCATGAGTTAAATGCTCATGATTCCAAGAACACAGATAGATTCTCTGTCAGTCACCTCATGAGTTAAAGGTTCATGACTCCAAGAACACAGATAGATTTCCCATCAATCACCCCATGAGTTAAATGCTCATGATTCCAAGAACACAGATAGATTCTCTGTCAGTCACCTCATGAGTTAAAGGTTCATGACTCCAAGAACACAGATAGATTCCTCATCAATCACCCCATGAGTTAAATGCCCATGACTCCAAGAACACAGATAGATTCCCCATCAATCACCCCATGAGTTAAATGTCCATGACTCCAAGATTACTTTCACATTCTAGTCAAGTATCCCTTCAGTTAAATGCACAGGAAAGAAACATTTAGTAATAATGTCTTGGGTGCCTTGGTTTCTAAATGGCTGACTGAGTTGGCCCACATCTCACCTCAGCAAGATATGATAGAGCAAGGCCTTCAGCTGAGCCTAACTTGGGCCATCCATATCTCACTATACAAATAGGACACCTGTGTCACTTTGAAACCTTTATCTTCTTGTTTCTTGTTTTAAAGCATTTCAGACTTTTAAAAAATTGGTTATACTTTGTAAAGTATATTCCATATCTTAATCTGGTTCATATTTTGAATATAATCATTTGGGCCAACTACAGAGTGATACTGTTTTCATAAACTGGGATCACAGAAGCAATAAAATTTGTCGTGTTTTATTTGTCCAAATTAATGGCTTATGTTCACAAACCAGGAGGGGATTCTAAAGTTCAGCAATTCTTACATTGTTCATTTTTTTTCTGGATTAAGTTAGAAAGCAAGAGCATATTTTGCTCTCTTGGTTTCAGGCTTTAACTATTCACCTAACATTTGTGTCCTAAACACACTTACTTCCTAGTGGCTGAGGGGCCTTTTCACATACTTGGGGTTTCTAAAGAGTGACCTTATGGCAGTCAAGTTTCTGAAAACAAGTCTCAGTTGAGGAGGCTACAGATCATTGATCCAGTCTAACAATACAGCAATGCTGTAAGGTACGTGTTGCTAACTGTCTGCTGGCCTTCAGGACATCAGTGGGAACAGACACTCTCTGAGTTTTCTAAGGCCTTCTTGCTCCAAGCTTTGTGTTCTGCACATCGAAACCAATGCTTAAATCAGTAAATGCCGTCCAGTGTTCTGGTATATCAGTGTGTCACAGCTCTGATAGGAAAGATGAGAAAAGACCAGTGTACCCTCATCCAGTGCATAGCAATGCTGAATGTACTTAATTTATATCAAAGGGGAGAGGGGCGGAAATTCCATGCCCAAGTCTACTTTAGTAGCATGTAATTTAGAATCTGTCTTTTCTTTTATTTTCTTCCTTCCTTCCTTCCTTCCTTCCTTCCTTCCTTCCTTTCTTTTCTTTCTTTTTCTTTCTTTCCTCCTTTCTTCCTTTCTTCCTTCCTTTCCTTTCCCCTTCCTTCCTTCCTTCCTTCCCCCTTCCTTCCTTCCTTCCTTCCTTCCTTCCTTCCTTCCTTCCTTCCTTCCTTCCTTCCTTCCTCTCTCTCTCATGTTGTTGCAGCTAACTGAGAAGTTTCAAAGTTATAAATGCCCTCACACTAATGCCTATGGTCAAATCCCTTTAGGATATGAAGACACTGTTTAAATAGAAGTGGTTGACATCTCAATGAATACGTGAGTGAATGCCTTCATCCATGAGCAGAGACTTAAACTTTGCTGTGGCTTGGACTTCCTGTGCTGATTTTGAAACAGTTGATGTTTATTTTGAGAGAGTTTTTTTTTTTTTTTTTTTTTCTCATAAGATTTCCCAAGAGCTGTAACTCTATCAAAGCAAATATGAAATTGTTTTTACCGTGCAAACAGTCTTGGTTTGTTAAACAAGGATCTCAAATATTGCTTTTGTTTAGATAAGTGGTACCTTTCTTTGATAGCTGGCCCCCGTAACTCCATGCCATCAAAGTAGTGAATTCCAGTGAAAACAGGTACTTTCAGGTCAACTAGTCAATCAAGGATTTGTTTACCCGCCTTTCCTGTTCATTTTCATTTCTTTTTGGTAAGCCTCTTTCAAAATGTAGTGCCTTTTCAGATTCTGGATTAACAGAAACAATGCTGTAACTGGATCTATGTTTCCTTCCTGAGGGCTGTTCTTTCAGCCTCCCTGGCTTCTCTCTGTTCTGTGGGAGGTCCTTTAGAAGGTGACATGTAAGGGCCTGATAGGGTCTGCGTGCTTAGGGTAGAAAGAGTCCTCTCACTCTATTATTTCTGCTGTAAAAAACAAATAAAACCAGCTTAAATTCACATTTGATCATTGAAAAGAAAAAAAATTATTTAAAATCCTATGCTACACAATACCCAGCATTCTACTAAGAGGAAGTTGTAAGGCATGTTTCTACTGTTTCATCTGGGATTGTTGGTTAGGTACAGGGATGAGGAACAAATCTAAGGCCTTATTCATGCTAGACAAGCACATTTAACTTTGATCCACACCCCAGCCTTGTTACTTACTTTTAACAAGCCCACTCTCCTATTACTGTTGGGAATCAACAGGGGGACATAACATTGAAAGAGGACCGAGTGGAGGCTTCTAGATCCCTAATGTAGATGGCCAGCACCATCAGTGGGTAGCCTCTTTCTTAACATAAGGAACTCAGGTTCCAAATAAACTTGCAACTTGACAGGGCTATATGTAAGTAAGATGATGTGGCAGAGGTTTAGAAACCAACCAGACTTGACCTCAGCTACCATGGCTAGTTACCTGTATTTATCAACACCAGCTCATTTATAGTCATTTAGACTCTGGGAGGGACTAGCTTAGTTTAAGAGTCGAATGCCGATGACATCTGTCTCCTGAAAGTTTAGCAGAAGAGAATTTCTAAGCATTTTTTTTTTTAAGTTTGGCAAGCTAGAGATTTAATTTTCTGAAACCAGGTCTTTATCATCTACATAAGATCAGGACAGAAGCATCACTTTATGATACATAGAAGCATCATAGTTCAAATTTAATAAGTGTGTAAAATTTAGCATTTATCTATCTTCCTAGGTTGAATTTGTCAGTTTCTATTCTTGACTGTTTTACAAGTAAGTTTATTTGTTTTGGGGGGTGGTGGCTTGGAGTTTGTTTTTCATTTCATTTTATTTTTTAATTTTTAATTATCTTATGTGCGTGTGTACACTATAGTTCTTTACAAACACACCAGAAGAGGGCACCAGATCCCATAACAGATGGTTGTGAGCTGCCATGTGGTTACTGGGAATTGAACTCAGGACCTCTGGAAAAGCAGTCAAGTGCTCTTATCCACTGAGCCATCTCTTCAGTTCCGGGGCTCGTCTTTTAAATGGCAAGTTAGAGGATTTGAGGAACTTCTGGGACACTAGGTACTTTACATTGTATATAGCACAATTTATGAATATCATTTCTTCTCTAGGTCTGTGCTAACTTGGAGTTAATGCTTTCTCCAGACTCTCTGAACCATGAATGAAGCATTCTATAAAATGGGCAAAACGACTCCCAAAGCCCTATACAAGTGTGAAGAGCTTCCAAAAGGGGCTGTAACAGTCCACTTCTTAAGAGTGACATTGCTTTCAGTGGTTATCAATTTACATTTGGTGTCTCTTGCTACTGTGAATAACATTGCATAGCTTCTGTCAGTGGTTACATTAGTAAGAATATTTTGTAAGTACACACAGGAGAATAGTATATAGCCATGAAAGGAGGGAATTCTGTCATTTTTGACTTCACAGGTCACAGCCTGGAGAACAGTAAGTGAAATAAGCCAAGCACGGGGAGAGAAATCACTTTTATGGAGAATCTTGGAAAATTGAACTGATAGAAGTAGACAGGAGAATACCGGTTACTAGAGGTGAGGTTGGTCAAAAGGCACAAAGTTCAACTGGCCAATAGGAATGAACTTCAGTGAGCTATTGTACAGAATTATTGCTTCAGTTAATAATAACAGATGATCCAAACCACTGAAAGATTATATCTAATATCATCAAAAAAAGATAGATGACATGATGGATACAATAATTAATTTGATTTGGTAATTCTTCAATGAATGCATGTGTTAAAATATAACTTTGTACCATATATATTCTAATGACTATGTATGTCGTATATACAACATAAATACATCTGTATTAATTTCCTGTAGGTTAAAAATAAAGACCTTTACATAAGTCAAGACTATGTTTGGGCTTGGATTTTTTTTCTTTCAAATGCCTCTCTCTCTCTCTCTCTCTCTCTCTCTCTCTCTCTCTCTCTCTCTCTCTCAGAATCCTGAACTGACAAGGAGAACCTTTGAATACCTGTGATGACAAAGGCAGTGAGGGACCTGGTGGCATAACCAGCCCAGGTGGTCCCCGTCACACTGACATCATAGGCAGTGTTCTCTACCGAGCCAGTGACGTGATCCTGCTGCACGTCTCCCTGGACTGTGAGTTGCAGATACTCGTGCAGTAAATGAGCATCGCTCACATGGATAACAATCTCTGCAGAAAGCTCAGCTTGTGTGGTCCATGACACAGTGAGGCTGTCAAGAGTAATATTGCTAAAGATCACCATGCCCAACTGTGGTTCTGGCTCTGAAGTGAAGGAACATGGGGAGAAACAGAGAGAGAGAGAGGCAGGGGATTGGAGGAAATAGTAGATTTTGTCAGCACTTTCCATAGAGTTTGAATGTCTGTATTTAACCAAATACTTGCAGGAAAAAAAAAAAAAATAGAATGTCAGTGTCAGGCAGTATTTATACCTGCATTTACTATATGACAAAGAAGTTAGATTTTTTTCTGCACTCATTGATTTGTATTCTTTTAAAGTATAAAAGCTTTTAGAGCCATTTGTAAAAGGAAAGTTAACTAGCCATCTGAAGTATGGATAGGACTCATATAAAAGATATTGTGGTTACATTTTCCAAAATATCTGCGGTCAAGATGTCCTAAGGAATGGCAGCTTCATATTGAAACATCCATCATAAACAGCAACCATTTTCTTTTACCAATAAGATTCACAGAGCACACTTCCCTTCAATGGCTTTGAAAGACTTGCTCTGTAAATAAATCTATGCAGTCTTGCCCTCCCGCACATTGCTAAGATATGGGTTCATATCTTATCAATGTCTCTAAATGCCTCAGTGAGATGGTATTCTACCCAACATTCTTTAGAAAGTACTTCTTAGGGCTTTTCTTAGTGTTCATTTGACCTATATGGATGTGTAGTTAAAAGCTAACATGCACATCTATGTGGAGTTTCTTCAAGGACATCGGAAACTTAAATACATGCGTAATAGAAAATCTATGACTCACCCATGAAGGTGGATTACATTAATAAACATCTAGTAGATGCAAACGCTGTAGAAAAACTTGAAGTTAAACACCAAATCCTTTGATTAGGGAGTTTGCTTAATGGAGCCTTTGTAAAGAGAAAATCCTGTTGAAGTAGAACTTTTCTTGTTTCTTAAATAGTCAGTAATTTGAGAGACTAATTTAACACAATAGGCCTCCCTGGCTATTATCAACTGAGAAGTATGTGGGGCCAGGATGCTAGTCACTTATTAAATAATATGAATGTGAAGCAAATCAACCCATGTTGATTTTAAAGAGAACAAGTAGCCCTAAAGACTGAGCTAGTCATAGGATTTAGGGTTGGGAAGAGGCAAAGCATTTTTCCACCCTGAGGGTTGTTTTGTTTCAGCTCCAATATGTAGAGATAAAAATAGGACCATTTGAGTAAAACCGAACTGCAAAACTCCATGGCATAGATGCTCGAAAGTCTCTAAGGATTCAACCAGTTTGGCTCAAGAGCCGCTTACAGTTATAGAAATGGCATGCTTCCCCCACCTGTCATTCCGGGGTGCTGATAAGGCTGTAGTTTGTGCTACCACTTTGGCAGTGTTTTTGCAACCACAAAGAAGATAAAGTTCTCCAGATAGAGCTCAGCTCTTCAGTCTTCTGCTGTAGAAGGCATCTCTTGAATTAAAGATGCTGTCTATAATAATGCTCATGCTACAGTAAGAAGGCTGGCAGTGCCAACACATTCATCATGCAGATGGAGTGAGGGAGGTAGGAAGGCCTTGGTTTCTGAGGTTAGCATTACCTTCAGTCACTCTCAGAGGATGCAACCACAGTGATTTGTGAGATCTAAGACACATCTCAGAAAGAACATGCTAGTTAGGGTTTGGTCAGTGTTCCATGCAGGGACATTTTTTTCTCCCACCACGTCTCTTACTCACACTTCCTTGACATGCTGTCTTCTTCCAAGAAAGATAGACATGTTTACAGATTTAATGCTCTGAGTATTCACCACATGCGTTGCAATTTTGACAAGATGAGGGATGGGAAGAAAGTTTTGATGCTTTGAAACAGACAGCAGCAGGTGACCGTGGCAGCTTGACAGAGTAGATGTCAAAAGAGAGCAGCCTATCTGTCAGGAACCCAGACAAATGAAAATCTCAAGAGCAAGATGGGCACTTCTGGGTTTTCTCATGAAAAATTTTTGGTTGCAATGTAAGGTCCCATCTTAGCATTCTAAGTGCAGCATCTAATATGCAACATCCAGGCAAATGAAAAGAGACCATAGATCATTTTGACCTGAAACAGCATGCAGACATTCCTTTGAATGGGACACAGGTAGGCTTTGATTAGAGGTACCACAGGCAGATGAGAATGGGTGGTATGAGAAAAGACTGTTGACGAGTGGAGGAAAAGATGGTTTAGGAATCCACACAAAAGCAAGTCTTGTTAACTCAACACAGAGCAACTTCAGATCGAAATGGGCAGATGGGGAAGAGCATTTAGACTGTGAAGGTCTTTTCTTTGGGATGGAGTGTACTTTAAAGCTTCAAAGCTGTGATTAGATAGCTATATCAAATTGAGAAGGATCTGGTAGACGCAGGAGGATGAAAAATGGGCACTAGCTGATTTTTAAAATATTGCTCAAAGGGAGCTAAATTGGAGAAAAAGAACATAATGAAAAGTATTTGTGGCTGCCTGGACCATCTATCTGCCTATCAGCCTGAGTGGGTAAGTGCTGTAATTAGAAGAGGCCTTGTTTGAGGCTGGAGCTGGCAGAGTTTCAGGATGACTGGGGATAGAGTATGCCACGGTTGTTTGGTGATGATCAAACAATTAACTTCTATAAGAAAGCTATTAAAGACAAGTTCCTGAGATCATATTTGAGGCAGAGATGTGTCTACGAAGAGAGTTGTCTATATAAGAAGATTACATATGAAATCAAATTCACCATTGTAAGTCAAAATTAAAACATAGGAGACTAAGTCCATAAGGTTTTAGAGTCTGCCTTTCAGGCCAGAAAATATACTTTGTTGAAAACCAATTCAAACTATACACATGGTCAACCTATTTTTGTCCCCTCTGTGTTATTAAACTTAATGTGAATGGATTAGGAACCAAGTATCCCTGGCTCCCATTTTTGAGAGACTACCCCGATAACAGCATATAAATGGGGTCTCCATCTACCACTGGTGATCTAAGCTGACATAAAATTTGATGCTATCATATCAATTTTTTTTTTTTTTTTTGGTTTCCCCAGAACATGGACCTTCTAATGTGAACTATAAGGAAAAACTACACCCCTTACACATTTTTCTAGTGTGAAGCATGCCAATTTATCTGTAAAGAGAAGACATTGTCTCGGATGTGCATGAGTGGACAAAGCTCCCCTCCCTAAAGCCCTTCTCAGGGTACAACAGAAACCACATGGCACAGAACACATGCCACAGGAATACATATGTATAGTGAGACAAGTTTGCTCCCTTAGGAATTATGTTTCTTATCTGAAGAGACATATTGCCTCCTTTGTGCGATGTGTCTCTTGGTATTCTATACTCGGGGCATCTTTTCCTCTATAGCCAGTGTTGGTGTTGGGGTAATGTGAATGGTGTAGGTACCTCTTGCTTATCTGATGCGTTAACTAGCTTGGCTCTTTCTTTTGATTTTCCTAGCTGGAGCAAAGTGACAAAGCAAAACAGGGTGCTGTTGACAATTTTCTTAAACTGCTAGGATATTTGGGTATGAGGACGTTCGGGATTCTACTGAGAGACGGATATTAGGAGAACTGAAAACGTAAATTTGGTTGGAAGAGACATCTTTGCAAGCCCAGGATAATTATCATGATGATTTTGAAGTTACCAAAGGAGGGAGTTTCTTTCTCCAAACTATTTATTACAACCTAGGTAAAATTTCATGTGATATTTAGAATGGTCTGTTTATGGATACAAATAAATGTACCGTTTAGGTGGCTATTGGAAAAAAAATTGTTAGATAATACCGCAGCCCAGCAACCTAGGAAAGATGGCATTTGATGGCTTATACCACTGAAATCAAGTGGCTTTATCCTGTTAAGAGAGACTGTGGAGAGATTGTGAGAAAGTAGATAATGTTCATGTACCTGTGGTGGCTGTGGTACTGATGGTTTTGGTACGGATGCTGGGAGCAATTCCAGAGAGGTAGACAATGAAATCAGTACTGGGTGGAAGCCCTGAGATGTGGGCAGTTCGTTCAGCACCAGATATATTATGTTCTGCTGCCTGCAGCAACCTATTAGAATCAATAATTTCGATAGTAAACATGTCGAAGATCCCATCGGTAGCTGTCCAGGAGAGATTGAAGCTCTCAGGAGTTACGGCAGAAACATTTAAGTTTCCAATTTCAGGTTCTTTGGCTGAAAGATGAAAGGGAGGGAGAGAACAAAAATCAAATGATTTAGTTATTTGGCCATGTTTCAAGGTGGAGGCGGTTAATAGAACCATGCTTAGGGAGCAAGATCTGATAGTTACAGTGAGTCAAAGCAACTACCCTAACTATTAGTTGCTACTACCAACTGATGCCAAGGGAAGAGACAAAGGTTTTTGTTAAGAGAGAAATGAACAAAGGGAAGGTATGGCTGTTAGATTTTTCTGCACTGCATTTGCCACTCCTGATCAGGCCTGGCAAGATACCTCAGGACAGCACACTGGCTGGCTGGTCTCAGTGGAACTGGCTTCATCTTAGCTGGATCTGCCTCTGAGAGCCCTTCCTCGGGGTCATTGGCAATCAGTCAAAAGATAGGAGGGCTGACAGCTTTCAGGCTCTTGAGCTGCACTCAGGGACCAAGATTCTGTGGATTCCTGCATTTGCTTTGAGAGAGTGCCCATCTATCCAAATGAGTGCTAAATAATTCTGACAGAATGGGCCTCCCTGGGTGGGACCTCAAGGCTTCTGATTTTGTCACTTGAAAGGATCCACCCACCTCTGAGTGTAACTCTTGATTATTTTTTTCCCTATACTTTAGATAAGGAGGAGACAGCTGTGGTCATCATCTGTTAAAATAGCATGCCCTCATTTACTTATGTGTACGTGGGCCAAGAAGGCTAGTTCTGCATTGGCAGCCGAGACAGCCAAGCCACACAGTTCAGACAACCCGATTTAGGGAAGAAAGAATATTTTGCCTGAGAGATGTCCTGTCAGTGCTTTTGCGTTTCTGAGATGTAGTGATATAGCACGCAGTGTGTGCATGTGGGAGGGGTTTGTGAAGCTGGTACAATCTATGTATCAAGGAGAAAGACCCCCCTGATTCAAAGATGAATTATAGCCTTTCCCCTCAAATGGGCCAACTCATCAGAGACAAGAATGTTGCTCCCATAAAAAAGAATACATATGACATCTAAGCCATGAGATCTGCAGGAAAGATCAGAAGTGCTGGGTGACTGATTGCTCTACCTTCTGGGATGGAATAGTTTGTGGATGTCAGACAAGAACCCTGAGGAAATGGGAGCAGGAGAGATGGCTCAGTGGTAAAGGGCACTGACTGCTCTTCCAGAGGTGCTGAGTTCAAGTCCCAGCAACCACTTGGTGGCTCACACGCATCTGTAATGAAATCTGGTGTCCTCTTCTGGTGTGTCTGAAGACAGCTACAGTGTATTTAAATATAAATAAATAAATCTTTAAAAAAAAGAACCCTGAGGAATATTTAGGAGAGCCTCAACTGTAATCTCTGGGCAGCCTGAAGTCACTGTCCACACTGTGGTTGCCTATGTTTTATATGTGAATCAGTGACCATTCCTGTAACAGTGAGGTAACACTGAAGAGTTGTCCTTTTGAATCAACAAAGATGTAATGGTTTGCTATCAGAGTTTAGTCATAGTGACTATATAAAAAGGGGAGGCAGTTTCATGAGAAAGAACTCATCGGGGTTCACTGTAAAGGTGAGCCACAGGAATAAAAGAACTAAGGAAGGCTGGTTACACAGGCAAACTCCCACTGAATGCCTTATAGCTGTAATAGTATAATGAATAAATCAGAATGCATCCCTGGTGTTGGGAATCAGAGCTTGCTTCAGGGAATAACTCAAAACACAGAGAAAAGGGGGGTATCAACTCTGTTACATTTATAGCCTGGGATACTTCTTGCTCTGAGGGCTCCTGAGTGTCCTTTTAAAGAACAACACTATCTTTGGTGTATTATCCAATCAGAATTGTATGATGTTTCCTCTCTTTGAGAGACAGTTTGATAGTTTGATGTTCTAACAATGGCTCTGCATCCCAGAGAACTACCTACAGGAGGGTAATTCATTCTCTGTTTGTGCTCACTTCATTTAAAAACAAATCACCGGTTAAGCCTAAGCACTGTAGGATACATCTCCACAAGAAATTTTGAAATAGTGCAGCATCATTCTCAAACAGCAAAAGAGTCTCAAAAAAAAAAAAAAAAAAAAAAAAAAAAAAAAAAAAAAAAAAAGGCCTGTGCTCCATCAAAACTTGCAATGTGAGGAGGATGGGCTTTTGATTCTCTGCCAGGCTTAGGGATGGAAGTCAAAACCAACAGGCTGGTTCTCCAAAGAGAGGCCATCAGGCAAAGATGTCATTGTGAGACAGAATCAGGAGAGTGGGTGTTGGAGGTAAGAACTGTCAGTATCTTCCATAGCTCATCACTGCTGTGGCCAAGGCATTGGAGTGATGGAACCTCTCACAGAGAGGGCTCTGCGCATGCGTCATGCATAGAAAGGAATCAGCCATGAAGAAAGGCTAATTTTCTTGCTACGTCGGGAGCGGGGGAGGAGAAAGTGAGGGAGGGAGAGAGTGTGTTTATATGGGTGCCGGAGATGATACCTGTGGAGACTTCAGCAGAGAGCATCTGTGTTCTATAGCCCTGGATCACCCCATAGATGGAGATTCTATAAGGGGTACCAGCCTTGAGGCCTGGGATGTCCACAGCTCTGAGGCTGCCGGGCACCGTGAGGTTCTGAGCGGCCTCCACATTGTTGGCCTCCTGCACCTGAATGACAAAGTGCTCATAGGCCAGATCATCTGTAGTCCAGTTGAGTGTAAGGCCGTCCCAGCTGAGGCCCGTCACAGACAAGCCTCCCAGCTGAGGAATCTCCTCTGAGGAAGGCAGAGAATTTTCCGTTAGTGCTGCAAACCAAGGAAGACAGTCAAACGCCCCACAACCCTCTGCCAGAGAAGCAAAAGGGGAGAGAAAGAATGTTTGGTTTTGGTTTTGGTAGCTCCACTCCAGATCTTAGGGATATATATATATATATTTGTATTCAGATTTTTGCTACTCTTTAAAAGTGTAGAAGAGTTAAAACAGTAAGGAAAGGAAAATTTGCATCATGCCTACTTGAAAGGCAGAAGCACAGAGATCTTTGGGAATGCACAGCCAGTGGCTAAAGGCAACCAGGAAAATGTGGGGTTGTAGAAGAGCGTAAGGAAGTAGGAGTCGTTAGAAAGCACAGGATTTGGAGGTCCACAGACCTGGGTTAGAATTCTGCCACAGATACTGGCAAGCTGTATCATTTTGGGCATCTTGCTTTCTCTCTGAGCCTCAGTTTTCAACAGAACTGACAGTACCATCTTGTTAGGTTCTGTGATTACTAGATATTTATCAACATCTACATATCATAAGCAAGGCACAGTCGCTGCCCAATAAATGATAACAAGAAAGACAAGAGCCTGTTGTGTTTTGGAACATCCTTGTCATGTGGGGAGCCATGCCTCATTTCATCACTTGAGGTTAAGGATCATCTTGTGGCAGGCTACTTGCTCTGTATTTGGGCTTCTGAAGAATTCACATTCCCAAGTTCTGACAGGTGGTCTGGTTAATCTCTGAGCTTTTGTCAACTTTCAAGGACACGGTGTTACACAATAGATTCCTGGCTTGGCTCTTAGTCTTCTACTGCCTTAACCCTTAGCATGAAGCATGGCTGCACCACAAAACAAGGCTATGTGAAATCAACACGCTTTCTTTGAGTTAAGAGTGACTCTGTGTTGCTTGGTAAATAATGCAAAGCAGGTCCCACTATCAGTCTTGTGTTAATGTGTAAGAAGGGTCTTGGGTGTGCTTTGTGGCACTGAACAATTCATTGTTTGGGATTCAATACAGTCTTGGCTCTAAGTGTGTGTGTGTGTGTGTGTGTGTGTGTGTGTGTGTGTGTGTGTGTGTGTGAGAGAGAGAGAGAGAGAGAGAGAGAGAGAGAGAGAGAGAGAGAGAGAGAATATATATGCAGTTGTGTGCAGGAGGTCAGAGGTTGGCATCAAATATCTTTCTCAATCACTCCCAACCTTAATTTCAGACAGGGTCTCTCACTGCATCTGGATCACACCAAATCAGCTAGATTGACTCTCCAATAATCCTCTTGTTTCAATTTCCTCAGCTGAGATTATAAATATACCTCTGTACCCTTATGAGGATCTAAGGCTCGAACTCTGGGCCTCAAGCATGAGAGGCAAGCCTTTTACAAACTGAAGTATACCCTTATCCATCTTCCTAAAGCAGAAGTGGTCATGAGTTAGAAGCTGTAGAAATCCTAGCTTCTTTAAGTGTATAATTCTTGTTCCTCAGTGTCCTGGGATCCTTTGAGGAAGATGTCCCAACACTGACCTGGGTTTTCTGGAAGGGAAGGTCTGGGGACACAGGTGCACTTGCTGAGAACTGTTTATCTGCTGCATAAGACTTCACTAGAAAATTCCATTTACTAAAGGAGCTGGGCAGCTGCGGCAAGGCTTACAGACTATAAATGTTCAATCAGCATCCCTAACCTAGACCACACACCCCAGACAACCTTTGTTTTATCTAGCCCAGTCCAGGAATAAGGCAAAATGATAACTTGGCCAACTTAGGTAAATGATCATAATCATCTTCTTTATATTTGGCACGTGTGTACCTCACAGTAATGGGCAAGTTCACTTGGTCTATGAAATCAGAAAAAAACTGATCATTTGAATTATGTAATTTTATGGCATTATCAAAATACAAGGCACCTGGAGAGAGGCTCTGCATCAAAACTTTATCATTTCATTCTCCTTGGAAACTGTTCTTGACCCCTTAAGAATAGCATAAAGCTTTCTGTGATAGATGGAACAGCATATTTCAAGTGTGTTTCAGAGACTGAGATGAATTTTTTCCTATTTATCTTAAATGAAAAACATGGAATTTAAATGTACTGTCCTTTCTTGGAAAGGTTCTTACTCAGAAATGGGCCTAGATGAGTTTGGCATAAGATGTCTAGATCCGTTTCCAGATCTGAATAGACCTGACTAGGAATTGGAAATGACTTCATGTGTCTGAGGGCAGTCATGAAAAGATTTCTCCAGAAAGCTCTGTTCTTCTGCACCACAAACCTGCTGCCTGTGCTTTGTCTTACTGAGGTTGGGTTTACAACTCTGAAGCCTATTCTTGGTCATCAGCTTGACTACACTTGGGATTAACTAAAACCCAAGAAGCTGGTCATGCCTATGGGATTTTTTTTCTTAATTAAATTATTTGAAGTGGGAAGAGCCACTTGTAATCCACATCTTTTGCAACAGGAAGATCCATTTTTAATCCAGCTTTTTTGAGGTAGGAAGAACTGCTTTTCAGCTGGGCCACACACCTTCTGCTGGTAGCCTTTGTGAAATTGGCAGCCTTTCCAAAACACGAAGAAGAATGAGGCTCCCTCTCTGCCTGCGTGCTCTCACTCTTGCTAGTAACTCCATTCTTTTTGTCACATGAGGGCCTGCTTATTCAGGACAGCTGTGCATACTAAAGACCACGTGAGACATCTAGCCTCATGAACTAACATGGATTCTTGGACTTTCTGCTGGTAGAAAGCCATTTTTGGATTAGCCTGTAAGCCATTTTAATAAACCACACATATATATTATCATAATAAGTCCCATATGTATTTCATAATACATCTCATAGTTATTTATTCTATAATTTCTGTCTCTCTATAGGATCCTGAATAATACAGCTACTCACTTAGCTAGATGATGGAGCTATTGTCAAGGGCTATCATTTCTTAGTCCAGCCATTGCTCATGGAAGCGTTTTAAAGCAGGGGTATTATTTTTAATTCAATGGCAAGTAAAAAAGGCTCAGAGCTGCAAAGCAATTTATCCAGCCAGTCATACAGAATTCTAGCCCAGGCCTGCTAAGCCACAGATTGATGTTGCCTGCAAACCATCAGGTAAGACCTACCTATGAGAGATTTTTGCTATTCTAGAACAACCAGACTAACATCTATCACATCTCTGGTCCAGAATGGTCATGTACCTGAGATGACCTCTACAGCAAGTGATTTAGTGTGGAGGCCTCTGACTTTGCCATGCAGGGTGACTGTGTAGGGAGTACCGGCCCTGAGGCCTAGGATTTCCATGGAGCACAGGCAATCTAGAATAGGCCCATTCCACCTGGCTAGTCTACTGGATTCAAGTGGATAAACTGGTCCTAAGTCCTGTCTGGTGTGGTCCAATCCAGTTTGAGAACATCCCGTCTAAGCCCAATTACTGTAAAGCTTCCCAGATTTAGAACCATCTCTGCATGAGAATACTCAGGGATGAAGTTACTATGAAGGGAACTGAGCTCTGGGGTTCAGGTAGGATGGGGTTTGGCTGAAGTCAGAATGAGCTCTTCAGTTTGTGTTGACTATGGATGCATGACTTACTTCAGCACTGAGCACATTCCAATTGTTAGAATGGAAGCCAAGTTTTT
The DNA here is from genome assembly GCF_963924665.1 of Micromys minutus. Classification (NCBI taxonomy): domain Eukaryota; kingdom Metazoa; phylum Chordata; class Mammalia; order Rodentia; family Muridae; genus Micromys; species Micromys minutus. The sequence goes on along the minus strand of NC_137963.1, from coordinate 15,204,228 downwards.
CTTTCAGCCTTTTGGAATGGAAGGTAGTTTTTGGAATTGCTCAAAGCTCCTATTCTTAATATACCACCAGGTTTCTGGGAAGCTCTTGAGCATTCTTAAAATGAGCTCAGGGTGGTTTTATTTTTCACTTACACCTGGCCAAATAAGGGATAAGATATTTGGAAAGAAGCAGAAGCGATTCACTAGTATGTCCCCAACATGGAAGAGTCTATGTCCCATTTAGAGATGGGATTCCTCTTAAGCAGAGACTTGAGAAAAGGAGTGAATGGGTCTAAAATACCTGTCAAGACCTCAACAGAGAGAGGGGCCGTGCTGGAGTCCTGGGTGACCCCCCGAAGGGTGATGTAATAGCGGGTGGCTGCTTTGAGCCCAGGCAGGTCCACTGACCTCAGTCCCCCTGGGACTGTGAGGTTCTGGACTATCTGGGTCGTGTCAGCCTCTAGCACCTGAATGAAAAAGTTCTTATAGGCTCCTTCTGGAGCTGTCCAGTTGAGCTTGAGGGCTTCCCAGCCCACCTCGGCCACAGTGACCTCTCCCAAATCGGGCGTTTTCCCTAGAGAAGGACAAAGAATGCATTTAAAAGTCATTGTGAGATAAACAAAGTCCTGAACACAAGGGCAGGTTTTACATCCCCTGAAAACATGACATTTGTTAGATAAACATGCTTCGTGCAACATTTTTTAAACCTTGGAAACAGCAGAAGAGGGGGGGGTGTAGGGAAATATTTGCTTTCTTAGTTTATCAAATTCAAAGAATTCAGGAATTTATTCTGTGGCTGATTTCCTTTTGACTCTAGCACATAATCAGGCCTTAGTGTGGGGGGGTCACCATCCTTGGTTTATTTGGACTGTTCCAGATGATGGGTTCCACACAGCAGCAATGTGTTGTTTATGTGAACTGTTAACACAGCCTGGGAACTATTTCACTCGATGGCCTGGCTATCCACCATCAGACGCCATGACACTATAGCTGGTAGCTGAACAAAGCCATTCTAAAATCAATGAAGACTGATTATCCTTGATCAGTTTCCTGTTGGGAAAACCAGAAGCTTTAATATGAAGGAAGCAAGTACCTGTGGAGGTCTCTGCAGAGAGCACTGGTGTTTTATAGCCCTGGGCTACCCCATAGATGGAAACTCTATAAGGAGTGGCTGCCTTGAGGCCTGGGATGTCTGCAGTCCGGAGGTTACCACGTACTGTGAAGTTGTGAACAGTCTCCACCTTGTTGGCTTCCTGTACCTGAATGACAAAGTACTCATAGGCCAGGTCATCTGCAGTCCAGTTGAGTCTGAGGCCATCCCAGCCGGCCACGGTCACAGTGAGATTTTCCAGGGAAGGGACTTCTGAACAATGATAGAGACAAGGTCAGTTTTACTATTCATCAAACACTTGCCTTTTAAGAACCCAACACATCTATTGGCCAAAGTCTATAGGATCTGTACCAAGATGCTGTCACTGTACATCCAGCGGAGTGTCCCCACAAAATGTAATAAGTAAGTTAGTATAGCACTGATCTTGCCTTTGTCCAGTGAGATTTTCTTTTGGTAATATGTTTTTTTTTTTTTTTGTTTACATGTGTTAGAGAAAACTGGACTCATCTGGTAAAACTGGACTCGTGTTCCGGTTTGCAAGGTGGTTTTCGCTACAAGGAATTAGCCTAAGCTGTTCTGGGTCTTTTTCCAGCACTCTGTACTTTGCAGCCCCATAGATCTGCTGAGATTTCTTTTCTCTTTGTGCTGCCTTGGCCTCTCCTAGAAGGACATGGTAGTTCAATGTGGACTTTTCAGTTCCTGAGTTTCCGGATAAGTAAGGGATAATAGGATTGCCTATTACTGGTAAGGCTGAGTTGAGACAGGTGGCAAGCTTTCGAAATGCCATTCCTTGAGAACTGGAAAGCAGCTAATTGGAACCTGAGAGAAGCAGTTTATTAGGCTTTATTATAATAGGATGGATCATCTTTGTCTCCAGGACACAGGAACACGGGACAGTCTCCCTTGTCTGAACCTGCTTCAAGGGGGTCATTTGCCTGGGCTTAGTTTAGATGGTCTCTACATGACCTACAAAGGATCTTTCTGGAAACTGTTCCTGAAAACGGGAAGGCACAGACTGCCTTTTCTCTTTTGAAAAAAAAAAAAAAAAAAAAAAAAAAAAAAACTGAAAACATCATTTTTCTGTTTACTTGGCTGTCGATTTCAAATGATCCCTATATGACTGTGAAAACATTATTATAACTTGAAAAGGTTGGCTTGCACGTTGTCTGAGCATTGCTTTTATAAATCTGTTTCATCCAGGTTTTCCACATTACCTCACATGCACAAAGTTATAATGCGTCAACATTTTAAAATGTATTTTGACCAAGAATATGGGTACATAAGCTGGGGCAAATTAGTGGGGCCACATCTAAGAGTAAGAAGGCTGATACAGTTTCTACACTTGGAAGTCAGTTAAAAGAAATCCAAAAAATGACATTTTATGACTTACAGAAACCAAATGAAATTCATATTTGTTTGCTTTAGAAATGAAATTTTAGTGGAACAGAGTCACACCTTCCCATTTCTACATGGTTGATGACTGCTTTTAAATTGAGATAACATGGCTGGCTAATTAACTGTCAGAAAGGTTGGGCCTGGTCTCCAAAGTCTAGAGGCTTTATCATCTGTCTTTGTATAGAAAACATTAATTCATAACACCTGATCCTGAACTACAGCCATTGATTCTTCTTTTAACCCAAATTGATGTTATTGGAGCACATCTCTAAGTTCTTAAGTATCCATGCATGAAGAAGATTTTAAACTCAAGTGTACAGATTTGGGAGACACTGAGAGGTAAGTTACCCTTAACACTGTGGGCCCCTGTGAGGCCAGAAGCAGGGCTTCCAAACATGACCAAATCATTAATGTTGGGATTTAAGTAAGCTCAGCCCTCAGTCTGTCTCCCTTTCTCAAGTATTCTAAAAGTCCTTATGTGTAAAGAAATGTAAGAGAAATTGATATCTAAGCAAGCAAATAGACAAACAAAAACATAAACAAAACTAAAAAATCAAACAAAAAAAGTTATTTCCTTCTCCTGTCTAAAACCACTAATCAGAAACTTCAATGGACTTGAGAATTTGTACCGTTGGTGAGGAGGAAGTAACTATTTTTCCTCTCCGGGAATTGAATTAAGCCTTATCTCTAATTGTGACTGTAATCATGTTGTTTCCCTTGAAAAGGATCTCAGATGAGAGGCTGCATAGAGTGTAGGGACAATGTAGGGACAATGGCCTGATGTGGAGGAGGAGGAGATCATCACAGGCGAAGCTGTTAAGGTGCTCACAGATGCACAGACAGTAGGGAGAACACACCACACTCTTCATTAGGCTCATTTCATCTCTGCACTTCAACGTTTGTCTGTGTCCCTGAGGCTCCTATTTCATGACGCCCACACCTCTTCCCACAGTATGGAGAACTATCCCACAATGCTGTTTCCATTGATGCTCAGCTTCCATCCTCTTTGGGTATCGATTCCTCCACCCTTCCCTCTTCTTTTACACAGGCAGATCAAGAAAGATAGAGCTAGGGCTTTGCTCCGTGTGAGTGGTGTGTGTTCATATCGACAATGAATGCTATTGGCACACCATGCCAAGCTGACCCCAGACGCATGCTTAGGAATGTGGAAGGTGATGCTTTCATCAATAAACTTAGAAGAGTGGAGAGGTGCTCTGAATAAAGACAGGAGCAGGGGACTTTTGAAGCGGGGACCAGGAAGCTGTGCGTTAAGTGCTGACTTCATTTTGGGGGTGAATGACATTCTTGTGGACTCACTCCATCAGCAGCCAAGGGTTCCCATTGTCTGATTGCACCCTTGTTTTCCTACAGGCTGAGATGAAAGGGTCATTGTCATTCTCTCCCAGCTGTGCTTTGGATTCTACCCTCTGAGTAATGTCAGTGGGCCCAGGAAATCAGAATGTCTAAAACCTCCAGTCATCTGTGCTCCTGGTGGGCTGAGCAGCTGCAGGAAGGAATTTCTGGCCAGGCACTCAGCCCTTCGGATTCCCACCATTGTGTAGAGATGGTGGTTACAACTGGCTGGCAGAATGCAGAGCTCAAACTTCCTTGTAAGCTTTGTATGTGAGAGTGAATCTCTCATAGCAAGGGGAAGATGCAATCAAGTCTGAATACTGTAACAATGCTTCAAATGGCACCAAACTCATTTTCTAGGAATAAAATACTCGAAATATTAAGTCTTGGCTGCCTTGAAGCTTTCTGGTGGTTCTTAGTAGCTACCAAGAATAAAGCTAAAGCCCATGAACATCTGTGCTTTGCAGCTGTTTCATAAGTCCCAAAGCCTTAGAAAAGCTGTTCTTCCACTTGGACACAGAGCAGGGCTAAGCTTGTTTGATGTCTACAGAACATCCCTTGACTGTTAGTCTCTCAGATGCTGTTCCCCCCTGCTGGAAAGGACACTGTACTGTCCCCAGCTTCGAACTTCTCCTTTTTTGCTCTTCAAGGACACATGTAAGTAGCTCCTCTTCTGAGACTCCTCTGAACTCTTCGTCCCCTTTATCAGATATATGATGGAGATCAGCCTCTGTCCTGCTGTGGCTCCTCATGCCTCTGTAACAGCAGAACTACATTCTTTGCATGTTAGTTCCTTCTTTCCCACGGCAGCACACTGTTTCTAGTTTCTCTTTGTCCTGACTATCCCCCTATTCTGTCTGACTCATAGCATATAATTATGCTATATCAAATAAATGTACATTGAAAGGAGAAATATTTGAATAAACTTTAGTTTGCTCCATGGAAAATCAAAATGGTAAATTGGGGCAAAATGTTCTCAATTCCTGAAGCTGTGGTAAGAAACAAAACCTGATTTTTTTTCCTGCCTCCCAAATTCATATGAGACACTTAATAGAGTTCTTGGGTTGCTGTGAAAATATGCCTCATGGTCCTTGGCTCCTTCCTATTGTCCTCCTCTTCTTGCTCACAATGTATTCATAATCTTGGCTTTAGGCAGAGGTTAGTTAAAGGGGATGTAAAAACAGAAAGAGAAGAACATAGAGAGGACAGTATGGAAGAGTTGGGAGTAGGAGGCAGGAGAAGAGAATAAGGCTGAACCACACTGCTTTCCTTTCGTTCTGGAAGGGAACATACCCCTTTATTTATCCTCCATCCCTTTTATGTGTCTCCCTCTCTTTTTCTCCTCTTTCCTACTCTCTTTTTCTCATCCCCATTACACTACCTTAAAGATTTCCCAGGGAATAACTACTCTGTCCCTTACTCCTGAAGAATGCTAACCAGCTGCTAAAAGCAGAGAATGACAAAAAGGATAAGACACAATGTGGTAATAGTGGCCCCGGAGAAGCTGGCTCTCTGCAGATGTTCATAATGCTTGCCCTGACTTTGGCTGTGTTCCAAGTACTGCAGGCAGCAGGAAACAGAGGGAATTGTCTCTATAATCTACTCATTGGTGGGAGGAGGTCAGGGACAATAAGGTGGTTACTGCCCATCCTCAAGTCAGTAAGTGGTCATAGAACCTTAGAGTGGCATCAGGGGTGGACCAGGGGGTACATTTCACAGTTTGCTCAGAGAATGCCCTTGGTCTGAATAACACTTAAAATGGATGAGACTAGAAAGAAGGATGAGTGGAAAACGGGGTAGAATAGGAACATAACAAAAGCAACACTGGCCTGGTGGTGGAGGCAGTTTTTCGGAAAACATACAAAGGGACAGCCACGTGATGGCCAAAGAGTGGAAGCAAGGCAAGAGAAGCCAGACTGATGGGCCACCCAGTCCATGCAAAGGTGCTGTTTTGTACAAGTTTGATTTTTTTGTAGAGCACAGGTTAAGGTATGAAGGGTAGGAAGATCAACTATACTTTCAATATGGTGCCACTTCATAGAGGACATCTAGACTTGGACCACTACTGTGGAATGGGGATTCCTTGAAGAAATTGCACGAGGACCACCAGTTCTCTACTTTCCTGTAACATCCTCAGATAAGATGCTAATCTTGTAACATCTGCCTTTGACTCTAGAGATGTAAGGGTGGGGGAGTTCCCTCCTCCTGAGGGTTTAACTAATGACTTTGTGAAAGAGGAAAGGGTAGAAGAGGGAGAGAAGGAGCAAGGAGAGAATTTGGTCTTTTCTTACATGTCTGGTTCCTCATGAAAGGGTGGATGATTGAAGTTGGGCTATAAGAGCTGACTCCCTTTGATTCTATTTCCCTATCTTTGTTGAACTTTTCCTTACAAACATCCCGACAACCTCAGCATCCCACAGCTCATTGGGAAACAACCTACACTGTTCCCAGAATTAACCATAGTTCTCATTTTCTACTTGATTAAAGACTGTCCTTTTGTCTCACAAATTTTTCTATGTTCCTTAAAAATGCCTGTGACTTCACAGTGGCATGTTCTGGTAGGAGACTAGCTTTCTCATGTTATTTAAAAACAGCCAATGACATGTAGAGAGAAACGACTGATAAAATCTTTAGAAAGAGCCATGGTTTGGAGCTGTGACTCTACCTCCATTCTATTGTCTAGAATAGAGATCTCATGGTAGGATTGTAGCAGCCATGTTGTGATTGACCTCATTTTGAGAATAGGAGCTAAACCCTAAAAAAAAAAAAAAAAAAAAAAAAAAAAAAAAAAATAGAGTAAGCAGCCTGGATCCTCAACAATTTGAAACAATTATGCTTTCTCTTGTACTACTTGGCGGCAGATCAATTTCATGGAGGAGACTGACATTTGAAAATTATCTTGTATTTAGTTGAAGATATTAATAGATATCTCGGGCCCTGCAAGACTTTTCTAAATTGCCTCATTGTCATTCTCTTTCAGATTACCGAGGGCCAGCTGGGTGACATGTGTTATGTGAGCAGCGCTAGTGATCCCTGAACATCCTGATATCTGATATTCCCAGCTTCTAGTTTTCTCCAGAGACTCTGAGAAGGAATCAGCCAGGCTATGATGATCATGTTGATGCACTTTTCTTCAAACACCAGCACAGTGTAGTGCATGCGGTAGTTGCATACATGCATGCTAATGAAATTGGAAGCCAAGACCATCAGTTGCGAAAACCCAAACGATCTGAAAACTTGGTGGCTAAAATTGAATGTGTCATTTTTCATATAGGAAGAACCGTTTCTATCCCCAGATCCTCTCTTCAGTTCAGTCCCTGAATTAAAGTGACAGGAAAGAAGATTGGTGGATGAGCAGGCTAAGAGGGCTGGAAGGGACCTGGGATCAACCAGGGGGAACCAGGAGACTCTTCATGACTAGAAATAAAGGAAAGTGAGAAGGCGCTGAGGTAGGTAGGCTCTGGACCAAATGCAGTTCTCCTGGGTGATGCTGAGGAGGGCAAGAGAGCTGGAATAAAAACATTTCAAGGCAGATGCTTAAGCAATAACATCCAACATCCTGGGCATCTTTAAAACAATGAAAAGTAAGCTGTCATTAGATTAAAAATGAGAAATAAGAAATGTAAAGAATACATGGAGCACAAATTAAACAGCAACAAGAGACGGGACAAACACAGCTCCCAATTTACATTCTCCTAGTTAGAATCGCTTAGAAAGCAGCATTTCTCCACGAGGAAACTTGCTTCAATCAGTTGACTGACAGGAGCAAACATCAATCTTCATGATTGACAAGGAAGCTGCCATTTCAGTGTAGCAGAGAAAACTACATGAGGAGAGAAAGGAGCCTGTTTCTCGTCTGGGCATCACACTCCTGACAAGCTTAGCTGACTCAGAGCTACCACCCAGAGTTAGCAGAGGGCCTGGGGAGCTCAGGGTGACTCACCTGTGGATGCCTTCACACGTGCAGGCTTGCTCTTGTGTCTGCCCTTCTCAGCAGTGAGAAGGACAGTGTATTCTTGCCCTGGCTCCAGGTCTGTCAGGACATGGGAGGTGGCATCCTTTGGCAGCTGAACCTCCACTGGCTGGCCGGTGGGCAGGCTGTAGTTGAGGTGGTAACGATCAAACTTGGCCAGGGGTGTCTTCCAGAATAAAGTCAGGCTGTCTTGTGTGGTTTCAGACACCTGTAAGTCCCTGGGTGCATCGATTTCTGGAGAGAGAAGGATGAGACATCTTTAGGCTGCTAGCACTAGGACTCCTGGAGGAATCCTGTACCTGCAGGACAGTCACCTTGCTGACCTCACTTATTATAGACAGGTGATGTTATACACGACCTTTTGGGATTTGGGAAAAATTAAAAATAATATGCAGTGGTTCATCCAAACTATGAAATGCTACTTAACAAAGCACTTCCAAGAGACAGACTGTTGGTCTCCATATTGCTAAAGAACAAAAGCCACTTTCAAAACATGATATGTTATTTAGCTATAGACTGTACACTGTATCCACTTAAAACCAATAATATGTTGAATCCTAATGCCCCAAAGTATGCCTTTTAGATGTGGGGCTTATCAGCAGGCCCTGTAGTTAGGTTCAGTGCCTAACAACAGAGATCCCAGAAAGACCCCAGTCCCGCATGTCACCTGAAGACCTGGCAAAGACAGAAGAAGTCTCAATGGACAAAATAGAATGTACTCAATAGTCACTGTATTTTCTGACCCTTTAAACCTTGTTCTCTGCCCTAAGACTGTGAGTAAGAGATTCTTTTTCTTCGTAAAGTTACCCAACCTAATGCATTTTGTTGTAGAAGCTGATACATTTTACTTAGTTAATATCTGTAAAATGGGAAAATTACAGCGTGATGAAGGATGCTAAGTAAATGTCCAGGGCTCTATATAAAGGGCAAGGTTATTGTGGGATATTCCAATGTGGTTCTCAGGATGCAGTGAAATGATTCTGAGTCTCTGTTATTCATGCTCTTACAAACCTACGTGTGATGAAATGTCCAGAACACACACACACACACACACACACACACACACACACACAGACATATACATATACACAGACACATACACACAGACATATACACAGACATATTCATACACACCCAGACACATACGTACACACAGAGAGACATATACACATACACAGGCATTCATACATATACACATACATGCACATGGAGAGAAATATACAGGACACACACATACACACAGACACACAGACACACACACACAGAGAGAGAGAGAGAGAGACAGATATATATATATACAGATACACATACATATGCAGATATATTTACAGACACATACACACAGAGACACATATGCACACACACACACAGACTTATCCATACACACAGAGACATATACACAACACATACACATTCACACAGTCCCCCCCACACACACACACATGTAACACTCCTGAAATCTAAAGCTGAGAGACTGTATCCAGTAGTGAATTTTCTGTATTCATGCAATCGTTACTTGGAAGGAAACGAAGTGAAGGGGGCAGCACTGCCTCTGACTGCTCTCCCGTGAACTGCATGTGAATCTACACTTATCTCAAAGTCACAGTGTGTCCTTTTGCATCCCAAGGAACCCCCATTAAGTCTGACCTCCGTCTCACACACAGCCTGCCTCTCCTCTCCTCACAGTGCGGAGAGATCCAGGGGAAGCTTCAGGGAGCCATAGGGGACGTTTTCTTTGTGAAATATGTGTCTTTCAGAAAAAGGCATTAGGAAGGAAGCAACAGCCCCCAGTCCTTCAGCCCTAGGTAGTCTTCACCCAAGACTGGCACTACAGGATGCCATGATAGCCATGGGGCTGTGGTATCTATACGTTTATTTAACTACCTGCCCTATGGACGTGTTTTCTCAAGTGCTAAGGGGAAAACTGTCATATATGTACCAACTAAATGGGCTCACTTTAAAGGACTAGGTTGACAAAATAAAACAACAGGCATACTCTAAAGTCCGTTTCTGATTTTTCCTTCAAATTCCTCCATTGTCTTTCCTCTGCAGAGAGTTGTGCTAGGGTAGTCCCCTTAGAAGTCAGTGTATGCTTTCTGCTTTTGTTCTTTTAAATGTAGACATCTGGGCCCCACCAGAGGCCCATTTCTCCTCTGATGTAAGCAAACCTTTCTCATCATCCTGTCTGCCCCGTTCAGTGTACGTCAGCCATCCTAGAATTACCGTGCCCCTCACCTGTGGCCGCATTGATGGTCGCTGGATCGCTCTCCTTGTGTCCCTTCACAGCAGAAACACCGACCCCGTATTCAGTCCCCGGCCTTAGACCTGAAAGGGAGAATGCGGGTTGGGATCAGCCTAGTGGAAGGCAGGCTCTCAGAAGACTTTAAAAATGACCACAGACTGGCCCCTGGTCACTGTAAATCTTGTGTGACCATCACCTTCTACTGACTAACTTGATGCAGTCACAGTGAAAAGAATGGACAGAGGGAAGCTTGGGTTATTTTATTCTCTCTTTAGGTTGCCATATAGAGACACAAGGCTGCAGACTCCTGTCCTTCAGAGTGGCGCCACCTCACTGCTGGGTTAGGGCTCACCTGTGAGAGTGGTTTTGGTTGTGGCTTGCTGGCTCTTTGGGACATCTATCTCAGCATGGTCACCTCCAGAGATAGGTGCGTACTTAATTCTGTAACTGTCAATGTCTGCCTTGACATTTCTCCACTCCAAGGTGATGCTGTTGTCTGTCTGCGAGACACGGCGGAGGTTCTTGGGAGCATCCAGGCCTATTGAGGAGGAAAAGGGAAGACTGGCATTATAGATCTCTAAAATGTGACATTTCAATGAGATTCAAAGGACACCTGCCTATGGACAGAAATTTCAGGACTCCCCTGAAGCCCCTGTCTCATGTAACTGTTATACACAGTTAAAGAGCACAGGTCCAGCTCCTTTCTTGACAACTGATAGGTGGCATTTATTTCACTTTCTGGGTCTGAAGACGGAGAAGCCCCTTCCCCACCAAATAAGACTGGGTAGGGAAACTGTTCTGTTGAATCAATGTATTTTTAATAACTTAGTGCTGATCACCTGGGGCTTACCAAACTCCTGTAAAGCGTGTATGGGATAGATAATTGACATTTGCACACCTTTGAGGTAATGTCACCTGCTAAGGTATCAATTTCTTTACCCATGGGGTCATTACATTTTTAGTATATAATATGAATATATTTAATATCTTAATATCTGGGAGCTTATATACAGTTTGTGTATAATGTACATAATCTGTTTATATATTACTGTTTTATGTATATGTATTTTTATTTTTTTTTAAATTAAACAACTTTGTTTAAAAAAACAGAGATAAAGAGTCATTACATTTTAACCAGAAATTTTGTGTGAGACTATCAGACTAGCCCCTCCCTTTTCTCTTTTCTCTACTCTTCCTCTTTTTCCCGTTTCTCAATCTCTCATACATGCACACATACAAGCACATGCGGGCATGTTCTAGAAGGTTACTTAGACCCCCTTTCTTTGAAAAAGTCACAAATTACTATCTAAAATGAATGCACAGAGATGGAAAGGCCCTTGGCCATCTTGGGCCTGGAGGACATCATAGATGGAGCAGGGCAGAATTGGTACCCTGTCTTTTCCTCACCTGACAGCAGGGCATGCCTCACCTGTGATGAAGGTCTCCTTGGCAGGATTGCTTGCCATGTCCACTCTTCGGGAGACGAGGGACACCTCATACTCCGTGTCAGGTCTCAGGTTCCCGATGGAGTACTGATTGTCTTCGTGTGTGAGGTCGATGGTAGTACGGTCTCCAGGCACATCCTTGATGCCATAGGAGAGCTCAATGCTATCAATTTCAGCCAAGGGCTTGAACCAGGTGATCAGTGCTGTTGTGTCTGTGACATCTCTCACCTCAATATGGCTGGGGGCATCCAGGCCTGTGACCAACAAAGGGGAAGGCACAGGGTCAAGGCCAGCAGAAGGGCTGAGCATAGTGGGGGGGGGCTCTGCAGCAGACCACAGTAGACATTTGATTCATAATGACCTCTTACTTTCTCTTGCCCTTGGGAGCCTCAGTTTTGACGTGGCAAGCTAAAAGGAGGGACTGTGATATCTGCCTGGAGGGCTTTCACTCTTACTTTTCAAAGAGTAAAGCAGAGAAAGCTTATAAATCATTTAAAACGGAGCCTGGCACACAACAGAACCATGATGGAAGCCTTTCCTTCACTGCTGTGTGTGTGTCTGTGTGTCTATGTGTGTCCGTCAGTGTGTCTATGTACATGTCTCTCTTTATGTATCTCTCTCTCTCTCTCTCTCTGTGTGTGTGTGTGTGTGTGTGTGTGTGTGTTGCATGTCCATGCATAACCTACATGCGATGTTTAGAGGAAAACTTCTTCTGGAGTTGGTTCTCTTCTACTACGAGAGACCTGGTGATGAATCAGATTATCAGGCTTGACAATGAGCTAGCTCCCTTACCCTAGCTGAGCCACCTCGCCAGCCTCCAAGTAGTTTTTGACAAAAAGAACTAGGGCTCGAGTCATTGCTGTTTCAAGCGCTGCCTGTTTTGTTCTCATTCTGGAGTTCCTGTATCGTCTCATTAAATTCACTTCCTATCCCATCTACCTGGATTTCATGCTTCCTTATCTCCTGGTCTCTATAAGCCTATTCCTTTGTTTGTCTTCTGAGATTTCCCTTTTCCTCTAAGCCTTTCCCATCAACCAGGTATGCACACCTTCCTCCCTATAGCTCCTGCTGCCCTGAGGAAGTTTTGTGACAGAGTACTTGTCTCACTATCTTGTCTCAGATGTTTTTACAGTTTGATTGAGAAGGCTAGGCTGATTCCATGACAGAATTCAAATTGGCAGTTAAGCTGACTAGGCCTAAGAACGAGACAGACCCAGGCAAGTCAATTACTAAGAGGAAACAAACAAACAAACAAAACAACCAACCAAAACACCCCACAGGCTCCAGCCTTCATGCCCCATAATGGTTCTGGAATGCCTAGAGAAAGAGTGAGATAAAGCTCATCTACCCAAGAATTCCAATGTGTTTTAAATCAAGCCCAAAAGCTCAATTGGTTGTCTCTCTATTTTGGTAATGGGAGACCCCAGCATCTGAACTTCTGCCCAATAAAACATTCTTTGCTTTAAATACTATTTGAGTTTTGGGTGTCATTAGTTCTTTGGTGAATTGTGGACCCTTACAGATTACATTCAGACTGGGCCATTCATTCATTCATTCATTCATTCATTCATTCATTTATTCATTTATTTATTCACTCAGAAAATGGATGTTTGGTCTTCAAGTTCCTCAGGTCACCCTGGGCATTTAATGTGTGTTTTATCTTTAAAAGCAGTTTAGTCTATTTTTCAGCATCCATCCAGTAAGTGCTTTTAAATGGAAGTATCTGGGATTCATGCAGCGTATGGGAAAAGGACCAATGTTTTGATAGATCGTGAGGATGCCGTGTGGTCCATTTTTGATGTCCAAGTGGTTACATATCAGCTAGTGGTCAATGAATCCACAAAACACACCATGAAAATGATGCTATGTCCTGAACGGCGACACTGCTTTACATTCTCACAGCTGGCAGCCACAAAGCCACTTAAACTGCCAAGGAGATTGGGGTGTGGTTAGGGATACTGAAAACCCCAATGTAGTGAAGATTGATCTTACTCTCTACTGATCACATCCCATGGTGTTGTGCCATCTGTGCCTCATGCTTAAGACAACTTGACGAGAAAGATGCTATGAGCACAGTTTTCTGAGTGTTGGAACCAAGGCTTAACGAAGTAGGATATTCCAAAGTGACAGAGAAGGGTAAGGTGGAACTTAAACTCAGGACCACCGCACCCTTTCACCACTACAGGATGATCGATCTTGCCAGCATTTATGTGTCTAGAATGATCACAATAAACCTTGATGAGGTGCCAGAGAGAAGGAATCAAACATGTCTGGGACCAAAAAGTTAAGGTCTTTTCATTCTGCAAAAATCCCCAGAGATATTCACAAAAGGAGCAGCAAAGTAAGTGTCCATTAGTGCTGGTATTTACACATTCTGGAACTTCAAAGGCTGGGTGTTTGTCCCTTTATAAGCGGAATACAAAGCAGCCAGGCCTCAAATAATTAGGATTAAAGAGCAAAGGGCAGGTAAAAGAAATGCCATTTGTCTCTTCATCGTGCTTTCCCTCCAGTGGATAAGCATTTCCTTGATCTTCTCTCTGCCTTACTGGTGATCTAATGATTTTTTTCCTGTCAGTACCTGCCTCCTACCTACCACAGAGATCCGTTGTCAGGATGATGGAAAACATTTGCTTATGAAGGAGACAGTCCTGTGTACTGGCCTGAGCTATGCAAAATGTATAAGCACCTAAGTGCAAGATGTTCCTTCTTGTCACTCATCAACAGATTTAAATTTCCCAGTAACCTCCTGCCAACAAGAGTTGATTCCTTAGAGTTGGCACATGTTTTTCCCACCAAATGCCAATGCAGGATCACTTTCTCCATTCCTCCTATATCTTGTTTCTGTAAAATTGTTTTCTCTTAGAACAATTATACATTCAGTTCTATCCCACAGAAGTCTCTAGTTTATTAAATCCTACTCCACCCTGAGAATTTCTAAGGACATTAGTATCAAGTGAAAGGTGTATGAGTGTGTATGTGTGTGTGTGTTTTGAAAGTGTCTGTGAGACTGTGTGTGAACGTGCGTGGATTTTTGAAAGTTGTGTGTGTTTGTGAGTGTGTGTTTATATGTGAGTATACATTTGTGTGTGTATGTATGTGTGTGTGTGTTTGGATGTGTATATGTGTGTGAAAGGTTGTATGTGAGTATATGTGTGAATGTATCTGTAGGTCAGAGGTCAACCTTAGGCCTCATTTCTTGGAGTGTCCACCTTACTCCTTGAGCTGGGGTCTTTGGCTAGAGTTGACCTGGCCAGCAAGCTTTGGGTATCCTTCTTTCTCCTTTCCTCAGCTGTGCTTAGAGTCATGACCATGACTGTCTCTCCTACATTATGTTAAAGTGACTCAACTTCTCCAAGGCGTACTCACTAGTCTTCATGCAGTGCCATTCACTCACACCTCACCTCTGCCATGGGAGGGGCGTTAGTATTATATGAGCTGATATGGTAGAGGACTTGTGATAGTCTCCATGGTTACCTTTTCTGCATCTACCATCCTGAGAATGTGTCTTTTAGAATCTTCAGAGAGGGGATGCATGGGGCCTGGCTTGAGAATTTGCTCTAACAGGAGCAATGGAAACATCAGTTATGAGTCTACTCAACAGCCATGCCAACAGCCCCACGCTAACCAGATGACGAGGCCCCACAGATAGAAAATCACTGTCTCAATTTGCTTTACTTCCATTTTATTGAGACAGTGTCTCCTTCCATACCTTCTGTTATCCTAGATCACATCCCAGAGTCTAGAATAGCCTTGATGACAACAGCAAGGATGACAGGTGACCTTCTTGACTGGGGCCATTCTAGGCCAAGCAGTCTGGTCACAAAAGATGCACAGGTGATCTCGTCAAGGACAAGCATCACACAGCTGAGCCCGAGTCCAAATCATAAACCTGCTGAGTTACCACTTAGGGTGCTGCATATGGACTTTGTATCAGTAAGCAGAATCTCACTGGTGTAGGTGCGGTGTCAGAGGGCATGCTATTATCTAGAAGGTGCAAAGAGACAGCATCAGTTCTATCATAGGTCTTGGCTGGTACTCACGAGTTGTGGTCACTTTCTTTAAGCCAGGGCCTCGAGTGTTGTTTTTCACAATGTGCAGAGATATCTCATATTCTTGGCCAGGGGCAAGGCCAGTTTGGCGGTAGGAGGTCTCTGGCCTCCTCAAGCTTTTTGTGATCTCTTCCTCATCTTCTTTGTTCTGTAAGATAGAAACACAGGGCTAAAACTCAGAGGGGAGGACAGCCATGCATCTTCATGCTTCTTCATTTGTTTCTGCTTCTTGTTTAGTTTACTCATTAGGTGCCTCATGTGTAGCGCAGCAGATTGGGTAGCTGGATGCTGAGAGTACAGAGATAAGAAAGCTGCCTCTTGAGTTCATTTATTCCTCCTCTAGATACCTACACTTACCCTGTCCCTGTTAAGTGGCATAATGTGAGAGCCACAGCTCAACCCTTTCTTCAGCAAGGCATCAGTCGACATCAGAGACCTTGGTGGATTGTCCCAAAATAACTGGGAACAGAGCCTGGGTTACAACCAGAAAACTGATGTACCTAATCTTTGCGTCCTGGGAAGATGTACTCATATTTGGGAAATACTGTATAGGAGAGACTCGTTCTGTTTCTGTTTCCCCAAATAGAGATTTGCAAGTTGGTACCTATAGATGACCTTACTTGCATTTGTCTGGACTCTTGTCCCTTAAAGCTAGACTTCTCCACTTATTAATAGCAAGGAAGACATCAACAACACTCAAATACATAAGTGACCACACAAAGCGATAGTTCCCAGTCTACCACTCAAATCTGAGGAAACCAAGCAACATTAGAAGCTGCAGGAACTTTTGACTACCTTGTAGATCTCCTATCTCAAAGACTTCTTCTCTAGGGAGCTTCTTACCATATTTCGGAAAATGATCTCCCATGTTTCAAAAGCAATGTCTAGAGGGTCCCACTCTACTTCCACAGATGTCTCCTTGATGGATTTAAATTTTAGGCCTTCAGGTGCAGGCAAATCTGTAAGGAACAGCACAAATAGGGTATAAGGAAGAGCAAGATCCTGGGTAATCACACAGCTAGTGATACACTAAACCTATAGTAGACAGCTGTTTTTGAGGCTAGTAACCAAATCTGGGGTCTACTTAAAGGTTCTTCTGGCATGTGGTCTACTGTGAGAAAATATGAAAGCCCTTATCATGACCAATCATATGACTGCTTATTTACAATTTCATATGGTTGCACTAACAAAGCATGCATAAAATTTGGAATCAGAAGAACCTAGATCAGCATTTAACCCACCACCACTAACACTGTGGCTTTGGACAAGGGTTACACAAAGCCCGGAGATCAGTTCTTTTCCCAGGAGAAGATGGTAACTGTGTCTGCCCTTGGGAATGCACCAAGGACTGAGTGATACATTCCGTGAAGTCTGCTGGCCTAGCTCTTGGCATGCAGTGCACACTCAGTAAGAAGAGACCAAGGTTGTTATTAAGCAAATAAGGGCCAGTTTCTAGCCACAGCTTGCTTCTCAGGCATGAAGGTAATTATACTGACTCTTAAAGGAACAACCTGAAACAGACAGTGAATTCAACAGACTGGAACTCCATACAATAGTGGTAAGGAAGTTAAGATCTAATCTCCTAAGGCTTCCCAGGTAAAAGCCCAACTTCACCTTTGTTAGCTGTGGGAATTGAGAAGAGATAATGAACTATCTGGTCTCAGTTTTCCCATTCTATACATGGGGTTAGCAATTGCTTTTGTCTTATTGGGTGAAGTGTGTTAGTCTATATTGGGCCCTTAAGGTGTACAGAGTGCTACACAGCTGGGCCAGGGTTAGGCGAGTCTACACAGAGTCCTCTGCCTACTCACAGGTGGCAACTCTGGCACTGACAGGGATGCTCCTCTTGTTCTCCAGGATGGCGAACACACGAATGAAGTACTCCACTCCTGGCTCTAGCTCCCGAATGGTGGTGGATGTCTGGTCCCCGGGCACACGGAACTGCATCTCCAGGCCATCAGCATGGGTGGGTGTGTACATAATGAGGTACTCAGTGACCCGCATCTCATTGTCCCACGCCAGATTGACAGTCTCCTCTGTTACTTCCGTCACAATAAGGTCTTTGGGAGGGGACACTGAGAGGAATAAGAGAGGATATTGGATGTCAAGAGTATACCTGTAGAACCTTATAGGCTTAACTCCCTGGACAATTCTCTTCTACTCTTTGGAATAGAGGTCGGAAGTTGTCTATTCTTAAAACACATTGTTCCCAACCTTCTGAACTCAGCCAGAGCCCTACTGAGACCCATCTTTTCTGTCCTTGTGATGTTTGAACCCAGGGAGCTATGCATACTAGGTACAAGTTCTGTGAATCAAAAGGCTGGAAAGATTAGGCTGTGGTTAAGAGCATTTTTGCTCTTGCAGAGGACCAGGGATACATCCCCAGTATCCAAGTGATGATTCACAAGCACCCATAACTCCAGTTCCAGGGACTCTGATATCCTCTTTTAACAAGAGTGTGTAAACAGGTTCACAGGTGGCTCATATATATACATTCAAGGTGAACTCTAATACACATAAAATAAGTAAGTCTAAAAAAATATTTAAAAGAGGTTTGTCACTTTCCCTGCAACAAAATTTTTCTCCTCTATTTCTTTTTACTTTAAAAATATTTTTGTTAATTCTCTGAGAATACCGTACAACCTTTTCTGATCATCTAGCTTAGGCTGATCTCAAATGTTCCCTACGGCTCAGGCAGGCATTGAATTTGAGATCTTGCCTCAGCCTCTGTCGGAGCTGGGTTTGCAAACTTGCTCCACCAGTAGCTTTGTATAATCCGTTAGTCCATTGCCTTCCTGTTGATGTCCCTGGCCAACAGTGTTGTTTTCGACACTGTGTGTGTGACACTTTTCCACTTTTTGGGCCCTTAGCTCAGAGTTACACCAGGGCACAGAAAAGTGTCACATCATCTTGGTTCCCTGTGAGTTAGTCTTATAGGGTTTGTCTAACCAGACTCTTTTGTTCCTTAGATGTGATTGAGGGCAAGAGGTTTTCCTGGAGTTGCCTACGTCAAGTTTAGAACCCATATCTCTTGGCTAAGCTTGCCCAATTCAGACATACTAAACACTGGACCCATTTATTTGTTAATTCCTATCTTTGGAAGATGTTCTTTATCATAGTATGAGGGTGAGAAAGACAGTCACGAAACATGAGTATTTTTGCTCTTTCTGTGTTTTCATTTAGTCAATGTTTCCTGAGCACATACTACATGCCTCTGCTTATGGCAACTACTGGAAAGAGTGTTCTTCTGGGAGATGCTCACAGCCCTTGGCTAAAGCTAGCACCAAAAGAGAACTTAAGGTAGCCGGAAACGATTCTTTAGTTGACTGCGTTAATAAGTTCATCTTGTTAAATAGAAATGTCTGTTCAGTCTAGCTGGACTATCACTTCCATTCAAAGGGAAGAACTTTGTTTGCTGTTGTTTCAAGGCCAGAGTAGAGAAGGAAAGAAAGCTGACACTTAATGAAGGGCAATGGATGGCCAATTCAATAGCATTGAGGTAGATAAAATTTCTGTATCAGCTCTGAGTCTTTTGGACTTTCACTTCTCTGAGCTTTTGAATCTAAATTGCCCAGAGCCAGGAGATGGCACATAACCCCCTTAATAGTGTCAGAAAAAGAGTGTGGGTTTAACAGAAATACACTAGCAGAACAGATGAAAAGAATAGGTATGTTGATAAATCTAACTATCAGTCTCTGATAGGCATTGGGTATGTAACACCGTTGGGACCACATGCATGCCAGCTTGCCTGTACTTACCCTCAGAGCAGTCTACTCCTGTGTAGCCTTCATTGCAGATGCAGCGACCTGACACACACTGTCCCTGGTTGCTGCAGTCATTGGGACAGGAGAGCTGCCCGCAGTCTATGCCTGTGAAACCTTCACGGCAGATACACTGGCTGTCCTCACAGCGGCCTTGCCCGTGGCAGTCACCGGGGCACCTTTGTTCTTTGCAGTCTTTGCCAGTGAAGCCCTCGTGGCAGATGCATTGGCCATTCACACAGCGGCCGTGGCCGTGGCAGTCCCCGGGGCAGGAGAGCTCAGCACAGTCAGGGCCAGTGAAGCCATCCTCACAAATGCACCGCCCGTCCACGCAGCGCCCTCGCTGGCTGCAGTCCCGGGGACAGCGCCGGTCTCTGCAATCTTCTCCAGTGTAGTCATCTTCGCAGATGCACATGCCATTCACACAGCGACCATGCTGGTGGCAGTCATTGGGACAGCTCATCTCACTACAGTCAAAGCCCTTGAAGCCCTGCTCACATATGCACTTGCCCTGGACACAGAGACCCCGGTTGTGGCAGTCACTGGGGCATCGCCGCTGGCTGCAGTCTTCTCCGGTGTAACCCTCGTCACACACGCACTGCCCATTGACACAGCGGCCGTGCCCACTGCAGCCATTGGGGCACTGGAGGTCCCCACAGTCAGCCCCAGTGAATCCATCATCACACTCACACTGCCCGTTGAGGCAGCGGCCACGGTGGTGACAGTCAGCGGGACACCGCTTTTCACTGCAGTCTGCCCCTGCGAAGCCCTCGTAGCAAACGCACTGTCCCTCTTCGCACTGGCCTTGGCCCTGACAGTTGTTGGGGCAGGTGAGCTGGCCACAGTCCTCGCCCGTGAAACCTTCTTCACAGTAGCAGGTGCCGTTGAGGCAGCGACCGCGGTCGTAGCAGTCGTTGGGGCAAATGAGCTCGCTGCAATCTTCGCCGGTGAAGCCCTCGTCGCAGACACACTCGTTCTCCACGCACCGCCCCCGGTTGAAGCAGTTGTTGAAGCAAAGGGGCTCGTTGCAGTCCTCACCGGCAAAACCATCTTTGCACACACACCTGCCGTCCACGCACACCCCGTGCTCCTCGCTGCAGGGCACTGGACAGACCTCCAGGCCACAGTCAAGGCCGGCATAGCCTTCGAAGCACACACAGACCCCGTTCACACACCTGCCCTGGTCGTTGCAGTCATTGGGACAGGCCAGTTGGCTGCAGTCTTCCCCAGTGAAACCCTCGTCACAGATACACTGTCCGTCAAGGCACTGGCCTCTGAGATTACAGTTCCCCGGGCATTCGGGCTCTGAACAGTTGGGACCTTTCCAGCCTACTTCGCAGACACAGCCACAGCCTTCGGCGCTGAAGTTGCCCCGGCCACTGCAGAAGGGCCTGCTGTCCAGACGGCCTGCAGTGAAGATAACAGATATTTAGATAAGTTCATCAAATTCAGCCACATCCTTAGTCATCAACTGGCTGGGCAGAACGGGGGAAGGGGGAGGGGGGTTATTGGAGAAAATCAGATGGAATTCAGTCACATTCAAGTCACATGCACATTAAACCCACCATGGCTTCTCACCTACATGTTTCCCCAAGGGAGCTGACAGAGAGAGAAAAGAATTGATTTATTACTAAAGATAAACGTTTAAATTTTGCCTTAGAAGCCCAGAGTCTCACAGAACCCCTGCACACAGTAGGTCTACCTTTGACACCATTATCAATGCCCTTTCTGGTAGTATTTTCCAAGTGGTGGAAACAGATATTTACTTCTGATTTGAAGTAAATGCTTCTGTAGTCCTATGGAAACCCTGGGGTAGAGATAATGAACTCCTAAGCAGCAGGATTCTGGGAGTAGATGTGCAAGGGTTCAGGATGTCCTCAAGAGAGAGCGTGAATTACCGGGGCACACCCAAAGTCTGTGTATGTCCTTCTTTATCACCGAGTCATCCCTTGATATTTGGTCCACTTTTAAAATCTCAGTTATTAGATTTACAGAGAGATGTCCATCCTTACTTGAAAGGGTTGTTGAAAGGATCCTATAAGCCAGTTCCTGTGTCTGGTATATACAGGTGGCTGCTGTATGCACAGCCCTGAGCCAACCACCTTCCCATTATCACACCGTGTTCCATCACATTACAATACTCTTCTCCCTGATCCACAGACTCAGTACCACCCGGGTAGAAATGTTCCTTCGTAAGAACACAGGACTGTGGAAGACTCAGCAGGACTCCCTCCTCCCGCAGAACCCCACTCCTCTCTGGGCCTTTGTTTCCCTATTTGTACAGTGAAATTGATAGGGCTAAGCAGCAATCTCTTTGGGAGAAGGAGCACTGCATTATTCTCACATTTTATCGTAACTAAGAACTATGTTTCAGAGCCAAACATGTCTGGCTAAGATAGAATTAAGGTAGGGACTGGAGAGAAGAGGGCTCAGTAGCTAAGGGTGCTTGCAGTGCAACCGTGAAGAGCAGAGTTCAAATCCCAGCTCCTGCCACTGTGTTGTTTGCCTGTGTCTTCATCTCTCAGGTGAGTGGAGACAGGGGGCTCACTGGGACTTGCTGGCTTCTAGCTTAGCTGGGAAAATGTGAGCCTCAGATTCAAGGAGAGATTCTGCCTCAAAGAAATTAACAGGTGGAGATAGAGAATGCCCAGGCCTTCTGCCCTTGGTGCACAGTTATAAGAGGGCATGACCATGTACCCACACACGTGTGTACACACTCACACGCAAACATACACACAAAAATAATGAAGTAAAGCTTAAAGCATTCGGACCTGTGTGTCTTACTGTTTTGTAGGTATGAGTTAGTTACGTGAATGTACCACTTGTGTGGCTGGTGTGTGCTGGGATTCAAAGAGCGTGTTGATCCCCTGGGAGTGCCATTGCAGATGTTCTGAGTGCCCATGTAGGTGAAGGAAATAGAGTCAGTAGCCTCTGGGAAAGCAACTGCTCTCAACTGCTGAGCTAACTCTTAAGACCAATACACCTAACAGATATAATTAAGCGAAAATGAGCTTTATGAAGTGGAGTTTTCAAATGCTAGAGTATTAGCATGAGAACCATTATGGCTGCGCTCTCCACCTTTACTTGACCTTCAAATCTCCCCGGACTGTCTGTTTTTTGAATGAATTCCTTGTCTGTCTAGTTTCCCAGGAAACCAGCTTTAAGGAATCACCCCTGGATCCCTTTAAGAGCATCATTTTCTCATTTGTGCAGAGACAGGGGGGCAAAGAACCCTTCTGAGAAGCCTACCTTCTGCGGGTTGAAGGCAACAGCCTGTACCCATGGTGCACTGCTCCCTTAGAGAAGATACCACCATCTCCAGCTCCTCCAGCCTGCTCAGGAGTTCCTTCACATCTGGAGCCGCAGCACAGCCGCAGGCCCGGCGCGGGATGTTAATGCGGTGTGTGAACACAATCTGGTTTTCCCCATCCACTGTATGTTCCTGGAAGCTTCCGCTGGGCTCTGGTGTGGGGGTCAGGTCTTTCTCCGCACTCTCTGACTCCAGATCCACTGAGCACTGAGAGCCCACGGGCAACTTGATGTTGTAGACGTGGTTGAACACCACTGGCTGACTCTCTTCTGGCACGGTCATGTTCAGGCCACTCTCTCGCTTGTGCCTGATGATTTTCTTGAGGACCCCACCTTCGGGAGTGAGGGCAAACAAAGCTAGAAAGATGCCTGGCAAGAGCCAGGTTGTGGCCCCCATGGTGGAGGTTAGATTGGCTAGGTGTCTTTAGATCTGTAGGGTGCCTGAACTCCCAGTAGAATTTGCTATTTAGACGCACTGGAAAGAATACAGTTGGATGTCCCCAATCTTCTTGGAAGAAGGATCTATAAATAAATAAAAAAGCAATAGTTATTAGGCTCTGTCACCAATGTACACTGTGGAGTGGCTACGATTTGGAGTGATATTTTTTCCTTTTCTTTCTTTCTTTTCTTTCTTTCTTTCTTTTTTTTTTTTTTTTTTTTTTTTGCCTTCTTACCCCCTATGCCTGAAGCTTTCTTGCTATTCCTTTGTTATATATGGTTGGTAGTGGGGACATAAAATGGTCTCTAGAAGGATCTTGCAATTCTGAAGAAATGACACTACTCACAATTTAACTTTTGGAAATATAAGGAGATGGTAGAGAAAAGAAAGATACGGCAAAACATCAGGAAAAGGTGGGGGGGGGGGGTTGTATCACAGCTTCTGATCTGGGCACTTGGGTAGGTTACTTAATTTCCCTTTTTACAGATCCTGACTGAAAGGTTGAGATGATGAGATCATTTGTTGTCCCTCTGTATTTCTTAGCCATGTCTTCTGAAGGAATGTTTATGGCAATGTAAAGTGCAGCCCCAAGAGGTGTTCAAAGCCTCCTGACTATAATTACTGATTCTTCAAGCTGAAAAATGCCCTGCTGTTTCCCTGCAGAAGACTGGGGGGGGGGGGGCTGAAGGAAAGAACTGAGGGGTAACTCCAAGGCTCCTTTGTAGTCACAAGGCTCTTGTATGGCGTCCATTCTTTGCAGGTTAGACTCCCTTCTCCTTGATCTATCTAGAACATTCCACAGTCTAAGCTTTAGAAGAACTTGGCAGAGCACTTCTGAATCAGGTACCTAAATTAAGCGTTGTCCATGAGTTTCTAGTGTCTTCTCAGATTGACCAGCACTGACAGAATTTACACTGGATGTTCTTGAGCAAACAGAGTTCTGTGGGTGGTAAAAACAAATCGAAAACCAAGCATGGGTCCTGGTGGGTCTTAAGAACAGAACTAAGGAGAAAATGGAACAATCCTTTCAGTGCTCAAGGAACAAATAAAAACAAGAAAGTGGATTTGTTCTTTTTAGGATTGAGTCAACTGCCTATGGCTTTGACAAAACAAAGGGATTGTCCAAAGAATAGCAGAGCATGGCTTATTGAGAAAAAAAAGCAATTTAGGATGTGATTTAAATAGTGAGGATGGTTAGATGAGACAGAATGGGGAAGAAGATGTTCCTTGAAATTCTTTGGACTGCTAAGCTGACCTATTCATCAGCTACATTGCCATTCATATTCACAGACATTCAGGTAGGAGAGAGGAGCTGTCAAAGGTAGGTAAACTCTGGCTCATCTTAAGACTCCCAAAATAATTGCTTACAGACATATGAGAGTAATGAATGCTTGACAGAAAGTTACCTATGGTCTTCTCTCATTAAGACATACACCGAGCTGTTGGTTGAGACCCTAAAGGAATATTTAAGGATGATGTGGGAAGAAAGAAGTTATTTTATAATGTAGTGAAGAAGTCCATAAAGAGAAGCTATTTTATAGTGTAGGTAAGAGGTCCATAGAGGAGGAATGGTATCTTTGAGGGTTATCTTTTGCATCAGCTCGTGGTTTCTGAGGTTTGGGGCTGGTGCTTTGGGAAGGATCATCCACATCTTGTGTTGTGGAACATCTAAGTTCTTTCTGGCTCTGTAACTTGGGCGAGGTATTTGTCATTTAATCCCCAACCCCGGGCTTGTTTATAAAATAAAGGTCAGATAATTTCAAAGATGGCTCAGTCAGTGCTTGTCCTGAAAGTACAGGGATGTGACTTTGGTCCCTTGAATCCATGTAAAAAGGTGGGAAAAGGAGTACATGCTTGTGGGTCTCTGAGCCTTCTGTGTAATCTTCAAGTTCCAGACCAAGTGAGAGGCCCAGTTTCAACACCCCTGCCCCCAAAAAACACCCTCAAAACCCCTTAAGGAAAGGCACTTAAGGCTGACTTCTGACTTCTGCACTACTACCACCCCCACCACACATAGAAACACCCCCCCCCACACACGCACACACACATGCTATGTGGGGGAAATTAAATATTAGATATTTCTAATGGAGCTTCAGAACATTGGTGCATTATAGGCACTCAATCGACAGGAAATGACATTGCGTAGCACACTCAGGAACATAACCCAGCAAGAGTCTATGCCAATAGCACTTTTTGCTTAAGCAAGAACTTGACCTTAGTTTAATCCAGTCACAAGTTTAGTGGCAACTTGGACCTGGATCAGAGAAGCTGTAGAAAGTACTGGTGTATGAGAAATTAAGCTTTGTGAAGATCAATTTGTTAGAAATATAAATCTGTGCTCTAGAGAGAGTAGAACTGGGGAGAAATAATGACATTAGCAAAGCAAAATCTGATGAATGCAGATAACTGGCTGGCTTATGTCTCTTCTGAGGGCAGACTCTGGGGGAATTAGTTGAGATTGCAGTTTGAGAGACTGAGGTTCAACATGGGGAGTCAAGCTCAGATAGCTTGTGCTATTATAATTTTAGGATGACCAATTTAATCTACAAAGACTATAAAAGTACCAAAAAATGATTATTGTTAAAAAACATATTTTATGTTGAATGTTCTTGTCTACATGTTTATCTGTATGTATATCACTTATATGCCTGCTGCCTGTGGAGGCCAAAAGAGTGAATCATACCTACTAGAACTCAAGGTATAGATGGTTGTGATCTGCCAAGTAGGTGCTATGAATTATACCTGAGTCCTTCGGAAGTAGACAACATGCTTTTAACTGCAGATTCGCCTCTCCAGTATCCTGGACTCTTTCTATTTATGGGAAGTGACTAGAAATAAAGGGTCTAGAGAATGTGTTGTAGGAAGCTGCTGACTTGTATTTCTTCACTCTTAGCTGAGAATGCCACAAGAAGTGCATAGTATCAGCCTATATCAATCCCAGGGAAAGAGATATGGGGTTGTCTTCCTGTACCTAAGAAAACAAATGCTGTTGTCTATGGTCTTTATGGATGATTGGACTGGTGATCAAGACTGCACACTTTAGCACCTCTAAGAAGCAAGTAATATATTAAAGGTTTTCTGTAGTCATCTCTCCACGGGCTGCAGACTATTATGAGATAAGGAGTTAGTCTTTGAATATTTTTCCAGGTCATATTTCGAGAATAAGAAATGCATTACTTCAGTTTTAAACATGTATCAACTTTATCTGGATAGCCTTATGTGGTTGGAGACACCCTTCTGAGTTAGTTCCTTGTGACATTGTAATTAGTAGCTCGTGGAATGTGTTTATCTTTTTGACTTAGGTACATACGTGGAATATCCTGGGCTTGGGTAGACAACAATGATTCCATTTTTTTTTAAATGCAGATGAACTTGTTTCTACGTCATTTTGGCAGCTCTAAGGTATTACAGCGCAATTTTCATCTGCTTCCAGCCAAGAGAATTTTATTGTGCTATGTCAGTCAAGCATGGGGCTGCTAACACAGGCTTCTAAAATGGTCTACAAATTCCTTACTCCTTGTCCCTCCCAACATCCATAAATTCCTCTTTGGAATGTGTCAGGAAGAGCCAGGAGCCAGGAAACAGCCTTAAGTGTAGATTTGTTTTCCAAGGACATCTGATCCCTTCAGTTCAGTGAGTCCAGGATACTCTAGGTGAAAAAAAATAAAAGAGAAAAAACTTAAACTAATAAGCCAGAGAGACCCTTCTGAGCCACGAGGGTCTGAATTTTAGCACTGGCAAGTCATTTTCTGAGATAGGATTATGGACCCTTAATTGGTGTCCAGTAACATGTCAATGGGACTGCTGATTGTCCCCGAGACTTGTCACTTAGAAATGATTTTTTTTTCTTTTTCCATTAGAGATGAGTTGAATGATGTGATTAGACGGGATAGACTTAGGCTAGTAGAGAGTTTCAGAGACCAGTAATGACATCTCTGTGTTTGTACTAATGAGGTCATAGGTACTAATGAGGTCACAGGTCAGCCAAGGGAGTAGCTATAGAAACAGATTTTTACTGGGAGGAATCATAAATGCTAAGATGGATAAATGCCCTAGAAGAGACTAGGTGATGTTTGGGACCATCTGCTCTAGAGGCAGTCAAATATTGTTACAGCTTGACTCTGCTCTTCCTATTAGTATGAACCACAGTGAGTTGCAAATTGTCTTTAGATTAAAAAATGGTGTGTGGCAACAATTCCACATAATTTCACCTGTCCCCATGGCAGTGGATGTAAAATAATGTTTTGTCTGGGCCTCCGTGTTAACATCTGTATAATGACAACATCAATACCAGCTGCATGTGAGAAGAAATGAAATGATTTATGCAAAACACTTTCTTAGCTAGCACTTAAATTTGATCTTACATCTAGAAGGCATGATTGCTGTGTCTTGTTTGGAGAAGGTGGTTAGCAGAAAGCTTCTTTGTGACCCCCAAATACATTCTTAAGGTATTGTTGAGAAGTTCTTCCTTTTCATTGTCCCTCAAGCTCTTTGTCTCTTTCCCTTTTCTCCTCTTTCTCTTCCCACTCCTTCCCTTTTTTTTCTCTTAAGTTTTATTTAATTGTGCATGTGGGCTGAGGTCAACTTCTGGAAGCCAGTTTTCATCTTCCACCTTGTTGGAGGCAAGCTCTCTTCTGCTTCTCCATTGCAGAGTATAGTTTGCTACAGGGTCTATAAATTTCTAGGTGATTTTGTCCCTCCTTCTCTTCCTACACTGTTGTGGTTCCATCTAGCTATTTACATGGATTCCAGGGATCTGAACTCAGACCATTGGACTTACTTTGTAAGCACCTCTATTTACTATCTCTCTAATTCCCACTGTGATTTTCTCTATGGAAGCCTACAGTCCTCAGTGTTTCAGTTAGTCTGATATCAGGGACATTCTGAAATCAGTAGGAGAATGAAAAGGCTGTGGCTCCAGACCCAGGATTCCCTTAGCCTTGGTCTAATTCAGTAGCAGGAACAAGGGAGTGAATGAGCCGGGTGGAGCTCTTTTCTGGGAGGTCAGAACTTTGGCCAAGGCTTCTCTGAGGCCGAGAGCCGCTGCTGGGATGGTTGTCCATGATACTGGGCCAGCGACTTCTGCAGAACAGACTGTCTGTGGTTTAGCCTTTCAAAACGGTTCTCTTAATGGAAAACACTTGGCCCAGCTTCACAGTGCTTTCCATATGCAGACAGAAATCAGATTATAAAATCAAAATCCCACTTGAGCAGGGATTACAACCAATAGTACAGGATCACTGAGTCCAGAGGTAGTAAGTCAGTAGTACCCACATGCTGTACACATGCAGGCAAATAAGGATACACGTATGAGGAAGTCCAACTATAGGATTCTGCTGCACTGATTACCCCAGCCATATACACCCATCACAGCACATGCTTATGGATGGGAACCATCATGGAGAAATGGATTGATAATGTTACATTGTGTATTGGGAATTTACCAAGATAGTAGATATTTGTTATTATCACCCTGTGCAAACAAAGTAACTATGTGTGATGGTAGGTGTGTTGGTTATGATCTTGAAACTGGTAACTAATTCTATCTATTTATCTACTGAGCTATCTATGTAATAATCACATAATACAGCAATGCTTTTTGATTCTACCTTGTGAACCTGGAAAAAATAATCTTTGCCACAGATGGAGGCCACTACAGAAAACTGCAACCAATCACAATGCAGATTTATGGAGCTCGGGCCTAATGGATATATCTACAAAAACTCCCAAACATAAGGCTCAGGGGACTCTGCAGAAAAGGGGTAAAAAGAGGATAAGAACCAGAGGATTGGGGAGTCTGGCATGATTCTGTGTCTCCTAGTAACATCAGAAGCTATACTCGTAAAGTCTCACCGACATGACCAACCAAATCTGAACTGAGTATGGATGACACCGTTGGACATGAGACAGTGGATGAGAAAAGCCCACGAGGCCTAATCTCTACACAAAGAACTCTAGGTAGCTGAGGAATACCCTGGCAATGGAAGAGGTGGTACTCCACAGAGAAATGGTTGTCCAGTGCTAGAAGGTCATTCGTGAAACATACATATAAGTATGTTATAATAAGGGTTGAACAGGTTATATTTAGAAATACACACACACACACACACACACACACACACACACACATGTCCATATACATGTGTGCCTGCAGTGACAATTAGTGAGAAAAGAGGCCATGGGTTTGAAGGCAGGGTATGTGAGAAGGCTTGGAGGAAAGAAGGGAGAGGAAGAAATATAATTATAGTTTCAAAATAAAATAAAAATAATAAAAGGAAGTACATATGAAAAGTTTCCATTAATGTTTAGCTTGAGCCTGTTGTAATGGCCTTCAGAGAAAAGTATAAGGGAAAGGATTTAAGAAGACTCCTGGCTAAGAGCTATCTAGTATTCTTGATTCTGTATGTCTTTATTCTGTCCATTTATCCACCCATCTATCCATCTATCATCCATCCATCCATCCATCCATCCATCCATCCATCCATCCATCCATCTATCCATCCATCCACCAATCCTCCATCCATTCTTCATCTATGTATCTATGTATCTATGTATGTATCTATGTATGTATGTATGTATGTATGTATGTATGTATGTATGTATCTATCTATCTATCTATCTATCTATCTATCTATCTATCTATCATTTCTCTATCCACCCATCCTTAATAAATATATACTATGTACCAAGCCTCTAGTTAAATATGAATGATACAACAGTTGCCAAAACAAATGTGATCCCTAAAATAAGAAGGCTTAAGACTACCTCTCAAACAGTCTCAAGTCCAACTGTTTTTCAAACCACACATCACTCACTGGTTTACATGGTCAAGATGCTCTCTAGCACCACTACAAACTGAACAACATGTTGCATGGTCCTAGCCCAACATAAAGGACAGGCACACCGAGATTCTTTTCAGAGATAATTGCTTCTTACTCACTGTGGGCTTCCCAATGTGCAGGGAGGAGGGACTAAGTAAAGAGTGGCCTCTTTTTCCCAGAGGTCCCTGTGGAAATGCATGAGGAGACTGCATGCATGAGAGCAGTAGTAGTGCCAGCTTTGGTGAAAGGATTAAGAAGGGAGTGGTACTCTTGGCTAAGGAGCTCATGGAGGGATTACTGAAGGAAGAAAGGCTCCGGTGAACCAAATACTGGTTGAAGAGTTCTTGGAAGTTCAAGGAGAAGTATACCAAGAATGATAATAGAAGTATCAAAGACACGAAGTTTTATTCATTGACTGCATTTTTTTTTTTTTTTTTTGGAGCCTGCACTAAGCATCTTGAACACATGATGATTTCATATGTGCAAATTGGGATGTCACTATGGAGTAAGGATATGAACCCAAGTCCCTCTGAGTCCATCACGGTTCGCTGCCTTTTGCACTGGAAGCCAATGAAAGGAGTGAGTTTTGAGAGCAGCCGCTGCTCCGTCTATGCAACCTTCAAACGGCAGGCGAGGGGAGTCTATCAGCTACATGTGATTGGAACCTGATGGGGTTGCTGTGGAATGAGTCAAGCTGTTGGGCACCTCTGAGATGCTACAGAATCTGAACTGTTTTGAGAGGGAGTTCTTGGTGTCTTGAAAGCCCACTTGCCCAACTTGCCCCACTTGAATGGACAGACTTAATCTGTCCTTCAAGCAAAACTAAAATAGCATCCATTAATAGAAGTTAGTTTTCTTCCTGTCTGTCTTCTGAACTGAGTACCGCTTAAGGAAGATTTTGATGTCTGGAAATGTTTTCAATTCTATTTTATACTTACACTAGGCTGATTTAGTTATGCATTGCACATATAGCTAGACTATATATGGATTTGGTTTTTATGAAGGCAAGTTATATGAGGCACCCAGCTTTGCATACCCAACACCAAAGACTGTACCTAGGACACAAGAAACCCCAGTTTTAGAATGTTCTTGGGTTGTAATGATCTGTTGCTGATTTGGTAATAGTTCTGCCAAGCCAAATTTAGCCTTCCACTTAAACTCAAGCAAAATGGCCAATATTAAATACAAAGGGATCCAGATATTATATTGATATTTTTCCTTTCAGGTATTTGGATGAATCACCGATGGTATTTTGTGGCTCCCTTCCTCCCCCTTCGTTAACAGAATTTTCATTACTAACCAAATTAAATCCTCCAATTTTAATCCACAAAATATTTCAATTTAGACACAATAATGGGATTCATATTTGTGGTTTAGTATCCCTAAATGTGGCTCTGATGAAAAATGACTAGGTCCATTGATACATTCAGACCACAAGCTACCTCGCAATGTCTGGTTTCAATTTCTGAAATAAAATTTCTGCAGAGCAGTAGCTTTCTCTCTTCTGCTCCTTGCCTAGACATAAAAGAAAATAAAAAGTGGGCTTGACCCAATGGCAACAGTATAGATTTCTATAAACTTCTGGAAAATCATTTCAAAAACAAATTTGAATTCATTTCTCCTGGAACAACAGCCACCTTTGTTTTGTATTTCCACCAGAATTTTAAGAAATGCAGTGTTGGCTCTTTCGTAGGTCTCAGAGGATGGAGCCAAGGTTAAGGAATTAGAGATATTTATTCAGGATGGATGGGTTATGGTTAGAGAGCAACACGGGAGCAAGACAGTGTGAATGCATGTGCTAAATATTTGGCATTTGGGGACCAGAGTGTTCGGAAACCCTTTGTGAAATAACAGTCTTGGTATTTGAATTGAGTGGAATTCTTCTGGCCTGGGGTTTGCTCCTAGATGCTGCCAGATAGAGACACTGACAATTACCCAACCCAGGAGGCATCAGGATCGGCTGGCCTTGATACACTTTGATAGGGGCTAACCCCTGAAACAAAAATGGATCTCTACGTTTGGTAGCAAGAAACCAGACACTGTGGAAAGTTAAGTCCACTCCAGCTAATAATTAGTGTGCCTAGAAAAAGGCCTGCAGACACGTAGTGTCTACTTTTCCTTTTTCCAAACGGGATCACCTAAGAGCTACAATAATAAGCAGATCTGATTGAAAACATCTGTGTTTTCTACGCCTTATATGGATTATTTCATTGGTTCTTCCCTAAGATTTGTGACATCTCTTCCTTTATTTCCCCCCCCCCGGAGGATGGGGAAACTGAGGTCACATAGCGAGAAAAGGAGTGAAGAGTTCAGTTTAGGTGGTCTGACTCACCAGTTAGACACAGCATTCTTAACCCTCGGTTTTCCTCTAACAATTTAGTGATACCAAAGGCTGTTTTGCATGACTAAGTTCAAAGGCCTAACTTCAAAAGAACCTGGAGTCTGGGTCCCCCCAAAACTATTAACAGTGTAAAAAGTCTTTATGAAGTTACATGAGAGCCAGAAAAATAGAGATAAGCCTAAACTCAGAATTAGGTTTAATTTATCCAAAGCTATTTCCTAGCGTGTAATCTGCGGCATGTTGAAAGGTATTAACGCTGAGCAAAAAGTATTTCCTAGTTAATCATGTTTAGAAAAGGCTATTTTTTAAAAGCCAATGTTATTTTAAGCCAAACAAATTACACATCTTTCTTTACTTCATGATTTTCCAGGGTCTTTTATGTGTTTGTGGAAACCTCCAAGAAGAAGATCGTTTATAGTGTGTTTTCCAAACTTACTTGATTGTCTTGTGTTTGAAGTACATCACAGGTTGGGTTTGATGGCCCACAAGGGAAGCAAGTCCTGGGACATGACAAACCCTTGACCCTCTGTCTCTTCTCAGTCCTTACACATTAGAAATGATGCTATACCTGGCCAGGACCTGTCTGTCATAAAAAGGTGAAAGTCCCAGAATGGAAGAGTCACGCAACAAGAACCTAAAGTGGGACGAGTTAGTATTATTTGGTTCTTGGCCCATTACAAATGCCTTTTCATCATGATCCAAGCTTAGGCAATTCGAGAACATTGTTCATATTTTCCTGCTATCAAAAGCACAGGATTGAGACATTTCATCAAGTCATCTCATCAGCACTACTTGAATCTGAATTAAAGGTCCTGCCTTTGTCTCAGTCTTTGGAAGTTTAGGTTTCTCTTGTTCTACTGAGTGATTGTTTTTGAAACAGGATTTATTGTTTGGCTTCAGAAATTAACGTTTATATAAATAGTTAAATGCCAGGGAGGATTCAGTTTCATTAATGTGAATGCAGTTGGAGTCATAGAGAGAGAACGAAGTTGGAAAACTGGGGTATGCATGGCAGTTTTATCTACTATTTTGGACTTGAGGAAAGGGCATGAATCCAAGTGAACTACAATGCCTAAATCTCCTGTAGATTGCTAGGCCTGCTCTCCTTCAGCTGGGCCCAGAGAGAATGTTAATAAATGAGAGGATGATAAAGCAAGAGGTAGAAGACAGGGGAGTTTAAAAATCAATAAGTCTTTGAAAATTGGGCCTCACACTGTATATAGGCAAGAAATCAGTCAGGATATGAGAAAATTTCAGAGACCCTGAAACTTAAAACTTTCTTTTGGGATTTTATGTTGGGTTTGTTAACTTGACACAACCGAGTCACCTGGAAAGGAAATCTCAAAGACAAATCATCTAGATGTAGGTTTGATTGTTTTGGTTACATTAATTGAGGCAGAAAGACCTGTTCATCATGGGTGGTACCATTCCCTAGGCAGGGTATCCTGGATTATATCAGAGCAGAGAAATTGATCTGAACATAAGACATGCACTTAATCCAACACTCAGTTCTTTTGACATTCAATATAATATAGCAACTAGATGCTTGAAGTTCTTGGGCCATTAATTGTCCCCAAATAATGGATTCTAAATTGTGAAAAAAAAAATACATTTTTCTCTTGTTCTTTTCAGAGCATTTTATCACAGTGGTAGCAAACAGAAGGAGGCAAAATTTTGTGTCTGAAGAAGCAAATGTTCAAGGAAGGAAAGGGAATTAAGTTCATTTTCAGCAGAGTTATTTATTTAATTTTATTTGGTGGGGAAATCAGAATATTTAACCTGAGAGAATGAGGTTAGGAAAAACCACAAAAGGAAATGGAGAAGAAGAATGACGGAAGAGGGAAAGGGAGCTGAAAAGGAAGGGAGAGGGAAGGGAAGGAGAAAAGAGAGTAAGAGAGTGAGAGTGCAAAATGTAGGAAGGGCGAATGGGCCATAGTAGTGTCTGCCAGTCCTTCTAGTGTAGAGCTCAGCATTGTGCTCCTACCTGTGCTGGGAAGACATATTAGATGAACTTTTATTTCTGTCTCAGTCCTATTATGTACATGATAATCTATGGCTTTCCAAGATCACAGGGATGAAGACCGCATGAAACTCTGCTCGGAAGGGTCAGTCACCATATCCTTAAAGGACCTGAGAGTAAATGTGCTGTGAGATCACTTCTTTCTCCTTGAGTTCCGAGTGTGAACACTTGGTCCTCAGCTGTGGGATTAACTTGTGGGCTGTGGAGCCTTTGGGAATGCAGGCCTGGTGGCTAGGAGGAGGCCAGAAAGGTGGGTGGTAGAAATTGTGGGTTTATAGCCAATCTCCTTCCAGTCTAATTTCCTATGTTCCCCGTCATTTAGGTAAGCAAGTCAGGGTTGCATGCTCGATGCCTCAGGCTGAGTCCTGAGCTGCCGTGCCATCCTGGAGTAAGACTCTGAAACTCTGAAACTCTGAGCCCAAATAAACCCTTCTTCCTCTATGTGGCTTCTGTCAGGCATTCTGGTTGCCTAGACACAATAAACTTCATAAGGATCTAACTTTACTATCATACTGGATGCTGCTATAGAAAAGATACAAATGGACATGTCAATGTTCTAATAGGAAAGAATTTACAAAAAAAAAAAAAAAAAAAAAAAAAAAAGGAGGGGGGCTGCTCTATCGGTTTGCTAACCCCTGGCAGAGTATCGGGATTATTACCTCTGCTGTTATAGACCCAAGTAGATCTGGGTTGGCAAGAAAACCAACATTTTGTTATTTACTATAAATCTGTTTTGTAAGCCTGTGGAATAGTTCAGTTGATAAAGGCAATCCTTATAATCTGAGTTCAATCCTTGAGACCAACATGAAAGAAAGAACTGACTTCCCTGAGTTGTCCTCTGACTTCCACAAATAAGTTTGCCTACTATGTGTGTATGTGCACATTTGCATGCTCACACATACACACACACACACACACACACACACACACACACACACATACACACTTTAAAACAAACTTATCTTGTGGTGCTTTAGGGTTTTTATTGATTTTATTAATGATACAAGAAGCTAGTGAGCTATTACTATGCCTGCTTGGAAGTTAAACTAAGATTCAGGGAAGCTTAAGAAATAGGTCATGAGACAGAAACAGCTTTTGAAGCCTGCCCTGTGTCCCTCATGTGTGACATTTTAATCACCTGTGCCACATTGGGATGGCTCCTTAAATAACTTTCTCCAGTTCTGATAAGAGAGCAAACTTGAAATGTGAGCTGCTCAGTAAGGGGAATGATAAGGAAATGGTGAAGAAACAGTTCCTTCATCTCCTGCTTCCCAGACCCCCTGGCAGATGTCTAAGCTGTCTCCACATGTGAGTCCAGAAGTACTGGACCTCTGCCTTCCTCTTTGGGCAATGGATGGCTCTTCAGCTTTGTGCGCTTTTCCTCTGGAGAGCACTGAAGCCAAGGTGCACTGTTTGCAAGTGGTTATTAGCTTCTGGGTACATGTTGGCAAGTTCCCTTTGGCTTAGACAAGGTTCCAGAATCTGCCTGGATCTGTCTGTGCTCACCGAGTTCCCTAGCCAGAGAGAGTTGCTAATTGGGATGACACGCTGCATGTCTCTGCCTCTCCAGCTAGGTTTCCTGACCTGGGCATGCCTGTATTGGCTCAAGTAGGATGTTTGCCATTTTCACTGTCAACTTAAATGTGTGAGGGCAAATTTACAGTTCCCTTAAGTATCTGCGGAGCCTGGTGCTCTGGTATAGTTTCCAAGATTGTGGTCCGACACATTTTTAAAGGCAGATTTCATATGGAGAAGGGTATCAGTGGCCCCATCAGATTAGGGGTATAGATTCACCAGAGCTGGACAGAATTTCTCAAATTCTGATTTTGATTGCATCAAACATTCCATTAGTTTCTAGTCAAATGGGGATATTCAGATTCTTAACCAGTGCCTAAATTCTCGGTTCCATATTCCATTCTGATGCCTCCTTGGAGGTTTTAAGCATTTGTCTGGTTCCTTTTTATTGCCTCTCTTCCCTCAGGGCATGATCTGGATATTGTGAACACTCCCAACACT
The DNA here is from genome assembly GCF_963924665.1 of Micromys minutus. Classification (NCBI taxonomy): domain Eukaryota; kingdom Metazoa; phylum Chordata; class Mammalia; order Rodentia; family Muridae; genus Micromys; species Micromys minutus. Next base: position 15,167,974 of record NC_137963.1, on the reverse strand, counting down.
CATATATTGAGATTTATCAGTGTCATACCATTACTTGCTGGGAAGTAATTGGTCAAGTGATTAGAGCTCTCTATAGTGGGATCAATGTTCTTCAAAATGATGACCCATGGAACCTCCTTGACTCTTTCAAACTGTGTAGCCACAGCTGTAGTCTCAATCTATTAACCAGGATGTGGGCACTCCCAAGACATGGAATCTACTGCTTTATTCTTAAGATCAAAGTCTCCAGACAAATGGATTTCTGTACTTTACATACTACTCAGGACACAAAATTTTGCCATGGAGGCTCACATAGAATAGAATAGCTCTATAATGAATTATAAGATTTGCCCTTATGGTTTCTACTACTGTGTTGTCAGCCTTTGGAACTGTAGATGACAACAGCACAGGAACCCCGAATTTCCAAGATGTTGTCAAGTGTTTCCAGATGTACCAGCCACAGAACAGAGTCTTTAATTGACTCTCAAAACGAGTCTGTATCGTAGGACACAATTTGAGAAGTGCTTACCAAGTCGGGTCTTATCACCAAGAACTTCCTCAAAAGCAGTGTCAGTATGAATGACCATAACTGTTTGTGTCACATGCTAGAATTTTTTGGAGCAATTAATACTTGATATTATTTAGTAACCACCATGATCTTCTAAAATAGGTATTGCTATATTGTGTCTTTTATATATATTTAGAAAGTTAAATTGAAAGCAGATACTTTGTCAAGCTTGCATAGCAATATATAAATATATATATATATACGTGTGTGTATTGTATATATATGTATATATATGTATATACATACATACATACATATATATATATAGATAGATAGATACATAGATAGATAGATACATAGATAGATAGATAGATACATAGATAGATAGATAGATAGATAGATAGATAGATAGATAGATAGATAGATAGAACCCAGACCCCTCAGATACCAAAGATACACTCTTAATCATGCATCATTTCTTTCTATGGATTGTGATTTTTCCTATATCTAAAGACATCTTCATTTCTTCCCCAACACTATTCATTTCTCTTACTAATGGGTGCTTGATCAATCTTGTTACAACAACCATCTCTGACTCATTCTCAAATCCCCTGACAAATGTCCTCTGTCCTTGGTACTAGTCTTTCCCAAGCAATGATGGCAGTTATTTTTAGAACTGGCTTTGAAAGCAAAGATAATCCTTGAAGTCTGTGTCCTGACATGGTTTCCTGGCCCAGTGCTCAAATGGTTTCCTGTTGTCATAAGGAGTGTTATCACCCTGCATAGTTGTGAGACCAGAGGATGAAACATGTAAATAAATCCTTACCCTTGTTTTCCCAAGCAAGACTCATGGGAAATGGCTTTTTGAGTCTTGGAAATAAGGACTTTTATCAGGTATTTAAGATTAATTTTGAGTCATGCTGATTTTCAGGTAAACAGGGTACACATATCCTCTTGAGAACAGCTTGGTTGGAAGGGTTGGTCTATTGTAGAATAATTACAGTTTGATGTAAGGGATGGTGCGAAAGGACACTGTAGGGGAGCATCTATTGTACTTGGAAGAGGTGGCATCAGAACTGACAACTGAAGAAAAGAGATCATTTCGATGTAAAACATAGAGAATGTCATTTTCTGTAAGAGGGAATGGCATAAGTATAAAGCTATGTATGGGAAGCATGGTGCTAGCTGAGGTTCAGAGTCTACTTGGAGGCCAGGGATCTGGGTTACAGGAAACCTAAGGCATATCATTTCTGTCACCCAGACCCTCCTCTTGAAAATTCTTTATTAGACTATAGAATCTATAGTCTCCCAGACAACACCTCCTCTAGATTTTAAGCACTGAGAGAACAAACTTTGGGCAGCATTTTGTATTCAAACCAAATATGGTGGTTTTAATCTCTTTGGCCTAGGGAGTGGCACAACTAGGAGGTGTGGCCTTGTTGGAGTAGGTGTGGCTTTGTTGAAGGAAGTGTGTCACTGTAAGGGGTGGGATTGACCAGTCTTCCCTGGTTGCCTTCGGAACAAGATATAGAACTCTCAGCTCCTTCTCCAGTGCCATGCCTGGACTCTGCCATGCTCTTGCCTTAATGATAATGGACTGAACCTCTGAACCTGTGAGCCAGCTCCAATTAAATGTGGTCCTTTATAAAAGTTGCCTTGGTCATGGTGTCTCTTCATAGCAGTGGAAATCTTAACTAAGAAACCCCAGCAGGAGAGGACACATGATATTGTATATGGTACAGAAGAAAGAAAGAAAGAAAGAAAGAAAGAAAGAAAGAAAGAAAGAAAGAAAGAAAAAGAAGATGATATTTTAAGGTTTAGTCTTAATTTATATGCTGGGAGGACTAAATTAGTGACAAGAAAAGTAGCTACTTTCAGTTTCCACCTTGACTACTTTAACTTTCAGATATTTCAAATATAATATAATATTACAATAATATTTCAAAATATATTTGGTGTGATGACTAGTCTTGTTTGACACTTTGACTGAATCTGGAATCTAAGCTACCCGGCGCTTCTGTGAGGGCTTTTCTTCATCAGATTATGTGAAGTAGGATGACACACCTTAAATCTGGATAGAAACTTCTGATGGCAGCTCACATGAAAGATCATGAAACAAGAAAATGTGTTTTTTTGTCTGCTTGTCTGTGGGGAAACCTTGATAATTAAGGCTAACATCTACTCTGACTGGTTAAATGATCAGAACTCAGCAGCAAATGGAGGACTCTCATTTACCAGTAGGGCTTCCCCTTCTCTGACTTTGTCTGGGGAAGCCCAACCTCTCACATCCTCTACCTTGGGAAAGGTGAGTAGTCCTTGGCAGACCTACAAGTTCAACTTCCTCTCCCCACCCCCAATAAGAACCCTCCTCATAAGCACCTGGGATTTCTGGAATGCCTCCCCACACAAATGAGGCATTCATAGAACTTTTAAACTCCAGCCACTGAGGTCCATATATAGCACAGGTTCACCCTGAATAAAGTGTATGGATACAAACCCAGCCTAAATAAAGGTATGTGTGCAAGCCAAGGTCCTCTCAGAGAGCTGTTTCATTGAAGACCATTGGAAAAGGCCTTTGTCTAAAACATCTATAACAATAAAACCACCCCTTACACACACACACACACACACACACACACACACACACACACACACACACTCATTCTGTCAGACTGGGGTCCTGCAGAAACCCAGCCATTCTGGGCTCTGCTTCATCCGTCTAGCCCGGTGTTCAGCATCAGAGGACAGGGAACCAGAGCTGGACCCCAGACACATACCACACGTATCTCTGCTCTTCCAGGCATGTTCATCTTCCCTGCTGCTGAGGCATTCCTTTACCAATAATAGAAGCAACTTCTTAGGGATTCCAACACAGTCTGGAGACTAGCAGTTCTCAAGAACTCCTCCAGGCTGCCAGTGCCCGGCGGAGACTGCTGAGATATTCAGTCTTGTGGACTCAACATTTACTGGATTCTCAGCCTCCCTAGTGTGAGGCAGCCATTGTTAGACTACTGGGACCACATCCTGTGAGCCAGTACAGTAAATCTCATTCTGATATTTAATTAGTCCTTTTTTTTTTTTTTTTTTTAAACCTTGGCTAATAGTTTGGAATTGCTATCTTGAAAAAAATGTTGCCTTGGGGTGATATTTGAAAGAAATCAGGGCCACTCAAATGATCCATGATAACTACTCTACACATGGATGGAAGAACAAAAACATAGATCACCTTGGTAGTCACCACAATTACTTGTTACCCATTGATAGGAGTACCGATGATAGGAAAAGTGAATTTGTCATCTATAATATGATGCCAGGGAATGGTGACATTGGATTGTTAGAGACTGTAGCAGGGTGACTTAGAAATTGGTACTAGGTCTCAATAGCCTCAAAACTTTATCATGACAAAATTGGGCCAGTGGATTACTTGTGACACCAGGTATGGTGGCATTTGTATGTCATCCCAGCACTAGGAAGCAGGAGGATAGAGAAAACTCAAGGGTGTTCTTGACTACAGAGAGAGAGAGTTTAAGACCAACATAGTTACCTAGGACCTGATCTTAGAATACAGAAGGTGTAGCTAAGCTGGCAGACTGCTTGCTGGCCATGCATAAAGGCCAGTGTCATAAAAAATGAAAAATAAAGTAGAAAATTAGAAGAGTTTAAAAAAACATAATTTGGGTAATTATTGTCAAGCAAACTCCATTTATAGAGGAGTGTTCTCTCTCCCCACTTTGTCTCTCTCTGTCTTTCTGTCTCTGTCTCTGTCTGTCTTACTCTGTGTGTGTGTGTGTGTGTGTGTGTGTGTGTGTGTGTGTGTGTGTGTGTGCACATATGCATGTGTGGCTGGCTTGAATGAGGTAAATGGTTTTGTTGAAATGCCCATGTGGGAAGTTATTAAGAGAGCATGGAACTGAAAGCCTCCTGAGAAATGCAGGAGTCTCTTCAGTCTAAAGGCTCCTGAGAAACACAGTTCAGTCAACAGATACAGTCTGCAACAGGGCTGATCCTCCATCAAGCCTTCATCTGTGATCCAAACCTAGACCAATGACAACTGATCATAAAAAGTTCAGCTCAACTCAGCTCAGTTCTGCTTTGATTCTAGACCTACAGAAGCCAGAAGATACTATGTGTGATGTTTTAAATGACTACGCTTTGTGGTGGGTAAGTAAATAATAGAATTGTTAGCTAAGTCCACATGTGCTCTACTCTTCAGAGAATAAGGATTATTTAGTAAGAGTATATATTAACTGCAGGCTTTTATGTTATCCCTGGATTCTGAGAGCAGTCAGGAGACCCAAGATTCTGCCCCGACCCACTGCCAGATGGCAGAACATCTTAGACAAACAAATTTCTCTTCCCCATGTCTCAATTTCACCATTTTTAAAATGAAGATGCTAAAGTCGGCCAGTGATTCCTACAAACATTTCCATCCTCATCCTCCTCTTCTTCCTCCTTTCTTCTTTTTGTGCCAGAGAAGCCTTTCAGCAAAGTCTGACTCATGTGGAAGTTTCATGCACACAACATAAATGTAGAGGGGCTTTAGTTGAAATGAGGCTGAGTGTGACTTTTGGCTCACCCTTCTCTCCACGTCCCCTCTCCTGAATTACCTCTGGATCTCGTTGAACCCGATCTGTAAGCTCCTGGCTTCCAGGGTGCCCGTCAATCAGCCTTTTCAGCGTTGACATTCTAAGATCTAGTGAAAGCAACATGCCTGCAAGAATGCTCTCCTGTAACATTCCTGCTTCTGTATATTGGTCAGTGACACAGGCTCTTCATGATGCTGCTGCCCACTGTGGGAGTTCTCTGGCTTCCTGTTTTCCCCAGCAAGCTGACTCCCTCTGCTGTGCCAAAGCTCCTTCTGCAGCTACTTCCTCCACCAGACTTCCACCTCCACAGATAAACTTATTATTAGCTGATACATTCTCATTTTTTAAGGTATTATCATTTCATATACTGGGGATTATACTCAGTGTTTGCAAGGAGCTCTGGCTGGCAGATGGTCTAATGGAGCCTTGGGCTGTCTTCTTCTGGTTATAGTCTGTCACTTCTTCAGGTGACATGAAATGGTGTCACGTTGCATGACCGCTCGGGTTTCCTTAACATCGTACTTTTATCCACTATTCCCAGACCTTCGATCTATAGCCTTAACATTTTGAATAAAACGAATGCTTTTCCTAATGGTCTTGAGTCTCTTTCATTTTTTAACTCAACAAGTGTTCCCTTAACTGTCTAATACACCTGCTGGGTGATACATCCATCGATTTGAATAGATTTGAAAATGGGTCTAGAAACAAACCTCTGGGCATGTCTATGAGTCATTTTCTAGGTTGCATTAATTGACGTGAGAAGCCTCACCCTAAGTGTGGGTGGCATCATTGCATGCACTGGGGGTTCTGGACTCCATACAAAGGAGAAAGCCGACTAAGTACTGGCTCTTATCATTTTGCTTCGTGAGCACAGATGCGGTATGACCAGCCACCCCCAAGCTCCTGCCACCATGCCTTCTCTGCCAGGACAGACTGTGTCCCCACAAATTGTCACCCAAATGAAAGCCTTCCCTCCTAAGGCGCTTCCTGACAGGTATTTCGATGAACAAAGTAACCAATGCAATCACTTTTACAGCTATCCTTCATCCACCTGCATCCAAAATAGTTTGGACACATCCTTAGAGATGTTAGCAGAAGCCGCCTTCCCTCCTTTATGGTAAGAAATGACCTTTGGCTGATTCTGAAGCAAGCTATCTGCTTTCAGGGCTTATGAAACACCTTTTCACTCTTGGCAGTCTGTCTGAGGAAGGTTAAAGGACCAGCCAAAGCTATTGGAGTTTAAAAGTGCCCACATTGCAGGACCTGCGAACTTCAGGAAATTTCAAACATCCATCTGAGACGACTTGGAATAAAATAATCTTTGAAAAATTTCCACTCACAAAGAGAGTGAAAGTTCACAGGGAAAGGATTTTCCATTCACAACCTACTTTGAGTTGTGGGCCTTGTGCTTTTGTTTCGTGGTGGAGAATCAAGAATGGCCAAGAGAGCACGGAACTCCAGGTGGCTCTTAATGTCTAGGAGAGTGTTTTATTTTATTTTTTTTAACATGGGAAGTGTGACCTCTTTGGAGGTTTAAGGACTCTTTCACAGGAGTTGCCCAAGACAGTCAGAAAACAGGTATTTACTGTTTTACAATTCATAACTGTAGAGAATTACAATTGTGCAGTCAGAACAAAATATAATTTTATTTGTGGGGGGGGAGGGGGGAGAGTCACCACAACGTGAGGAATTGTGTTAGAGGATCCCAGCATTAGGGCTGAGAAGCGCTGTGCTAGGGAGTATATATGGCAGAAAAGGAAAAAGAACAAAGGCGATTAGACTTAAGGGTAAAGTTGAACAAAAGCCTGAGCACCAGGGTTGGAATCAGGTAACTAGGCAGCAGTCTCTCCTCCACGAGAGGTCATAGGGTATATGTAGATTTCACAGAAGGCAAAGCCACCGGTGTGACTTGTGTTGGAAAGAATTGGAGTTTGCAGGAGGCTAGTCTCACTATACATTAACGGGGTTTTCCTTCTTGGAAAGGGGCCTTCACCTAATGTTTTCCACATGTTGTAGGTGTTTAGATTGGTCTGGGATGGGATTTAAGGGGATTCCCAGCTAACTTCGAATTCCGTTCTGAGGCTTGGGCATTATCTGTAGCTTGGAGCCTCTAACTGTTCACTGACTATCTTTAGAGACTGGGGATAGCCCCATTTTTATCTCCCCAGCAGCCCCTCTTAAAAATCACACATCCGGCTCTCCTATACCTTAGAAGAGGCAGGTATGGCTCTGTTTTCCTTTTTGTAGCTCTCACTTGCACAGTCAAGGGACTTGTGTGTTGATGGCATGAAAGGACATGGCTGCAACTTTTCTACCCTGTATGTGTGTGTGTGTGTGTTGTGTGTGTGTGTGTGTGTTCCCCTCTCTCTCCCATTTCTATCCCCTGACCCTGCCTCTCAGCTGAAATTGGAATGTTTCCATTTCTAAGCAGTGGGTTGCTCTAGCATCAGCTAACCTTTCCTGTGCACCATGAAAATGACAGCTGCAGGGCTCCTCTGTGAAATCAAGAGGCACCGGTGCCAGCTGGAGTCTTCTGAACTCGTCTGGCCATTCCCCAAAGGACACCATGGAGGGTTAGCCAAGCCTGACGTCAGGAGGCAGCGTGGCACAGGAGACAAAACGGTGGGGTTTGACTTCGAGAGTGTGGGTTTGCAGCCAATTCTGACTCTTTTGTGGGAAGATCTGGGCCGAGATACTCAGCTTCCTTGAGCCTCAGTTTCTTCATCTAGTAAATGGAGCTATTAATTCATAATTTGCAGTAGTAGAAAATTAAGTAAGATGGTGTAGACAGTCTGTCCCATGACTGTGTCCCATTGTCAGCACTGACTGCTGACTATTTGATGTCAGTGTTTGAATACCATAGAGGAACTGTATATTGAGAGCCAACTAAATGCTTGTAGCTCAAGCGCTACTTTTCAAACCCAAGTAGCCTTGGTATGGGTTTTTGTGCTTTGTGCAAGCTAGTTTGTAAGTTCATGGAAATTCGGGAAGAGAGATGAGAGCTGTTCATTGCGAACATGAGAACAGATAGAATTCAGGGGGTATGTTTTCTGTTCTGTCAGCCTGAGCTTCCTTTCCAAATTCTATTCGGGTTATATGATCAGGGGATTGCTGTATTTATGGGTGGCCGCAGTCTGCGGGGGTGGGGGTGGTGGTATTTTGTCAGAAAAATAGTGCTTTCCTTCTGAGGGCTCTACAAGAAGCTGACACATGGGGGTGGGGGGAACAGCCTCCAAACAAAGACATGGGCTTAGAGTCTGGCCCCATCACTTGGGTTCTAAGACTCAATCTCTCTGCTCTGTGCATCTCTTTGTCTCACAAGTACATCCATGCTCCAGAGACACTCTGTGGTCATTTGGTACCATGATGCCCAAGGAAGCATCAAGAGCCTATAGCTTATACACTGGTTAACTCTAAGCTGGCTGTAATGGTCACTGACATTGATTGAAACAACCAACTTATTTTAAACCTCTAAATTTTTTTTTCTCCTGTTTCATTTGGGGAACCGTCCTTAGTCCCATAGCTGCTAGAGCTCAGAACTCTGACCCAACTAGGCGTTGCTTAGCTGTGAGACCAGGAGCTGTGTGTCCTGTTGTTTGTACTCTGGTGAAAAGGTTTCAGGGGATGAATATTGGGCTTGGACCCTTTAACCCCACGTTAGCCCATGCAGCCTCATACTTATCTGTCAGAAACTCATTTTCCATAATTTATTAATAAATACTTCTATTGGCGAAACTTGAAAAATATTTGTTTAGAATATTGATCTTGAAAGTATCTATGATCTAGTAACAAGGTAAACAGAAACGCCTTGGTCTCCTGAACTCTTACAGTGTAAAAACCCATACCAGGCGAGGGCCACAGAGCCCCAGGAAGGATAACTCCTAGCCCTCTTTGTATGAGTGACAAAGCTGGTGGATGGAAATCTTGTCACCTCTTGAGACAAGGTAAAGAGAGGCCAAGAGCATGAAGCTAGGTGTTATGAACAAAGGGGGGGGAGGGGGTGATTACACTCCTTTCAGCTCTCTTTCTCGTTCACACACCACTGGACTAACCCAGAGAATATTCAGACACTGCACACCCTTCTTTCCCCAGATGGGGTCACATTCTTGGAATGTACAAGCCCAAGGCACACTGCACCCATGCCCTTTGAAAGGCTTGGTTCATAGGACAGGGGTATTTCCCATCAGTTTATTTAGACAGAACACACTTCCCACCAGCCTGGGTGATCTTTGTTACATCTCGGGACAAGGCAATGGGGTGGGGGCAGTTTTCATTTTGAAGGTACATATGGGAAAGTTCTACAAAAACTAAGAAAAAAGGTCTCCAAACACACACACACACACACACACACACACACACACACACACACACACACACACACACACAGGAAAAGCGGCATTCACTCTTAAAGAGATCTCCCAGTCCAGCTCACCCTCTGATGCAAAGAATCTGATTCCAAAGACCCACCAGCCACACAGCATTCCATAGACAAACCCTTGAGCCTGTAAATGCCTGAGGACACTCTGGAGTCAGAGCTCCACATTCACATTGAGCCCCAGGCTGCTCCCTTTTCTCCCAACGGTGCCAACACAACCCCTTGCTTGTAAAATACATGCCAGGCTAGTAGTCCCTCTGATAAGAGCCATGGGGGGTGGGGGGGTGAAGCAGACAAAAACAGGTAAGTGGTGCTTTTCACTTCCAGGTGACTGCAGCTTTAGGTCATGACAGGGATCGCCCAGTTGCTAATTTGATCTTTTCGTTCCACATTTGCTCCTCACTATAAGGGGAGCTGTCGTCCCCACTTTTGGAAACTAAGGTCCACAGAGGTTACATATTTTCCTGGCACATTTATGTTGTGGTGGCAATAGTGGGGATGCCTAAGTCACCTCTAGGGTCAAACCTCAACCTCTTAGCCCCCATGTAACACAGATGTCATAGACGCATCTCTCTGCTCTTCCTGAAATTCGCCAGGGAAGGTGGATTCTCATATCTAGGGAGGATTCGGCCAGTGTTTCTGGGATAGAGTGTGAGCCTGATCTGGGGGATTTATGGGATTCAGATGCCTCCAAACCTTCTAACCACGCTCCTCCACCTGAGGTCTGTGAATCAAGAGGTTGGCACCCTGCTTCAAGAACCCACCGACGTGCCCACCAGTCTCATCTTACAGCCTGTGGGCTGTTTATCCGTGCCAAGAACTCACCCCCTTGCTCGGGTATCCCAGCTCTTATCGGTCCCCAGAGTGGACACTGAGGATCAAATGGGGTGAGAGGGGAACGAAAATTGTCACGTGCTGGGACTATGTGGATGCGCAGTTGTGGTCTCCTTACTTCAGTACTGGTTCCACCCCACCGCTGTGAGCAAACTCTGCTTTAAAGGGCGACTTCTCTAACGCTCGCAAAGGGGAAAAATCCACAGGTGAGAATCAACTAGGTCAAAGGTTAAGAGGAAAAGCAAGACTTTTTGCTCAAAGGTAGAGACTAAAACTTTACCCCAAAAAAAGTTCCTCTGAGTGGTTACTAGTGACAGATCCATACCAAATACAAACAAGACTGCAGGAGGGCAAAGCCTGGCATAATCAGGGCAGGCGCGCGTCTGATCACACCCAAGCGAAACACTTTTACCGGGCTTGGAAATAAAACAGAAGTTTTATAGTTACAAACCCACACCTCACTGGGCACCGGGAATGCCAGGAGCACACCAGAAAGACCCTGGGAGATGGAATCAACAGACTCACCTTTTCCAGGTCGGGGAAATCAAGGTCGCTGGGTGCACTGGCTCAGTGAAGAAGTACCTGGGCTAAGCCACAGAGTTCTCAAGCGCGCAGCCCCTAGCGCCTACCCAGTCACTTTGTGTCCACCAGCGGCTAGGGTGTGTGTCTGTGCGCGGGAGAGACGCGTGACAGTAGGCAGGCTGTGGCCGGAGCAGCTAGCTTTGGCAGGCTTATATAGGGAGCTCCTTCCTCTGTAATGGGACGCCTCGCCTCCAGACATCCTTTCCCACTATTTTTTTTTTTTTTTTTCAGTTGGTGAGTTAAAGGCACAGCCCTCCCAGCGGAACAGGGTTAGCTCATGAAAGACGCACTCACTCTAGGCGCACAGCCAGCTAACGGGCCATTTGCATACAATTTATAGAGAAGGGGGGAAAAAAAGTAGGAATTCCAGCTCCCTCCGCCCCCGCAGCGTACTTGTTAGCAAAGTGTGATTCTTGCATTGCTCCACAAACGAGTATTCTAATTGTGAAACAGAAGCCTTGGGAGCGGGGATAAGAGGGAACTGGATCCTGGCTCTGCTCCTGGACTAGAGCAAGCTGGAAACACGACCTGGGTTCCCTTGGGCTCTGAGCAGCAGCTGCGGAGTGGCACCTCAGAGAAAGCCCCAGGGCTGAACCCAGTTCCTGGAAAGAGGAGGTAGCGGGAGGGCTGAGCAACCCTGGGGCAGTTCAGGTTTCTCTTGGCCAGCTTGGAGATAACCCAAAATTAGTTCTCAGCAGGTGGGAACCATTCTGGGAGCTTAGGAGAGTAAGCTCTTCTGAAGCAGGACCCAGCCTTACCCAGCTGCCTGGAGGAATCATTGCGGACTCCAGGACCCCTCAGGAGTCACTTTTTGACATTGTTTATTGCTTATGCTAAGTGCCTTTTACTTAGTAGCATCTACTAAGCAGGGTGGCTCCTGAGCCTCCTGTGCTGAGTGTAGACTTTCTCTTTTTAAAAGAAGCACTGATACATTTCAAAAGGTAACAAGTTCATCTTTGAGGTTGAAGACCTCAGTTAACATGTTAAAGTCTCTCCCACCGCACCGGGGACCACACTCATGGTACCTCTGGGCTTGTTTGGGACAGTGCTTGAACCCTGCAATTTAGAGAAACAGTTTAATACCACCAGGGGGTCTGTGTCTGGGAATCATTTAGAACTCATGGCTCCATGACACATTAGTGACCAGAAACAGTGAGGGATGCTTACGTAGGAGAAGGGCGCACATTAGTAACAGAAAAGGCTGCTCTGTTGGACTGAGGGAAAAGACTTCTGCTTTGTAATTTAGAAGAGACTTCTGATGTTTTAATTAACAACTGGTATCGGAAATTTCAACTATCCACTCACTGGTTGATACCATTCTTCAACCTTTATCGTAACATTTAGCCTCAGTTTCTCTGGTAGAGTAAAGCAAGACAAAATTAGGCGACCCCTGTGGTAGCGGTGATTCCAGGACACTAAGCCTTAAGTGACTCTCCCCCACGCCCCCTCAGACATCAAGAACACCCAAAAATAGTCATGTCATAAAACGACTCATTTGAACTTTTAAACCATCCGGGCTGATTCAGATGTTGGGTGCTTTGGGAATTTTTTTTTATCCTGCATGTTAGCCAAAACTCATTTCAGTGGCACGAGCCTGTCTTTCCGCCATCTGTGAATGCTTCCACACCTCTAGGCTTTCCTAAGTGGACCCAGGTTACCTTTTCTCAGTTAGCAAACAAAGCATTAGACGCGTATAGACTTCATGTGTCCCATGAGCTACGTTTATAAACGATATAAATCAATTTACTTGTAACTAATTACGTATATCTGAACAGGTATTTAAATCAGTTTTGAGAGAGCCTTATTAAAACCTGTGTGATTAATAGGGCTTCTTCTAAGAATGATCCAGACCTGCGATCCCTGGTCCCCAACAATTCTTAGTATTCTGTAGTCAATTGTGAATTCACAGCTACCACAAACTGCTTAATCTATTACCAGAAAGCAAAGCCAAGTGGGAGGCCCTGAGGACAGAAACAACAGGTGATCCTGACACATAAGAATGTCACCATCAGCTGTCACAGAAATGTGGTACATTGTTAAAAAACAATGACATCGTGAAATTTGCAGGCAAATAGAACTAGAAAGTATCATTCTGTGTGGAGGAACCCAAACCCAGGAAGAAAACCATGGTATGTACTCACTTATAAGTAGACATTAGCTTTAAGTAAAGAATAATCATGCCACAATCCCCAGACCTCTTTTATATGGAGGGAAAAGAAAACAGGCCAAATATCAAAAATATCTCAAAGGGAGATAGATGAGTCCCTCTGGGGGGAAAATAGAATAGATTATTTAGGTGGACTGGGAATGGGTCATTATGGGAACAGGAGGGATCAGGCTGGGGGTAGAGTACATAGAAGGGATGGAGGGAGAGAGTACTGGGAGAGATGATTGGAATTTGGGGTCATTTGGATGGTGATATTGAAATCTAGTGTAGTGGAAACTCCCTGGAATCTGTGAGAGTGACCCTAGGGAAGTCTCCTAGCATTGGAGGATACAGAGTGTGAACTGCCCATCTTCTCTAACCAGGCAAGGCTCCTAGTCTTGATCAGTACCTAGTTGCCTGCTTCCTTTTTTCTTAACCTTTAATTTCTTTATTTCTTCGCTTTATGTTCCTGAAGTCCCCCTCTCCTCCCAGCTATACTATAGCCCTTCCCTTTCTCTTCCTCCCCTTTTTCCTCTGAGGAGGGGGACTTCCCCCCTTCTCCATTGCATCACTGCCCCTGCCCCCAGCACATCTAATCACTGTAGGACTAGGTGCATCCTGTCCCACTGAGGACAGACAAAGCAGCCCAGTTAGGGGACCAGGATCCACAGGCAGTGGCCTGCTTTATTCTAGCACCCAGTGCACAGGAGTTGTATGGGACCCCCCCCCCATTAACAATCATGAAGAGAATATCTCAAAAATTTGTGTATAAATCAATCTCATGGAGGCATTTTCTCAATTAAGTTTTCTTCCTCTTAGATATGTGTAGGTTTATGTCAAGATGACAAAAAAATCTACTAACCACTCTGCAAACAAGCAGATGAAATATGAATAGCAGCAAAAATGCTTCCACAAACGTAGCTCGCTCTGTCAGCATAGTCATCACTCTTATAACATTTCCCCATTGACCCTAGGCTTCCTGTGGGTCTGTGATTATGGCTGTTTCTCCCTGTGCCTAGTAAGGAGACTTGGACATTGCAGCAGCTCAGAAAGTAGTTGTTGAGTTTATGATGTGATGAGGATCACATGAGTATTTGACATACTGTGTTTTATAATTAGCCCTTTTCTCTTTCTATCTACAGAACGTAAGTGGGTACTGGATTATAACGTCTAATACATTCATTGCACACATGAGTTAAGAGGATTCAGCAAGGAGAAATGACCAGCCGTAGGGAACTATGGCTGATGCCCATGGTCATTTTAGTCAGAACTGAGCCTCCGAAATCTACCAGGCATTAAGGCAGCGGATGTTTATGGAAATTAATGGCCACTAATCTTCTCATTTGGCAAGGACATCATACCTTTTGGCATCTGATCTTGCCTGGGTATATCCTTTTCAGTACTATGAAAATTTTTTTCCAAGTGAGAGGGTAGAAAGAAGCTTGTAAACACCACCTCTGCACATCAGTTCCTGCCAAGGCCTGACTTCTTTGTTGCTTGCTCTTCTCGTTCATGAACTGCCGGTGGAGGCTCTGGTTAGAAGCCAAAGGGAGTATGAAGAATTGTCCCAGGTAAGATCACTCTCATTTTCTTAATGGTCTATTACACCCCCCGCCCCACCAGATCGACTAGACAGTGAGTAGAGTATTGGCTAGGACTAGGTAACTTGAAGTCAATCAATCACTTTCTGTAAGAATCTCTGGCTTCCAACTCTGGTAATGTTCTCCTTTGCTGCCTGAGCCTTGTCCACATTCTAGACTCAAGTGGATTATGCTGAATGATCATGGAGTCAGGGTATGGTAATTTAGCATGCCAAAACTCATCTCAATGCCTCATGTGACTCTACAGTGGTCTGAAGTCTTCTCAAACAATTGGAAAGAGCTTAGATCCAAGGCTAACTGTCAGTCATTCAATTTAAAATTGTTGCTTAGCATCAAGTTGCCCCATCTCATTTTCACATCACCTTCATTGATTTCTCTATTTTACCTCCTCTCCCTGTCCCACAGACAAAGGAAGCCACCAACCAATCATCAAAAAAAAAAAAAAAAAAAAAAAAAAAAAAAAAAAAAAAAAAAATCAAAACTCCCAACCTCTCAAAGACGTTCCTGAAAGAGAAGCAAGACAGATGGGAGGTTGCCTGACAAAACAGGGTAGGTCAGGTACACAGATAACCAAGAAGTCAATTGTGTTGTTGAGAACTTGCTTTGGTACTGAGCTCTAGTTCCAGGGATGCTTTATTGACTGTGTGACTTTGGGAATGTCCTTTGCACCATCTAGCTCTCTATGCCTTGGTATCAAATGGGCACACCAGAAGCCCAAATATTTTAAATTAGAATCTAAAGAAATAATTTGGAAGCCTGAGAACCTTTGTTCATCCAGTTTTCTAGAAGGAACCAGGTTTTACCTCTATGTGCATTTTAAGTTTTATTTTGTAGTGTTTCTTCTCTTTTTAAAATTTAATTTTTTTAAAGATTTATTTATTTTTATTTCTATGTGTAAAATGAGGCTGTCTTCAGACACACCAGAAGAGGGCATTGGATCCCATTACAGACAGCTGTGAGCCACCATGTGCTTGCTGGAGAATTATATTCAGGACTTCGGAAGAGCAGTTAGTGCTTTTAGCCACTGAGGCATCTCTCCAGCCCTATAGTGTTCCTTATGAGAATATTTCCAGAGCTCTTGCACACACACAGGAGGACTCCTCCTCTACACTCATTTACACTAGCATTTTTCTATGCTGCCACACTACACACATACTATCTTCTTTGCTTTCTTGCTCTACTAGACAACAAACACTTATGGCAGGCACTGGATCTTGATGTTTGTTTATGGGCAGAGCTGTTTATAACTAGCATTTGTTTATTGCCAGTGTCCTGATATTTATTAATAATCTGTTAATACTTTGCGTATTCTTCATGCTTAGAATAACACATGTCATATATTTTGGAGGTGAACAACAGAACCGTTGTGTAAATCATTTTCTCGACACTTACAGTGATGAATTTCATCACTGATTTTCCTGTCCATTTTCTCAGCTATTCTGTGACAGCCCCCCAGAAGCAGACAGCATTTTCCTACTGTGCGTGCCCAAACCACAGGAAGTCCATTCATGTTTCCACAAAAATGACTGGCACACCAATTGGCTGGTTTCGCGATAACAAATATGGTAAAGACATAAGTTTGGCACAGTCGGTCTTGGGTTCCACTCAGTTTCAATATTTAGAAGGTAAATCATTTCAGGCAAAAATATGCTTCCTCTCTCAAGATCGCTCTTCCTTCCTTCCTTGCTTCCTTGCTTTCTTCCTTTTTTCTCTCTTCTTTCTTTCTTCCTTCCTTCCTTCCTTTCTTCCTTCCTTTCTTTCTTTCTTTCTTTCTTTCTTTCTTTCTTCCTTCCTTTCTTTCTTTCTTTTTCTTTCTTTCTTTCTTTCTTTCTTTCTTTCTTTCTTTCTTTCTTTCTTTCTTTCTTCCTTTCTTCCTTTTTTTGAGAATCAAATAAAAAACCCACACCATTAGCACCTTCCAGAGTTGGTATGAAGATCACATAAAGGTTTGAGAGAGAAAATACTCTGCAAATTGGTGCCCTATAATGGGTTTTTTTTCCCCTAGTTCATTCAATATTTTTCTTTTTTACTTTCTTAATTAAATACTCTGTATTCATATTTGAGATGTTATCCCTTTCCCTCACCCTGCTCCCATCTCTCCTACCCTCCCATTTGCCTTCACAAAGGTGCACTCACTCCTAATCACCCTCTCCACGCCATTGCCTTGGCCTTGCCCTCCCTAGACCAAAGGATTCTCACATTGATGCCAGATGCTGCTGTCTTCAGCTACACATGCAACTGGATCAATAGGTCTCTCAATGTGTGCTCAAAGGTTGGCATTTTAGTCCATGGGAGTTTTGGAGGGTTTGGTTGGTTGATAATGTTCTTCCCATGAAGAACAACCCCTTTCAGCTCCTTCAGTTCTTTCTTTAGCACCTTCTTTGGGGTCTCCATGTTCAGTCAGATGGTTAGCTGCAAGCATACTCAGCTATATCTATATGACTCTGACAGAGTCCCTGAGGAGGAATCTTTACCTGGTTCCTGCCAGTAAGTACTTCTTGGCATCAGCGATAGTGTTTGAATTTTGTGGCTGCATATGTAGTGGATCCCCAGGTTCTTGATGTTAATGTTGAATGATGTATTTGACCCCTTACCTTCCTGTTAAAATTCAGTTGAAGCATCTTTGGAAATAGCTGTGTTGTTATGAAAGTGCAGCTCCTTTGGATTAACAGTAAGGAGAAGGAAGTGGAAATCTATTGTGCTATCTTGTTCACACTTTAAGACATTTTTCAGAGTCAGGAGAAACAGGGAATAAGACTTAAATAGACTAGAGTTGACCAGGGTCAAGCCAGAAATTGTGGAGTTCTGTATTCCCTACAGAGACAGATGGGAGATGATTTTGGTCATGTCCATTGGTCTAAACTCAGGCTGTGGTGATGAGTAAAAGTGAGTCAAACCATCTTGGGCTTAGAATAGGTCAAAGGTCATAGGAATGCACAGCTTTGAAGTCAATACAGATCAGAGTTCTTTGCTTGATTTCTCACAGCTGGATGGAATACAAGTGAAGAAATGTCATTTGTCATTATATTTTTCTCTCATATTTTCTTCTTAGATTTCTTTCATTGACAGCAAAAGATAATGGTGGTTAACATTTATAGAGTTGTAACATTTGAACTGTTTGTACGTACTAAATCTCTCATTCATTGCTACGAACCCATTGGATTGATTCTATAATTACTCTATTCATTTCAGATTAGAAGTGTGAGGAAAATACTGTGGTACACAGGTAAGACATAGCAATGGAAGAATTCAAGTCCACTAAGATTCCACTTCACAAATTGTTAACAATATTGTGGGTGTGCAGTATATATTTAATTGACAATCACCCAAAGGCAATGCTAACTTTCTTAGACTCGGGGTTTATGGTCAATGATTATGGAGTCTGAGCATGGTAATCTAATGAGGGGAATTTGGCTATGTTGCTTTGGCCTCTTGAGTAACACGAGACAGCAAAATGACTGCCTCTGCTAAATCTGAAATTGTGTGGCTGTCTAGCATGATCTTAGTTCCAATCCTAATCCAATCACTATGCTTGAATAGGAAGGGGACTCAAGGCGAATTATTCATTTTCCTAGATTCCTCGGTTGTAAAATGTGCAAAAATCACTGATGTTTCCTGACATCATTCTTACCGTTAAGAAACAACAGTGTCAAATGACTATGCTGTTTCTTGTATTCTGGGGCTATTGGCTATTAGAAACCAGGGGCTTAGTCTATTCTGAGGATTTCCTTTTTTCCTTATTTGTCCGTGGAAAAGATAATCTTGGACATACATTCCATAAATGTGCTCATTCAAGTATGAAAGGTTTATAAATGAATAAGAAAACAAGATGTACATATTTTCTTTTTCAGACAGACTATGAAGATCATTACTTGGTCAACTTGTAGTGATCACTTTTCTTACACGACTTTCATGAATTACCCCTCTTTATTTACTACACATATACAACACACACACACACACACACACACACACACACACACACACGTGTGTGTGTGTGCTCATGCAATTTACCAGAGGCAAGATATTTCCCTGCATGGATGTTCAATGTGCTCTGAGAGATTAATATCTAAGAGAAATGTTATGAATTGCCTTTGAAAAATAAAATTCCCTTGGCCTGCCCTCCAACAGCAACAAAAATAGCAGCGATTCGAGATCCAGATCACTGATCTTTCATTGTTTTCTAAGTAGGATGATTCCTCCATTCATAGTCAGATGATTTCAGCAAACTCAGAAACAGAATTGCCCTCATCAGGACCTGGGGTTGGTGGACTAGCCTCCTGTAGCTATACAAATCATCCCTCTTCCATGTGTAGAGCACCCTAGGCTGTCCCCTCTGTTCTCACTAAGCATCCTTACCCTTACCTCTTTCCCATCTGCTATGGCCTGAATATTCTTTCTTCATTCCTGTCCTCCAGCTCATGTTGGAACCTGATTGTACTGTGTCAGTGTTATCAGGTGTTTGGGACATGAGGGTAAAGACTTCAAAAATTGATTCATGTTTTTTTTTTTTTTTTTTTTTTTTTAAATGTGGATAGGTAAGCCATTCGGGAGGGCTGTCAGCCAGTTTCCCCTTTCCCTGGACTGCATGTCCTCCTGCATTTCGTCATGTTTGGAGTATCACAGTCACAAAGCTCCCACAAGAAGCAAAACAAGCATGGCATTTCCTGGTTCCTAAACTTCTCAGCCTGTAAAATCACAAGTCAAAGTAAGCATCCTTTCTAAGTTACCCAGTGTCATATTTGTTATAGCAATGAAAGCAGGTTAAGAGATCACCTTCCAGCCTACTGCTGGAGTATTTGTATTACGTTGCCATGATTTCAGCTTTCACATGGGGAATCCTCTGGGTTATAAGTGACTTCTTCCCTAAAGTGGGAATGGATAAACCCATTTGGTTAAAGTTGCCCAGCCTGTGGCTTGACTGGGGGGAATCTCCACGTGGGAACTACTGAGCTCTTTGATGTCCATTGAAAAATCTGTCTATAAGGAATGTCATTCTATGACCTTTGTGGGTTTGATATATATTAAAAGTATACTTTAATGGTTTGCCTGGGTTATCATTTTGAGAGGACTGGTGAAGGGTTTTGTATGCATCTGTGGGGAGCTTCCTTAGAAAGGATTAACAGTGGAGACCGTGACTGGTGGATAAAGACCATTTCTGAATGAGTGAGGTTCATGGGTCTGAATGCGATAAAAGTAGAAAGAAAAAAGCTGTGTGTGTGTGTGTGTGTGTGTGTGTGTGTACACCATTTTTTCAGAGCAAGTGTATGTATGGCTGTCATTGTCTTTTGATGTTAGACTACTAGACTCCCAATTTCTTTGTTCTGTCAACATGAAGCACATCAACTCTCCATGGAGCTTTCAGACCTTCAGCATCAGAATAAGACTGTTGGACTGTGCCCCTAGATTCTCTGCTTCTTCAGTGGCCATTGGGGGAAAAAAACTTATTTTTTTGTGTAATCCAATCAAAAAATTTCTGGTTTTATAATATGTGCATCTACTCCCTTGGGTCTTCTAATTCATAGTGTACTCACAGTTCGAAATGAGTCAGACTTAGATTGCTCTCATCTCTGCCTCTTAGTATTGGGTAACCCCTTTAAAACCCCCTTATTTCGTTCCCATCTCTGTAAGAATAAAGTGAAAATACTTACTTCATTGGTTTAATAGCATGCTCTCAGGAGAAGAGCTCATAGTTTTGTCCCAGTGCACTTCTGTATGGCTGTGGAGGATGCTTCCAGATATGGTAGACATATAGGGCACTGACTACGAGAAAAAGTCTTGTCCCGTGTATGTTGTGTCATTAAATGGACTAATATCCTGAATGTAAGATGGTGGATATCCATGTACTAACTCCTGGGACCTGTGACTATAACCTTGTATGACAAAGGGAGTATTGTGGTTGTAGAAGGGTGAAGGATCTTGAGAATTGAGAATTGCCCTGGGTGTAATTGCATATGTCTCATTGGAGGAAGTCATGGTGGGTATTGACTACCCAGGAGAAGAATGTGATATGTTAAGGGTACATAAATATATAGCCTTGTGGCAACAGACTATGTCATGCCAGTGATCACCAGAAGAGGTAGGAGAGATTCTCCATGGAGTCTCTAGAAAGACTTTAGTCCTGTTGACTTTTTAAAGTTCATTACATAAACTCACTTCATGCTTGGCAACTCATAGCTGCAAGAGAATAAATTTCATTAGAACTAAGTCACTAATCATGGGTTATAATTTGATAAAACGTGAATAGAAATGAACCCAAGATAATAGCCAGAAGCTGGAAGGAACCCAGATGTCCTTCAGAAGACGAATGGATACAAAAATTGTGGTACATATACACAATGGAATACTACTCAGCCACCAGAAACAATGACTTAACCAAATTCTTAAGAAAATGGCTGCATCTAGAGAAGATCATCCTGAGTGAGATAACCCAGTCACAAAAGAACAGACATAATATGCAGTCACTGATAGTGGGATGCTAACCCCAGAGGCTTGCACTCCCCCAGAAACAACTCTCAGACTGTATGAAGTCCAAGAAATAAAGAAAACAAAAACTATACATATATTCACAAAACAAGAAGACTTTGACTATTTCCATGTTGCATTTTGTTTTGCATGTACTTTACGCTTATTGCAACTAGTACGTTTTCAATGCATACTGTCAAGCCCTTGAAAAAAATCAAGTACTGACTAAAAAACATATTCACATGGTTTTATGTAAAATTTATTTTAATGTCTGAAAAAACAGTACTGACAAAAATGTATAATTTTAAGCAAAAAATGTTTAAAATCTTTAAAAAAAATAATAAGCTGTTAGTCTTTTGTGTAGATGGAAATATCTCAAGAAACACTTCTTGTTATGATTAATAATTTGAGTCTTATTTGTAACAGATAAGAGACCAATGTATTTTCCATGTATTTTCATGTTAAAAAAAAATAAATCTTGTTTTGAAGACAAAAAAAAAAAAAAAGAATATTTGTTACAATATAGATTTAAATCAAAAAAGATTGTTTTTCTTTTGTGTAAGTATAAAATTAATTTTAAGTCGTGAAAGTAAAATTGGTTTTAGAACATAACTAAAATATACTGTCTTTAAAAAAAAAAAAAAAAAGAAAGAAATGAACCCAAGAACAGTATTTCTAAGTTATTGTTTCTGTTTTTTTTCAGGGCAGGGCTTTAAGATTTTTCAGGGTTTTTATCGGATTATCTGTGAGAGATGGTATTAGTTTCCTCTGAAATTTGGAATGACATCTTTACATTCTTTTGTTGCAGCTCCTTTAAGCTAATTTCATGGGGTGGGTCAGAGGACAGGGAAGAACAGAAGCGTTGCCTGGGAATTGTAGCCTTCACCCTCGGCCTGACAGTTTTTCCTGTGGTCTGTTGATATGGGAGCTTTGCAGTGTTGAGTGATTTAGGCCAGAAAGATGAAATCTGGACTGACACATTTCTTCCTTATCATCCCCGGGGCAGCCTGATTTCAGAAACTGTCAGGCTTTATCTGGATGGCTGTTCATCAATAACTCTAAGGACTCATCCACAGTACACTTGGTCAAACTGAAAAGTTAAGTGATGATTATGTCAAGCCACAGATAAGAAAGTGAGGCACCGAGCTTTTTCTGCCCATCCCACTCACTATGGGACAGCCTAGGCCTGCATCCATGTCTGCTTATCCTGACTCAGCATCCCATGTGGAGAAAGGCCCTCGTCTAGATTTTCATGAGAACTACACAAACTCTTCTCATATACTGCTCCTAAACTCCTCTCACACATCTGGTTCCTTCTACATAGACAGAGGAAACATCAAAGGGGATCTCAGAGGAGTAAATAAAACCATGCCAGACTCCTTGTTTCCTTAGTACTTCTGAAAACAGCCCACAGGTCTGATCTTTCTCTTCAGTTTTTCTCTCTGCTTTCCACTGAGTTCAGCAACCTTGGCTGATGTGGCTGTGGTATCTGGGGACTGGAGATCTGCTGTTGGAGACACCCACCCAGTAAGCTTTCCAGAAACTATCTCATAGAGCGCCCTCCATACAAGGAATTTAAAGACTTTCCAGATCCCCAGGAACACCTGTCTAGACCAGTGCTGGACTGGGCTTATGGATGAACGGTACATGAGAGTGCTCTCAAGTGGGGATAGAAAGATGACTCACTATTTGAGGCAGATGATAGAAGCTCCCCTTTGTGGAAATGCTTTATAAGGAAATGACAGCAAAGCTTCCATAATCTCTGTGGAAAGGCAGGGCTGGGAGCCAGGATGAATCTGGGAGACAGCTGCATGGTAAGAGCAATCGAAGGGGGCTTCCTTTGAAGTGGACTCAATCAGGGGCTCAGCTATGTAGAAAAGCATCGCCAGGCAAGACTTGCAGAGAGCCTGGTGTAAAATGCTGAAGTCAGTAGTCAATGACCTCGCTTTTGATGCAACAGGAAGTACTTTGGTTCTTTTGCAAGCTGTGATCTTATTGACATCAGTCTAATAAGTGACCTGTAATAAATTGCCCTTGAACAGTATAATTGGCCCATAAGAATGTCGTTAAACGTGGGACATTCTTATCTATGTTTGAAAATCTGTGACAGAGATAAATTTCACACTCGGGATTTGACTAAGTTTTAAGACTTTTCCCACTGTCTGTCTTGTCACGGAAGTCATGAAGGGCACTGTGTTGAGAGCCATGGCTAATTGACTGTATTCTCTGATGCCTACACTGCCTGCAGGAAGGTGGCTGCTCTGGTTCAGGCGAGGGATTCCATGTCTGTAAGTAAAGGCTTGGCTCTCCGTGTGGTGGAGTGGATCGATGGATCGATCGTTAAGGCACAAAGCCTTGTGTGATTTCCCTGGGTTACTGGGAAATGCGCTCTCAAAAGAAAGTGGGACATTCTGGCTTCTGTCTATGCTTCCTGCCTAAGATGTGAGCTCTCTCTCTGTCACACATTTCTGCCATCTTATACATCTTCAGTATATGTCCAAACCAATGACATTGTCTGGTCTTGGACTCAAACTTCTAGAAATGTAAAGCAAGTTAAACCTTTGTCTCATCAATAGTCTGTGTCAGGCATGTCTCATTATAATGCTACTAATATTACACGAACCAATGATTTTCTAAGAGGTGATACTGAGTATAACAGGATAGATATAGACCATAGCAGATGCGTTTGGAGCAAGAGGAAGGTGGTGTGGCGTCCTTGGACCAAGTACCAGGAGACGTATAAGGAAAATTAGTTTTACTTTCTCATTTCAAATACTCAGTATCATTGAGAAATGATACTCAGTTATCATTTGTTATGGTTTTATCTTTAGAACTTTACTTATACAAAACTAATTTAATCCTCATAGCAAATTTATGGATAAACAGTGTCATTATTTTAAGTGGACACTTGAGGAAGAGAAGTTATATGACCAAAAACGATAGCCACAGCTGGTGTCGGAGGTGCAATTGAGACTTAACTCTGTTAGTTTTGTGTTGGATTCTATTTTTATGGCTTCCTAAATGTTATATATGTTTTCATTTTATTAATTACAACACACACACACAGACACACACACAGGCACACACACAGACACACAGTCACACAGATACACACACAGATACATACACAGACACACACACATACACACAGACACACACACAGACAGACACACATAGACACACACAGACACACACACACACACACACACACACACACACACACACACACACACACACAATAGGAGGACACCAGGGTAGAAGACATGTTTTCTCATTCATTCTTTCATTTACTTGCTTGTTCAGTCTACACATATGAACAGAACACACAGGTCCTAGTAAATGTTGAAAATATAGTTGCAGGCAAGACAGACACAATATCTTTTTTGTGATTGTTCTTTTCCAGGATATACCTCATCAAGGGGTGAGTTTGATCCCCAATGATGTTTTGTGATACCTACAGATATTTTAGCTGCCACAATTTCAAGTTGCTATTAGCATCAAGTAGACAAAAGCCAGGAACTCTGCTAAAAGTTTGTGATGTACAGGATGATATACCAAGAAAAAGAACTATTTGGCACAAAATGTCACTAGCTCCAAATTTGAATAATGCTGATCTAGCAAACAGAGATAAAGATTGTGACAATTATCAGATAGCTCATATTCGAATGACCAGAAGTTAATATCATTGTAGCATACAGGACCATGGACAAAAGTTAGCTACAGACTTTCCATGGGACATTGTGCATGAGAATTTGTATGTGTGGTGAAATGTGGAACAGGCGACCTTCTTGCAATATAGTACTCTGATATGCAAGGAGATTTTCTTATTCCTTTTTTCAGTGTAAATGCATCCTGTGGTTCCCAGGCCTTGCATCAGAGCTGAGTTTAGAGGGAGCAGAACTGCTTGATTCTAGATTTAAATGCCCAGGCAATGAGGGTATTTGACGTGGCAGGGAAGAAGAAGACAGCAAACGGTTCCCAAATGTCCTGGACAAGCTAAGATTCTTGGGTTCCTGAATAAACCCTGTGGCAAGAGGAACAACTCACAACACAAGTGAAAGTGAATTCACTATGAATCACTTAGGAGGAAACTCAGAAAAATTGCTTGGTAAGAGAAAGCAAAGAAACTAGATCCATCTTGTCCTCAGTGTTGGAATGAACCATGACGAGGATACATGTGGGACATAGCTAGACAATAGCTAAACTGGAGGTGACAATAGCTAGCTTCCCATGGAGAACAATGACAGAAGAAGTTGTGGCTCTTCCTGTTTTTGGAGATGTCCCTGTTGGTTGTGGAGATGATGTCCACAGGTGAACCAAATTTTCCAGCCCCTAAGCATTCTATTCTGGAATTCATTGACTGACCATTTCCTTTCTGTAACAGAGTTTCCCTTCAATGGTGTTGAGAACAGTGGAAAAGGAATTTGTTCCAGGGATTCTCAAGGGCTTTACTACTATCTGCCCCTGAGTAATCCAATACAGACAGCTGGTATTTGCTTTTGGTAAGCAAGAATAGTGCTCTTACATCCCCCCTTTAAGAATAATCTTTTAAAAATTATTTAAAGTGTATAATGTATATATGTGTATCATATGCATGTCTAGGGTCCTTGGAGACCACAAGGGGGTATCAGTCAGCAAAGGGCTTTGGATACTCTAGGGCTAGAACTACAGATGGTTTTGAGCAAGGCATGGGTGCTGGGAATTGAACCTGGGTCTTCTGGAAGATTAGCCACAGCTCCTAACCACTGAACCATTTTCCCAGCTTCATTCTTTAAGTCTTCAAAGACCCAGAAAGCTTTAAGTAGAACCTTGAGCAGCTCGGGACTCTCACCAACCTGCCTGCAGATATTTGTTATATGAATGAGTGATCGAGAATGATAAGTCTTGAGGTGCTAGTTGGATATGGAAATATGACTCATAGTATCCAGTTTAATTTGATGGAGAATTATTGATTACTTGTAAGCTTTTTTCAGGGTTAACAAAAATAATTCTGTTTCCTCCCATTGGTTTTTATTTGTGAGAAGTCATACAAGTAGAGTTGGAGCAGTTAGAATTTATGAATTATTAGATGTGAGAAGGCTAATTTTGTCTGAGTTCTAACTTAGTGGACAGGTACCCCCTAAGGCATCAATGTTTTGAATTTTACAAACACTTATTAGAGTCAGACAGATATCATACTTGGAGTACATGTAATGAAATCAAATTATGGAGATTGACAAATGAGCAATTTAGCTAGGAAGGAGTTTATTACCATAGAAATAGTGACTGCAAAACCAATGTGATAGGTGTTATATAAAAAATGATTGTTAGAGGCATAGAGAAGCATAGAGAAATAGGGAATCATACTTTTTTTCTTTGCTTAAATGGTTTAATATCTGGAAGCTCGCTATATTAGGTGAGAATGCAGGAAGAAAGTATGTATAACACTTGCTTCATATTCACTGAGCATACTTTAGCTGACCCAGGATTCACAGAAGACTTGAAACGTTAAAAGAGACAGGGTTTCTTCAATCACAGATCTTTCAGACTCAGAAGTGACAAGGCTGTGACACACACAGATACAGAAGCTCACACACACACACACACACAAACACACACACACACACACACACACACACACACACACACACACACACACACACACACAAGCACATTGTCTTAGTTTGGATTTTACTGCTGTGAACAGACACCATTACCAAGGCAAGTCTTATAAATGACAACATTGAATTGGGGCTGGCTTACAGGTTCGGAGACTCAGTCCATTATCATCAAGGTGGGAGCATGGCAGCATCCAGGCAGGCATGGTGCAGGAGGAGCTGAGAGTTCTACATCTTCATCTGAAGGAAGCCAGGAACAGACTGAGCATCCCCAGGCAGCTAGGAGGAATGTCTCCAAACCCACCCTCTGAGTGACACACTTCCTCCAACAAGGCCACACCTTCTAATAGTGCCACTCCCTGGGCCGAGCATATGCAAACCAAACACACATACACCTAGATACATAAGCTTACATGTGGTTGCAGAATGATGAATGTAATTTGAGGAGTGCCACTTTTGAATGTAGAATATTCCACATTAGAACATGTGTTTGAACACTTTCTTGGTCCCCAGTTGGTGCTGGGTCCTGTCGTCGGACCCAGTTGGAGGGGTGGGTCACTGTTGATGGAGCATGAAGTCTTTTGCCTGGTTGCATTTTCTGTGTGCTTCCTGACTGCACCCACAGTATAGTCAGCAACACCTTTCTCCTGCCGTCATACCTTCCCTGCCATGGTGGACTACATCCATAGAACTGTGAGCCACAATAAATCCTTTTGGAGGTTGCTTTTGGTTAGGCATTAGATCACAGCCATGAGGAAAGTACCTAAGAGAAAAAGCCCAGAGAGCATGGACTACTCCATGTTAATTCTCAGGATCTGGTTTTTGTTATTCCAATCAGCCCTAAGATGTGGGGATTCTAATCTCCAGTTTGCTGAGGAGTTAACTGAGAATCCCCACTATAAGTTGCCTTTTCAGTGTTATATAACAGGGAGAGTGGTAGACTGGGGATTAGAACTCCGGACTGTCCAAAGTGAAGTCTATACTGTCAAGCTCAATAAATCAGTGTTCTGAATTTCATGGGGCACAGCTCTCCCCCAGCCCTGCAGGGAAAGCTTAAATGATTAGGACCATGTGTTTTAAAACATGCTTTCTCATCCATCCAATACATGTCACTCACTTAGGGGTTCAGTTTGTGCCATCTCACGTTGATTCATAAGTGTGGGCCGATCCTGTCTAGATGAGAGCTTAGAAGCCCGATTTGCAAACTCAAGCCCATCTGCTTCCGTTTGAAGAGGATATTAATTGCAAATGCTCTTGATAAGATAAAATACTTAGTTGAATAAGCTCTGCTTTTTTTTTTTTTTTTTAATAGCATTGGTAATAGGCACCAAAGTAAAAGACTAGGAGAACCCAGTGGCTCAGAATTCTGCTACTTAAATCGTGGAGATCAGGTTTCATGTTTATTTGTATTCCATTTATCTTATTTGTTTGTGTTGTGTTGTGTGTGTGTGTGTGTGTGTGTGTGTGCTCGCACGCATGCTCAAACGCTCATATGAACATATGTGTATGTACAGAGGTCGGAGGCGGATACTGGATGGCCTGTTCTATCAACTCTCTACCTTATTCTCTTGAATCGGGTTCTCTTTGAAACTGGAGCTATGCTGGTGGCCAGCAAGACCATCCCCGCCTCTCACCACACTGGGGTTGCAGGTACTTCTGGCCACGTCCAGCATTTCATGTAGGTATCGGGGATTTAAACTCAGGTCCTCAAAGATGCAGAGCAAGTGGTCTTACCTGAGAAACTATCTCCACAGGTTCAAGATCGGGGATCTAAGTCAAAGCTCAAGGACTTACCAGCTGTATGTGCTGGGCAAGAATGTCCACCAGCTGAGCCCCAGTCTTTATGTACGAAGTGGAGCTAAGTGTGCGGTCCTTCCTTCTGTGAGCTTAAAACAGGATGTGCCAAGAAGCTCTGTCCTGATTCCTTCTAGATTTACTCTTTTTTAACAAATGCCATTTGATATTTTGGCATTCTTTTGGCCTCAGTTTGCCCAGGGCTGAGATTCTAGGAACTACCTTCTCCTGCCTTACCACTGCTGAGGTTTTACTTCATGTCTAAGACAGCATGAGGGATTGTAGACTCACTGTATTCTCCTGTGTCCTTAAATTTTCCCTTGATCATGAATAGGAAGGTGTTCTAATTTGTTGCACTCTGGGGATTCTCAACTGGCTATGATTTTTTATCTGCCTCACCAGAAAAATTCAGAGTTAACTGGAAATGTTCGAAGCTGGTCAGAGTTGCTGTTGTCTACCTACAATCGACAGAACAGGGTCACCTTCCCTGCAGAGAAAAAAAAATGTCCGAAGTGTATGATCTTGCAACCCTGGTCTCTGTCTCAACACACATGCGCACTTGCATGTACAACACGCACGTGCGCATGCACTCCCACACGGATGTCCCACATATCCGTACGCACACATGCACACGTTTGGTTCTCTGTTTCCTCTGCTTCCATGAATGAAACAGCAAACAGCGATTAGAGCCTGCCTGAGTGCCAGGATGACGTCATGCTGGGGGAGACCCACGCCTGCTGTGGCGAGACATTCTCTGTCCAAAGATCTCGCCATTTCCGTGCAGACCCTCTCACCTCACCGCCGCCTCCTCACATCCTGCTCTGGTCCCCCCTGGGAACCCAGGGAAACCTCCTGTAGCAGCCAGAGTTTCACTTAGTCACTCTCCCTATGGCCAGATCAGGTTACATGGCCAAGGGCTCTGGTGCTGACTAAAGTCTATGGGCTTGATCTGGGTTGGCTCTTTACCTTCCAAGATGTGCATTGGCAACCCGGCAAGGCTTGTTTGTAGCTTTCTGTCCTGAGGTAAGACGTTGAGAAATGCACAGAGCAAAAAGGATGCGCGGATCCTGTGTTCAGAGCAGAGTCGTGAGTCCGGGCAGTTTTGTTCTTATCCTTCGAGGTGGTAAGTATTCAGCAACCTTTTAAAAGAAATATACACATGATAGAGATTTCCACGGAATCTTATGGCTTGTGTGTCTTAGTTAATGATATTTGCTACAAGAGAATACCGGAGACTTGGTGTAGCTTTGGGAAAAGAGAGATTTACTTTTGAAACTTTCGCGGCGAATGGAGTTCAAGTTCTAAACACTGGCAGAGGTTCTGATGAAGACCCCCACCTGCCCTTCCGGGTTCACAAACAGTCAGCTTTTCACTTGCTTTCACAGTGGCAAAAGGAGCCGAAAAGCTCCACGAGGCTTCACTGGCAAGGGTACTAATCGAATTTACAAGAGACCTGTCCTCATGACCTGATTGCCACTCACATACCCCGCATTCTGATAGACCACTGGAGGTGATGCTTTCAGATATAAACTCAGAAGGAGAAAACACATTTATTTTTCTGCAGTTTTCACAGACTAACACTTGATCTTCAAATTTCGAGCAGCCATATATAATGCATTTGGTGTTGCATTAAGTGTGCAGCGCAATCTCTTCCGCCACCCACAGCCCACAAGCGGCGGCCGTGGATTGCTATAATTTCAGAGTTGATATCATCGAGGGCCAATGATCTCGTCTTAATTAAAGAGGGGCAGCTCCCTGTAGAAAAGCTAGCTTTCCAGCTTGAGTCTCACCCCCTTCCAGATCTAGTTTTTAATACCCCATAAGATGCCTCTTACAAGGTACTTTCTACTGACGTAAGAGCTAATCTGTAGAAAGAAGAATAATCCAAGAGCTCCCAGCTGCAGGGAGGCCACTATCCCTCAGTGGGTCCTCTTGGCATCTAACTTTAGCAAATACAAGTTAATGTCCCCCATGGCATTTAAGCACCTGTACATCTCTGCCTGATTATATACCGAGACTGTCACTTTGTTTCTGGTTATAATGCTTGGTACCAGGGACTTACTTTAGTAGTAACGACTCTTCAGAATCTTCGTTAAGCATGTAAGATAGGACAGATCTCTAAGAATCCAGAAGAAGTCCTAGAACCTAGGGAAATAGGAGGTAGGAGTCATCCAGACTGACCCTCAAGGTGTGACAAAGATTAGTTGGTCTACCCCTATAGATGTTGCAGAAATGCTCAAAGCAAAGCCGTTTGGGTAGGGTGCTCTAGTGGGCATTCCCGAGTGTGCAAAGATGGGTGGGTGGGCATGGCAGAGAATCAGTGAACATTGGTGAAAGACAAGGCTAGAGCCTGTGATTGGACAGTAGAAAAGGAGGGCGGGCTGAGAGTTTTTGAGAGGAGGGAGAGATAGGAGAGAAGAGAGAAAGAAAGAAGATGGAGGAAGAAAAGGATGACCCAGATCCGCGCTGCTTTAAATAGCCACCGACAGCTATGAATATCTTATAAGGGATGGATAATTATTTATAGGACCATTTGTCTTATCTAGGTGAGCAGTTTATACCAATATCAATTGTTTATTGTGTGAACATTTTGTGGAGTGAGAAATTACTGATATAAATCTGATTGATAAATTACAAGCCCCTAGAGTTTTGATTTTGCCGGGTTACTGGGAATTGTGACTATAACCACAAGGGGTGGGTACTGGGAATGTGAGCAGAGTCTGCAGCAAGAGAGCTGGGAGGTGGATGGTGTCTGCATGCACCTTGCCTTGGAGGCAGCGAGACCACTGGGGCCAGAGGGTAGCCAGTGCTAGCCTGGGATGTTGCTTTTTTAAAAATTATTATTATTTAATGCAACAAATCAGGAGCCATGTTCAGAACTCAGGGGTATAGGAGCCTCTGAGATTTCATAGAGAATAACTTGCATTTATGTGGCATTTTGAACATAAACAAATATATAAGTTCAAATAACAATGTCATTTGGGGGACATTTTTCAGAGAGCCTTGTTTTGTGTAACTGCCCATAGTTGGGCCTGATGAGAAATTCTTGCTCTAGTAGTGATTTTTGTGTCATATGAGACATCTTTTGCCAGGATGTGAAGGAATTCCACCAGCATCTGTTTCTTAAAGTTGAACTCCTCATAAAACGTCTGCTACCGATTCCAATCTTCAGCTGCTATGAAGAATGCCAAATAGGCACTGAGAAGTTCTCGGTCATTCTTTTGTTTGCCAATGACTCTCCAATACAATTATGTCTTTCCTTCTTCTATCCCCAAGGAGACTGATGGCTGCCTCTAATTTGCAGGGAAGTTTGCATTGTGGCCTTCTTGTTCTTTGAAGGCTTGGTACCCTCTGGCTATAAGTTTCTAGCTTATAAAAACGAGGATGGGAAAAAATGATGCAGTGGGTACTAGAACAGCAGTTGCTCCTTTGTAATCTGCTTTTGGCTAGGAAGTAAAGCCACATGGAAGAGATTTGATAATGTTAACAAATGACACAATAGCAGTGAGAGAGCCAGGAAGTGCTTCTTTCCACACTCCAGTGATGCGCTTTAGGAGCTAACCATTCTGGGAAGAATGCCTTCTCATGTTGTCTAAAATGCAACCTCATCTTCCAGTGCTCAACCCGAGCATCACCTGCCCTTTAAAGCATTCCTCAATCTTCAGCTTTATTTGGTGGTTCTACTCCCTGATTACTCCACTTTGTCCAGATCCTCTATAATAGCTCCCATATGCATCCTCTCATGTGATTATAAAAAACGAGGAGAAAAACATTTATTACGAGCTTTTTTGTGTCAGGTACTGAGATAATTGCTTTATATGTTGGATTTCACAGAGTCTTCTTTAAAATGCTATGAACAGATGTTAATGGCCCCATATTAAAAACAAGTCAATGGCAGATTGTAGATTTTAAGCATCTGGGGGACTAAAAAATGTCTCATGTTCTACCAGCTTCTCAGTTACAGTAGGAATAAGGTGATTTCCACTGAAATATTTTGCTTCCTTTTTATTCCAGCTCAAGTAGTACAATATCCATCCAAGTTTTATTTTATAATAGAAAAATGTACTAGAAAGATTTAGCAATTGTGTATCCTAGGGATTAGGGATTTAAATATATCGGGGTCTTGCTCTCAGCACATACCCCAAACTAAGGAATGTGTATTGTTCTGTGTATCACTATGATAGACTTTTGCTGATGTCACGGAATATTCCAGGATTACTTTGGCAAAACCTGGCTTCCAAGCAGCTGTGTGTCATTGGGTGGGCACATCTTTGGCATCTAGGCTATTCCATCTTTGCCTTCATCCCTGTTCTCTCTTGACTTTTAGAGACTATTATGGAATTTTTCTTTATGAGACAGCTTATAAAACACAGCCCCTCTGTATGTAAATCTAACTCTTTAACCCCCCCCTCTCTCTCTTTGTGTGTGTGTGTGTGTGTGTGTGTGTGTGTGTGTGTGCGTGTGTGTGCACGTTCATGCACACATGCACATGCAGCTTTGGGGAACAGAAAAGTGAGAATGGTTTCCATTCTCTACTCCTTTATCTATTCTATTGGAAAAGTCCCCTCAAAGGAAACACGATCTAAGCTCTTCTTTTCACAGTTTAGAATGGAGTCCTTCATTTTGGAAAGGTGAATATGAAAATTTCAACTTTCATCTATGATTAGCATTCCTGCTTAGATGTTTAAAATTGCCAGGGAGCATTTGTTAGTCCTTATGACTTAGAGGCACTGGGTTTTCTATTGAAAGGAATGAGATCCCACTGGTGTGATGAAACTATCTTTACCATTTCCAGGGGAGAAAACTGGGTGGCCCTAATTAGTTAATGGTAGTGAAAAAATCCATTAATTTTTTTAATCATCCTGAAAAAAATGCATCTTTTAGAGAAGTATGTAATAGTTATTCAACTGTAATAATAAAATGTATTTATTTCCTTAATGCGCACCCTCTCATTATTTGCTTATTGTTGAACATTGTTGAACATTGTGCTCAGAAGTGAGGGACTTAGATGAACCATGGTGCCAATGGCTCTGAAGACAGACAAGCACACACGTGAGAATTGTAAACTCAGGTGATAAGTGTTACAACAGAGCTAACAGAGCACGTAGGAACCAGTGGTGGCTTCAATGTGGGAAAATGTTGCTAAGGATGCATAAACTTGAACATAAGTTAGAGTCAAAGAAAAGAAAGCAAACTGTCAGCACCCAAGGCTCTGCCTTGCCTGGTCTAGAGCTGCAAACATTCTGCATTGGAGTCATGGATTTGGACTGTAGAGGAGTGTTGGAGCCTTCACTGGTGATACACACTACCTTGGAAGGTTCTCTGATGGACCCTGGTGACATGGGCATGATCAGGAACTCTTTCCTAGAAATATATTAAGACACCATTCCAAGGTGTCAGCATCATGACCAAGGGTAGCTTCACACTTTAGAAAACCATTCTACCTGAAATGGATGCAGTGGAACACAGGAAAAATTTAAGGGTGAGTTTAGAATCAAGGACACTGATGAGGCCACTGTAGTCTCTTAAGTAAAAGAGAACATTGGCCTGTGGCAGGGTAGATGTTTTGAGCATGTTCTTAGGGAGGTTATAATCGTGATGCTATTCAGTAAGATGAGTGGCAGATAGAAAGAAAAAGTGATGGATACTCCAGTGGTCTCATCTCAGGATTAGGGATAACAATGGCCCAAGGGCTCCTCTGTGTGCCTGGCTAAAGGAAAAGAATATATTGGCACTCTGTTCTTTTCTAGATGTGACTTGTGGGCTCCTTTGATTTGATTTAATCTGATTCTTGCAGTTCAAGAAGAATGATAGTAATCACACTAGATAGAGAGACAGAATTGTGACTAAATACATGCAGTCAGGATGGCTCATGTAAATCAATTATTGAATTTTCTTCAGGCTATTTTCTGAACTTACATGAACCACTCAAACCACCTATGTGTTGATATCTATAAAAATTAGAAATTGTAGTTCTTACTTGACAAATTTCTTGGTAAAACAAATTGTATAAACTTTTATGTAAAAGAGTAGGTATCTGAAAAATATTGATTGAAAGAGATTATTTTTGTGGCTATTTTGGTTCATTTCTTCCTCTTGAAAGTTCATGGTCTCCATGGATGTTTTGTACTTTGTAGAATCATAGACCTATTTTTCTGAAGAGGTTAATCCATTCTTAGCTAGCACAGAGCTATGTTTTTTTTTTTTTTAAATCATGTCTTCAATCTCAATAATTCATTAATTAACACTTCAAATTTTTTATCTTGTTTTACCTGTTCATGTTTCTCAGAAAGTCAAATTTAAATTCTAAATTCCTGGGCAAAGGCTTTTCTATAGTCCAGATGTCTATCTGTATCTCAGACTTCAAGAAAATCGCCTGTGTGATGATTTTGGGAGCTTGGTTCTTTGGGAATTGATTAGGACGTGAGACGTGAGACAGACAGAATTAATAACTCTTATAAAAGAGGTCCAAGGGAGCTGCCTCTTTCTTTGTGTCACTTGTGTGTACAAAGCTAAAAGATACAATCTAAAAACTGAAAAACAGACCTTCACTAGACACTGATACAGCTGGCGACTTGGCCTTAGATTTCTCAGCTTTCATAATACTGATAAACAAATTTCTTCTGTTTAAATCATCCAGCCTCTGGTACTTAGTAATAGCTTGAATAGAGAAAGGCAGCTTTCAGGATCTTTTGCCATCCAGGGTCACCTTGTTTTTCTGCCTCTACTTTCTTTGTACTGATTCCATTGTCTTCTTGATCCAAGCTGGCCCTTTTATGCATAAAAATTCAAATCACCTGTGTTCACGCTAGACTGTGTTACTGACTTTTTGTTCAAGTGAACTGATCACCATCCTCTCTTATTGCTAGCAACTTAATAGGTTTTTCTAATGCAGTTATGAGGATATCTTGGTCATTTATTCATGAGTATTTTTCAGATCTAATAACCCATGAGCAGAACTCAAAGGTAGGGCCTATGTTTTCTTAGTAGCTCCCAATCCTAACCTAGAACTTAACACGGAGTCAGTGGTCAGAAAAGGGTTGCAGAATAAATAAACACAAACGTAAATACCCCTTAAACTGGAGGAATAGCAGATAGATGATAGTTTTTGTTTCTTTTTCCTTTTTTTGTTGTCTTTCACTATTTTTTTGGTCTTTATAGCTATTCAGTAATCTACCTGGAATGTTTCAGGAAATGATCAAAGAAGAAAAGGATCTCTTAGGAAACTGGGCAACCCTCTGTGTATTCTGCAGAAAAAATTGTCATATATACCAACATGATATATATATCATGTTGGTGTCAGTGTCTGAGTGGGATCATTTGTGTGTATATGTGCACATGTAAGCACATGTATGTGGAAGAATCCAGAATACATCCTCAGGTGCCATTCTTCTAGAGCACCTTCTACCACTTAAAAAAAATTCCAGAAATAAGATCTTTGCCTGCATCCTTCTCACCGGATGGTTAAACTGGCTTCCCCAGGGATTGCTGTCTCCCCTTTCTCCACCTCCTAGCACAGGCTGCCAGGCCTCATCACTTTCTCATGAAGATTATGGAGATCAATCGCAATCCTTTCTTCTTGAATGATTTATTTGAAAAACTACTGAAATAAAAAGAAATATATGAATATCATGTCCATAAAAGCTTGTGCGAATACAGCACATTTTCATATTTGATGCTCTTTCACTGATCGCTTCATTACATCCCTCGGAAACAAAACATGTTTATAAGTCAATGTCAATGCATCTGTAATGGTCTGTGTTACATTCAAATAGAAGATAATTTCTTCTAGACTGAGTTATCACAAGAATTACTATTTGTGCCCAATTGGCTAAACTACAGTGCATTTATTAAAGTTTTGGTTGATACATAATGAAACATAAATTTATTTTGGAATGCTTCTTTGGGTGAAATCATTGGGCTTTTAAGTATAGACAACACACTAGAATTAGAATAGAATAACTGTTACTGTTTTATGATAATTGAATTCCAATCATACTTTTGATTTTTGTTTGGAAACACTGAAAAACAAAGCCCATGTACAAAAATAAATCCATGGGAAAGAAGACTCTTTGTTATAACAAGATTATAATTTGTTTGTCATATGCTGACAATCAGAAGGGATCGATTATTATAAAAAATCTTCTGCTCAACTCAAAAATTAAGTGTGATGTTATATTTTGTGAAATAATTTCCAAAAAATGGTTTATGTCAATTTCCATTAAAATATGTTTTAAATCAACACATATGTAAACACATTGATTAGGTCTGGGACAATAACTTGGTACATGTAAATTTGTGATAATTAAATTATGGTAACCTGGTATTTATATCTCAAATAGTTATCATTTCTCTGTATTGAGGACCTTCAGAGACTTAATGGGTACCTGAATGTA
This sequence comes from Micromys minutus, assembly GCF_963924665.1. NCBI lineage: Eukaryota > Metazoa > Chordata > Mammalia > Rodentia > Muridae > Micromys > Micromys minutus. The sequence continues at coordinate 15,131,111 of NC_137963.1, read as the reverse complement.
GTTACATCGGAAGGTTCTGCAGCACAGCAGGCTAGCTATACTCTACAACAATTGTTATATATTTCACAGCACATCCTAATGATTTCTCCACTGCTATTTTAATTAGTTCTCAGGTCATTTTCATAAGACAAAAAGCTTGGTAGTCATCTGACTTGCAAGATCATCTGTTCCCAGGTCATACAACATTTATTCTCTTTCTCAAAATTTTAACAGAAGTTTAAATTCTATCTTAGTTTTATTTATTTATTTATTTTTACCCCATGGCAATTCAAGATAAAATGGGAGACTTAGCTTTATTTTTTCAGGGGAGAAAAGCATTTATGAAAATGTGTTCTAGCCTTAGAGAGTGTAAATGTAAATGAAGAAAATTCCCATAAAATTTTTCTCTCGACTGGGCCCACATTTGAGAGTACATTCAGTACAGTACTGTATTTTGAATTTTTCTATGGTTAAGTTACTTCTTTTAGATAGAAGATATGCAGAGAGATCTGTGAGTAGCTAGATGCCATGTTCAAGTTGACTTAGCTAGACCATTCTAAACTTCAGAAGCAGGATACTACATTCTGTATTTTAATGACCTAGATGGTTTTCACAAATAAGCTACAATTCAGTTGAATTCTTGGAATACCAAGAAATGAACTTCAGGTCTCACCTAATCTGGAGAATGAAATTAAGGGTTGTTTTTTATGTCAACTTGAATTGCTAGTGACTGCTTAGAGCTCTATGTCAAGAAGGATTTAGGGGACTCATCTTAGACTATTTGGAAATGCAGTGATTGATTAGTTATGCCTATTATGGGAAGTTGAAAGGAATGTCTCTCAATGCTCTGCATTTGTTATCCCTAAGCTGGCTGAAGGACATATAGTTCTTATCATCTGGACTGCTGGGGAAACATTCCCAGTGTGAGCAGAAAGCTTGACCACAATTCTATAGCTAACTAGTGGTTGGATGGGTAGAATTACTTTCCTTCTGTCCTTCAACATTTGCCATTCATTTTGAACTCGCTGGTAATATTTGAAAATGGAAAACATGGGGATGTTTTAGAGTTAGAAAGGAGCAAATGTTTTATTTTATTTTTGTGAAAATGTGAACTGTTATTTGTCATGGAATAGCAACTCTCTTTGCATTTGTTCTCCATGCTGTTTGATGAGAGGAAGAAGTGGGTCATCCATTTTATGAAACTAGTGAAAAAGTGGGTAATGCTGAGCTCAGTCTTGGCTGCCCATCCAATAAAGGTCAGGAAAAACCACAAGACATATAAGCAACTGTGTACACATCTGTCTATTATTTCTACCTCACTCTAGTTTAGGAACACAGATTGAGAAAGGAGAGCAGACAGGGGCTTGTGGGCTCTAGACTTTCATATTTATCTGTGGTGTCCATTCTATCCTATAATCTTACAAATCTATGTGGCCTGTGTCATACTTGTGCCATTTTGGTATCACCAGATTGTCATGGGAGCACATAGGTATAAGCAGAGGACAGCAGGCCATGCATAAAAATAGAACATCTCACTTTTTCTATATAAGTGTATTTCCCCATGCATAGGAAATAATATGATTTATCTACCTTTTCTTTTTATCTTTTTATATACAATCTGCATGAATCTCAAAATTTATTTTACAACATATAATGTTCGGCTATTCTAGATGTATACTATTATAAATGACACTGTAATAATCATCTTCCCTGAAGTTTCATCTTTGTGTACTTCTGAGAACTTTTCTGGAGGATAAATTCCTAGAAGAGGGCTAGTTACAACAAAAGAACTATGCACATTCAGTTTCCATAGATTCTGCCAGCTGGGTCTCTGAAGAGGTCATACCAATTTACAATTCCAACTGTGATATATGGGAATGCCTGCTTTCCCACATCTGGACAACACTGGGTACTTTCAGATATGAATGAATGAAGAGTTTGGATAGTTACAGACTTAGACTTGAAGTCTCCTTCTTGGCTTTCTCAATATGGGTCTCCACAAAGCATTGTAGCTGGGGAACAGACTCCACTCAAGGCTGAATGCTCTCACTACAGTGGGAACAGGGGTATTTCTTCAGTCTGTGCCCTACTTGGCATATGTCCCTGACAGACACAGCCTTTGTAGGAAGCCAGCCTCTCTGACTATAAGAATAGTAGATTGGAAGCAAATTGTTCTTTTCACAGCTGGCCATTCTCCTCTCTTCCTCAGCTTGGACTATGCTCAGGACAAGGTCAGCAATGTACTTCTGCAACAAAGATTGCATTGTTGACTTTGGGGAAGAAGTCTTATTCCCCAAGAATCGCCTCTGTAGTTTCAACTGTGACAAACCTGGAGACAGCGTAGCTGTTCTTTTCCAAGGGTCTCCAAAGCAACACCCATTTGTGTCCATCCTGTTTGATAAACATGTACTGTTGTTATGTTATCCACAATGTTGTTTAAAGATTGTCAGATGACTCAATTTAATAGAATATTACTCCTTATTCATCTTTACTGGAGGCCTGTGCTCAGTGGGTAGAAGATCTCAGGCTCCAAAGTGGGGTAACATGTATAAACCAGGGGAAATAAGCTATGCAACTGTTTGGCAACACTGTGTATAATTATTGTTCATCCTATTACTCAGTTCATTTTCTTTACAACATCTGTTTCACCAGACAGTTATGTCTGTGTATTGATCAATTGCATGTCTCTTCTAGAAGGCAAAGGCTCCACAATATAGTTCATGTATTTAGTTCATGATTTGTCTTTAGAATATCTCCTGGTACCTTGGATACGGTCGATGTGCATTGTAGATATAAATGAAGTTAATGAGCAACTCCTATATTAGGCAATTTCAAGCATGTGTACTTGATGCATAAACCACAAAAATAAGTATCATATTCACTTATGGCTAAGGATACTTAGTCACAGAGCAAGCAGTATTTCTATATCCACTCATCTGATAATTGATCTGAGATTTTCATTTTGGCTTGGTAGATCCCAAACTTATCTCCTAGATGAACAGGATTCTTGATTATTCAAAGTCTAAACATGGGACCATTTTTCAAGCATGATGTCTGATCATTGACATATCAAGGTAAACATGATATAACCAACAGACATATGCAATTTGTTCCTAGTCCAAATATACAAGCTTCCAAATGACTAGCATGTAAAACTTTATTTATCTGGTTAGTGTCAGTATAGTTAAGATTTGTATACATTTGAGGCTCTTTGACCAGAGTAGTAAGGGAAAATCTAAGAGAAAGCAGGACCGGAGACTAAAATTTATCATAAAATGGTTATGTTGTGTCTACGGATTATTTTACACAAATAATTTTACTTAGGTCTGTTGACAGCAGGTTTTTATTTCCCTTTTTAATTTAAAGTAAAAATTTTGAAGTTCAGCTTGGTTAATCCACACACCAAGTTTCACTAGTGAATCTATGTCTATATTACTGAGGAACTTCTCTTTTTCCTACCCCAGTTCATATGTTGGTCAGGACTGTGGTCTCGGTGACCTCATACCATCACAGACATAGAGTGTGCTGTACCATGGCTCAGAGACAGCCTCCTTGACAGCCTAGACTTTTGGCAGTGACCTCAAGAACTGCTTGGGGTTTGGCATCATGCCTTGTATGAGTCTATCCTTTAGTTGTTTCTTTCTATTGTTGGCCAACCCCCCAGGAAGACTCCTCTCTTCTTTGCAATTCAAATGAAATGAGAAGTTACCACAAGGATTCTGAAAGCCTACACTCCATGCTGAGAATTTTTTTTCCCTGAGAACTGGCTGCATGGTAATGTTCTGAGTCAGTCCTTCCAGGTCCTAACTGAAAGATTCACAAACACTGTCTCCCCTGGGCACTGAGCTGCTGGTTATGATGAAGTATTAGCACAGAGGAGCTTTCTTTTTCTATTTTGGGTTTCTAATCAAGTCGGTATGGTTACAGGATGATTTATATGTTTTGAGAGCTTTAAGATGTTTCATTGCTCTTCCTTCCCTAGGCATTTCTCCTATCACTTGGACTCAGCTTGATGCCTCTCTGGAATCTGCATGTTCCTCTATCATCTACGGAATACCAAACATGTGTCTTGAATCTGAAATCAGAAAACTGAAAATTTGAGGCAATTGGTTCGAGAAAGATCCCAAACAGACTACCAGTTGGGCACAACAAGCCCCAAAGAGGTGGCATTTGGAGATGAACATATTTCTCTGTGATTGCAGCTACCCTTCCAGCCCTGATTCCTAAAATAAATAAATAAATAAATAAATAAAGAAAGAAAGAAAGAAAGAAAGAAAGAAAGAAAGAAAGAAAATGTGAGAAAGCAAGGAAAAGAGTTTCCCCAAAGGAATTGCTGTTTGTTGGGTGAATAGTATGCATACCCTCATTTGACAGATGCTTGCTAAATATTTTCTCTGTGGTAAACATGGTGATAGATGTGAGGAAGGTACTGGAAGGTCACACAAAACCCTACATTTTCAAAGAGCTCATGGATCATTGCACTGATTGGCCAAGGCACATGTCTAATAGTCCTCTCTGCCAAGATGACTATGATTCCCTCTTGGGCGCCATAATTGCTGTTCTTTCTTCCAATTATGGATGTTCACCTCATTCTGTGATCTGTGATCTTCTCTCAGGTTTAACTATGTTTTTCTTTACACTTCCACCCTATACCAACTTCCAACCCTTTTCCTATCTAATTTAACCATGCTTCCAGTCCAAATAGGACTTACAATCTCTAAGTCATCTACTTTCCACACGTGTGTGTGTGTGTGTGTGTGTGTGTGTGTGTGTGTGTTGGGGCTATGTTGGGCCAAGGTGCGCTTGGATGGTTGTGGTACTGTATTACCCAGAGTTAGAATTATGGGTGCTTGTGACTGATTTGACATAGGCACCAAGAATTTAGTCTTAGGTCCTTTGAGAAAACTTTATCACACTATTAACCACTGTGTCATCTCTTCCAACCCTCAAAAGACATTTAAAAAGATCAGTTTTGAAAAATGAGGACAGTCTCAAGATAAGAGTAGAAAGAATAAATAAACAAAAGTAGGCAGGTTGAGAGGGCATAGCAGGTTTGGGGGATTTTTACTATCTCATGTGATTAGAGAAGTGAATATCAGGGTAGGTCTATGGGTAATGTTGGTCACTTTTCTTAATATTAGTTACCTTATCTGTATAACATGGAGCCCTGAGCTCTGAAGCCTGCTTTTACCTGGGATAATCAAGAAATCTGAAGGGTGGGCCTAGGAGTGTATGTAATGAGTTCAAAGGACAGTTTGTGCCTGGTGTCAAACAAACATTATTAACATTACTCTCATGTTACAACCTCTGTTGTATTACTCTAACTCTATTTGAATATTGTATTTCTATTTCTCTAATTAGATTCTATAGTACATGATACTTGCACTAGCACAGACACTCAACTTCTGTTATCCTCACCACAGTAGACACTATACACTATTGCTATTATTGGGCTTCTATTGTCATTCTCCCTATTACAACTGAAAGCATGTGCTATATGTACAGTTGTATGACCATCACTACCACCATACTAATAGTATTCTATCTCTACTATTAGTTCTGTTATTATTTGCACAATTTTATTTATACTACCTGCTACCAGAGATAATATCTAACACCCATTGAGTTTTTGATTTCAGACAAAATTTTATGTATATAGAGCCTTAATCATCTTGTTCACTAGGATATAGGTTCTGTTATTTTTGCCATTTTACATTTTAGGGAACTGAGCATTAGAGAGCTTATGTGACCTGCTTAAATGCCTGGGGCTGAAATTCTGATGCTGTAACTGAAGAACTTATATTTCTCTTAAGGCCCTTGTAGAGCTGTAAGAGATAAATGAATAGAAGATTGGCTGACTGAATACAATGTTGGTCTTTTTGAAGTGCCATTTTGATAGGACATCATAGGCAGATGAAAACCAAAGATGGAATAAGTGTGGTAATATAAATCATGGTTTCCAATAGTTCTATTTATCTAGAAACCTTTATTTTCTTAACCACGATGCACCCAGTTTTAGCAATGAAAGAGGAAAGATAAAGTGGCTTAGTGAATCTTTTATAGTTCACAATTTGAGACTACCAGGAAGGTGAGTAAATATCTGAGTGCTCACTGTAAAGTCCTTTGAGACCGCTATATTCTTAAGAATAATGAGGATATTTACATGGCCTATCTGCTTATACTCCATTATGGACACGGAGAGGGAATTAATACTACTCTCTCAGAAGGTTCATTAACTTGACAGTATGTTTATCTCAATTCTCTTAAGGGTCTCCAATATTTTGGATGCATAATGAGAAGAAGGAGCAGCCTGGCATTGCCAGATTATGGATACATGAAGAAGTTTGTGGGTGTCGTGGTTTGATTATGCCTGGTCTGGGAGGGTGGCACTATTTGGAGGTGTGGCTTTCTTGGAGTAGGTGTGGCCTTGTTGGAGAAAGTATGTCACAGTGGGCATGTGCTTTGAGACTCTCTTAACCACATGGGATCCAGTCTTCTCCTGTTTGCTGTTGGAACAAGATGTAGAACTCTCAGCTCCTCCCCGCACCATGCCTGCCTGGACTCTGCTATGTTCCTGTTCAGATAATGTACTGAACCCCAGAGCGTGTAAGCCAGACCCAATTAAATGTTCTTGTAAGAGTTGACTTGGTCATGGTGTCTGCTGGCAGCAGTAAAACCCTAATTAAGACAGTGGGAGTGCATTGACCTTTGCATACTGTCCACTTGAAAACCTTTTAGAGTCACATCTAAATTTTCAATTACTTCACCGCACAGTTATAGAATCTACCAAACTGAAATTTCCCCAGTAACCCTCTGACTAGATTTGGAGTCCATGCTTCATCCTGTGCTCTTCTGGGCTTTGTCTCAGACCGCTGAAAGATGTTGCTCTCGCAGCTGTTGGAACTGACCCATTGATGCTGTTGGCAACAGTTGCTCAGCATACGATCAGAAAGACCAAATGGGGTGAACAAAAATGGAAATCATAGTTAGTAAGTTACTGACCTCATTCTGTAGGAATTCTTTCTGGAAGGGCAGCAAGAGAAAGTTGTGACAGGCAGTAAGTCATCTCTAAGAATGTTTACTGTGGAATTCTAGCAAAAGAAAAGGCTTGAGAGACTTCCTGGATGACACACATCTTTGCTCAGAGACACCAAAGCAGTGTACTGGAAAACATCCACAAAGAGGGGGGTGGGGGCTGTCCATTCCTGTGTTGAGGGCAGCTGAAGAAGCAACAGTACTCAAGATACCCCAAAAATGTTAGGATGGTGTTTGTAAGACAATTTTCTGAAGCTTGAGTTAACTTAGCTGAAAAGATTAGTTGTGAGATACATAAGGGAGGAATACTTTCTAATCACATGACTAGGAATTGTGATTAATATCTTATAGGGTATTTCCTAGAGGGTAAGATTTTTTTCAAGCTATTTAAATTTAACTTATAGCCTGGGTAGAAATTCAACTGTATGTGACCTCCAACTCACACACAGTTGTTTTTCTGAAGAACAGGGATAGTCCATGTATACACTTTACTCTTCCATTGCATTATCTACATATGGTTGTGTGGAATCCTGCTACATGAAGCTTGAAAGTAACTTTAAGCAGCCCAGTATAGTCAGAACTTTGGTCTGTAGTATTTGGAATGGACCAAGAGAAGGCACCTAGGCTAGTCCCAGAATAGAATGTGGCTGAAACCAGTTTATAATATTCCTAATTAGGTCTGTCACTCTGCGTGGATACCAAGTCCATTTTGTTGAATTTTTTTTTTTTAGAAACAAGCTTGTTGATGGGTTATCCAGTCCCAAGTAGTGAGCACTAAATACATGTGCATGTGAGTAACACTGAATGGACTCAGTAGTCTGTGTGCCTGTGGGTATGAATTACAATTAAAGAAGAATTAAATTAAATTAAAGTCATGAATTTGAGAAGGATGGCATACAAGAAGTTGGAGCATGGGAGCAAGAAGATGATTCAAACACAGTTCTAATATATAAAATTTCGAAACAATATAAATTGTTTAAAAATTGTAATATATTACTACTCTTGTTTTCTAGGAGAATCACGCCTATCACCTAGGAATCCAGCTTTTAATTGACTCTATTTTCTTGGCTTGTATCTATCAAAATTTGAACTCTACAGCCAGGTTCATAAAACAATACAGTATAAGGTATGGGGGATGCAAAGAGAGATCATTCCTGGATTGTGAACTTTAGGAACTCATCGTCAAGGTAGAGATGTTCCACTTGGAAATCAAAAGCACTTCTCACTGTATTTGAGAGGTGCAGTACTCATAACTAAACAGACTCTTATTCAAAGTAGTAATGGTGATAGAGCGCATAGTGAGAAAAATATCTAGAAAGTGGTATGAGGCTTGGGGGTTATTTTCTAGTGTTTGGGTATAAGAGAGATAGGGAGAAGGAGAGATAGAAGGAAAGGGAGGAGAAGAGGGAGGGAGTAGAAGGTATTGCTTCCAACTTCTTACCGGAACTCACAATCTTATGCCAGCCTCCTAAATGCTAGGGTTTCAGATCGGTGCCATATTTGACTGAGGATTTCTTTACGAAAGTGTCCAGGGAAGCCTACTTTAGGGAATGGCTTCTAATCTGAAAACAGAAGAAGGTAGCAAAGAATAGTTTTTTGATACTGTTCCCTCAGTGGAGAGAAAGATTGATCCAGTGTCTTAAATCAGGAACCAGTGTATAGAATTTAAATGATTAAATCATTGGGGCTGAAGACATGAAGACTCATGTTTAATTCTCAGCACCTACATGTTGGCTCACAACCATTTGTAACTCTAGTTCTAGAGGATTTAGTGCCTTTTTCTGGCTTCCCTATGCATCTATAACATACATCATATATAGACATACACAGAAGAAACACACATACAGAGACAATTAATTAAAAAGTTATTGAAGTATGTTCAAGGGCTTTCGAGGTAACCAATGGAAAAAAGACACGTGAAAGAGGGCAGGTCACACACCGTATCTGAGCATTTAGTGTAAAATGAAGAACGTCTTTCCCATTTTCCCCTTGGTCAGCATTGCTGGCAGTCCTGTGACAGAAGAAAACCAAGCCAGGTGCAAACTCTTCAGATTGCACATCTGGAGATGCCATGGCAACATATGATGTATATATTCTTGGTCTCAAATCAGATTCCATCCAATCACCTCGGCCCCAGCATTCCTACCCTCTCTACCACACATCCTGCTGTTGTCCTCATCTCTCCAATCCTTCATCACTGTTGCTAATATCCTGTCAAGGCAGGGTGCATCCAACTCCAAGCAGAGCTGTCTCCATAAATATTTAGACTGAATAGAAAATGTGCCAAAGATACAAAGACCATGTCCAGAAGGAAAGGAGACCTTCCTGTGAGCTGTTCCCTTCAGGCTTGTGTCTGAATTCATGAATATGCATTCTGGAATAAGACATAACTATTAGTTCACCTAAAAGACCCCCCCCCAAAAAAAACCCTGAACTTCTTTATGCTCCACTATACCCTGAATGGCACTTTCTTCCCTGTATGTAAGTTTCTCCATTTCCTATGACTTTTTCTTTCTCATTTCCCTGTTTCTGATCACATATCCAGCTCCAGGCTGTCAAACGTACCCCAAAGTTTATATTCACCATGTCATCTCTCCTTCTTCTCTTGTCACTTTCTATAATAAGGTTTATTCCTACCCCTCCCCGTCTCTTAGGCTTATGCTCACTGAGATTAAACCGGAGCCCATGTTTCTGGTTCTTCCTTTATCAGGTGTCCTCACTGAAATGGGCTATGTTCATTGGTCCTGGCTGAAACTCTGCATCTGTCCTCACTGAAATTTTCTATGTTCATTGGTCCTGGCTGAAACTCTGCATCTGTTTGAACCATTCTCCTGCTCGAACCATTGTGATGCTTCAGCCCCTGCTCCTTACGGTCATCATGTTTCGAAAGCTGTGTCTTTGCTTTTTTTCTCTTGAGATCAGCACTGTATTTTCTTCCACGCTTGGACTTGACTTTTTATGACTGCTGATGTTTGTTGTCCTGAGTAGATATAATGGCTAGCTCCTGCCTACAGACATCACACGTTAAGTCTCAGTCAATTTCCACTCTTGGCTGACTAATGAGTTTCAAAGGGATCCTTGGTTTATCTTATTTCAGTTCCAGTTATGTCTGCTGTTTCCTCTTAACCTCATTCCTCCTTCTAGATGTTTCCTTAAGAAGGCAGAGCAGCAGTGCTCTCTTACTAGTTGCATCATGGGAGTTATTTCTTTTAAATGTGTGATGGTGACACAGTTTGATGTGATTTAGCTTTTCCAGCCTTGAGAGAACTCCTAAGCTGGAAGAAAGTTGAAATTCTTTCCATCTGCCTGCATAGCATTAAAATGTCAGCTCCAGTCCTGGGGGTGAGAGGGATTCTTTACTTCCCCTTTAATCAAATCAGTTGAAGCTGAAAAGAAGACCAAGTTGACAGTCATCATTTCACTAGCATTCTGTCCCCAAGCATTTACAATGTTCCTCCTCTCTTTTACCAGGTAAGTAAGATGATGCATTGCTTGATTCTGAGGAATCTTAAATCAACAAACAGGCACAAGTGTTCAAGGCTGTTCACAGAAAGGTGAAGAGGTGCATACCTTTAAGCCGTTTATAGATATTATATCATCTGTGAGCTAGAGGTGAAGAAAGTGATTCAGAGGACAATGTGGCATTCTTAAGGCTGCTTAAGGAAAAGAAAGAGAAAAGCAAAAACAGATGGATTACAGTCCTAAAATATAGTATCTATTGTACTCATTCCTACAAAGAAACTGTAAGGGTACCAAGAGGTAAGAATTCCTTCCTTTCTTTCTTCCTTTCTCCCTCCCTCCCTCCCTTTATCCCTTCCTTCCTTCCTTCCTTCCTTCCTTCCTTCCTTCTTTCCTTCCTTCCTTCTTTCCTTCCATCATTTCTTTTTTATTTTGAGACAGTTTCATGTAGCACAGGCTATCCTCATTGCCTACTCTACAGAAGAGGATAACCTTGAACTTCTGATCTTATTGTCCCTACCTCCAGGGTGCTAGCATTAAAGGCCTAAGTCACCACGCTGGGTGTGGTTCATTTTATGAAGTACCGTGGAGTGAACCCAGAGCCTAGAAAAATGCTCTACTAACTGAACTGCATCCCTATCCCCATTGGTGTTCTTTAATAACTGTCAAGATTCACTTAAAACAGGATCACATACGTAAGTCCCATGGTGACATTTAACTCAACATTGCTCCAGTCTTAAAGCTGACACTGATCCCCATGCCTCCCTCATTCTTTTTATCATAGGCAGAGATATTGAAAAAAAAAAAGAAAGCTTTATTTTTAGTTGGGATGGCCATTTTTGGAAACTATTGCTTGTATTGCTACAGTTGAGAGTAGAGCACCATTATATCCTTTTAAAAATATTTTCTCTAATGAATCAGTAAGTACTTGACAATCAACCAAGTCCCATGAAAAAATGTAATAGTTGTTGGTAGGTGGGTGTGTACACCTGTCTCTCACTCTTCTTGAAGGGATGTAGGCTAGATGTCTCTGCTACGTCCCTCCAGGTTTTGGAGTGTTTTTATCTTTTCCTATGCTGTCACTCCCACCCCATTCTCCAATATGGAAGGAGTGACTTAGCAGAGAAGTTGCGGAAACACTTGATTAGCTGTGAAGAAGTCTTTCGTGTTTCCAGGGTCATTAGAGTTGCTATAATTAGGTTATGTTAGAAATGCAGACTTTCAAACCCAACCCAGGCTTACTGAATAGAACATTCTGTGGGCAGTCCCAGCCATCTGAGCATTAACAAGCCCACTAGTTGGTTCTGATGTTACTTAAGCTGTAGCACTGGCTAGCTGGCCCACCCATCTTCTCTGAATCAGCTTAAAGAAGGAACGGTATTCTGATCTACTTCCTTCCTTGTGGTTGGAATAGAGGTGTAGGCTGGGAAGGATACTCTGTGGCTAGGTGTTTTCATATTCTAACTTTAGGTACAGCACTATAAAGTCATGATTTTACAAAATTTATTTTTCTAATGAAACTGACACTTTACTTATTATTGTTTAAATGTAAACTCTAATGTCAAATTTTGTAGAATATTTCAACTTTGAGGGTAGAAGGAGAAAGGAATATTATTCTCTTTAAAGCCATGATTATAGTTACTTACTTGTCTTTATGACTGTAAGCATGAGACTGACCCAGTTCATTCCTGTTAGAATAGGTGACCATCAAGCCCAGGGAAGGCACACCCATCAAAACTTATCCCCAAAGTTAGCTGGAGATTGCCAGCTCCCAGCCATGGCCACAGACATAGGATCTAACCAACATAGCCAAGGTATCTCATCACCAGCACCAAACTGAAAAAGGGGGGATGCTTATTTGGATCATTTTCTCTCTGTCTTCACAGTGAGAGAACTTCCTACCTCTTGTTTCATCCCAGAAAGCAAAAAGGAATCTGTATCAACCTGGTTTTCACGCCCCGCTTCCCCCAGTGAACATGGCATCTCTCAACATCACTTCCTGAATTCCTACCCCAGTTCTTTAATCCACCTTCCTTGACAGGAATTGAAAATGAACTGCAGCTGTTCAGCTTGTCTGTGGCAGGGAGCAAATTCTTAATCCTCCTGTGAGCTCATCCCAGGGGAAACCCTGTAGTGTGACCAGGAAGCGCTCTTGACCGCAATACAGAGCCCTCCCCCATTTCCTTTGAGTCACATTTGCTTCCAGTCTTCAGGACAATTATTTTTCTCAACTGAGTTACTTGATTACTGGCCGGAGACATTTCCTATGTGGTAACAAACTGACTTTCAGAGTTGAATTTTGACTCACTGAATTTTCATCCACACCATGCCTTGTATAATAATCCTTTGTTTCTATTCTGGGTTGCCACCTCACTGGTTTTAATTTTGTACAATTTCACAGTAAGTACTGGCTTTGATGGCAGGGATCAACCAATTTGCTTCTTTCTTGATGAGCTTCATAGTGAACTAGCCCATGGTTTTGTTTGTTTTTTTGTTTTTAATTTGTGAACATGGCAGCTAATGTGCTATGCATATTGCAGTGTGTTGGCTTGACCAACGTTCATTGTCCTATGAAGTAGGCACTATTTCAGTTTCTATTCTTCATCATGTGCCCCTTTTTTCTCCGTTCAATATCTGTTATGGTAGGACTTTAAGCTCAGGTCTGGCTCTCTTAGATTATTTTATACAATGAAATATGCGTTGGCTTCCTGGATGTTCCAGCTCCTGGGTAGAAGATGGGTTACCGGGGTAAGGACAGTTCAGATACACAAAAGGCCTTCACAGAAGCCAAGCCAGGCAAATGATTAGTTCAAATTCAATGCCAAGGTGAAGAATGGGAGATGGTGGGTGTTGTGGGGTGAACTTATTTTAGAAGATTGCCAGTATTATTCAGCTACAGATTATTCTTATGAAGTGTCTTGAGTTCGAAGATATCCAACAATATGAAATATATGCTAGATCCTGAAGATCTGTGGCTGACCTGGAATTCAACATGACAGAGGATGTTTACATTCATGTGGGCTAAAGCTTAAAATGTGCACAAATACAGATCAATTTGAATAGATACTGTAGACCTATGCAAATCAGCAATCTGAACAGATCATTTGAAGAGCCACTTATAGAAAATAAATGTGCATAACTTTAGTGATATGGGCTGAAGGGAATCTCACTTTTATTTGGTAAGTGAGGTTTGAGGATGGATGTAAGGGATGACCTATCTCTTTAAGAACAAGGAGGAGTTAGATATTAAAAGGAGGTGGTGAAGATTGATGTTCCAAAACGATACAACCCATTTTTCTTGCTTATCAGTGTCAGAAAAATCTTAATAATGGTGGGGAATATAAAGGGCACTGGATTAATTTGCCTTGTCTGGCCTCAATATCAGGGCAGCCATCTTGATTTGTTTTTCTTTGTCTATTCTTTTATTCATCAGTAACTAGAAGCATCTCATGTTAACGGCTGTGGTTCTGCACACCTCATTTGCATGCATGGTCAGATTCTGAAGGAAGAGATAGGCTGTACCATCTGTAGCCCATCTTATCAGAGTACCAGGAGTCTCACTATGGGAGTACTAAGAAGATACTGGCTTCTGTTTATTCCCTGGCTCAAATCATATGACTCCTCTTGGTTCCCTCTTGAGCTTCCATACAGAGAGTATGGGAGGGAGAAGGGCCCAAAGTATGTGTGTTATTGTTACCCATGTCAGCAAACACCTTCCACATGAGTGGAAAAATCATGCTCTGGGAGGATTATGAAGTCAGCATTGGGATTTGCTTTCTTTCTTCTTTCCAAGTATGTCATGTCATGCTCAAAGAGGGATAACATAAAACAGTCACAGGAAGAATAAACAAACCCAGTTCCATCTCAGCAGGCATTCATCTGTTAAGCATGACTTCCCTGCTGGAGAAAGTAAATGAACAGATCAAGCTTAGGGTCTGAAGGACAGATAGATGGATAGTCAGTAAATATGTGTCTAATATGCTATGGTGCCTATTACAGTATAGGTGGCCTTTTGTTTTTAAAAAGAAGAAATCCAGAGACAGATGAAAATGGGGAAGAAAACTTACATGTTCACATAAGAGGAGGATGGGGGAAGAATATATCTCAGAGAGGTTGTTGGGACAGTTTAAACTTAAACCTGGGTGACAAATGTCACTTAGCTGTCAGTGCATGACCACACATTTGTTTATCCACTGTGCAGTTTAGCTGTGTGGTTAGGTTGTGATGGCCCCAGCCAGGGACTCAAGGTGAGAGTGAAAAGCATTAGTCTAGAACCTGGGCAGATGGAGAAGAAAAAGGACAACCACACATCAAATGCTAGAATTGACTTTGTCTTTATGATGTACATCATTTCTGCTCCATCCTTGATCAGACTAGGCCACGTAGCTCTTTCTGAGTGAGCAGATGGCTCTTCCAAAATGTCTGCCTCATGTGAGAGTCCAGAGACAGACACACATTGCTGTTAGTTACAAAGAGCTAGGGAGGGTTTGACCAGCTATGCTATCTCTTTTCTGCTCTTCCCGATCTGTGCTTCCTTTCCCCCTTCTTCCAGTGACCAGCCACCCACATCCCTTGATGTGGGAGAACTGTGGCTGGGCTGAGTTGTAAGGATGCACTGTGGGAGCCAGAGTCTGACTTCATCTCCACCTGGTCCAGGAGGGGAGACTGAGGGAAGAGCTTGGATTCAAAGCCAAGAACATCTTGGCAGGATGTGGCTTTTTAGGAGGTAAAAAGATGAATTTCACCATTTGTATCTTTCTTAATACTTTCTTGGAGAAGAGCTATACCAGATATGACAGTGGGTGGCCAGACTTCTAAGTCTTGCTGTCATTCAGCATTGGTTGGCTCAGCACATACCAGCTGTGAGGTTCTTGACAGATGTATGGCATCATTTATTCAGAGGGCAGTGGTAGAATGGACTAAAGACAGGGACATTAACAAGAGACCTCACTTGTCAATGGCAATAAATAAGCACAGATGTGCATTTAGCATGCAAAGAATCAGCGTGACTTGGATATTTGGAACATCGAGTAAAAAACTGTCATAAAATTGATCTTTATTTCTCCTTCAAGTCCATTGTCTTTCTGCTGCTTGGAATATGTATCTGTGCCTTCATATTTAAATAGTTTTTTTTTTGAGATACTATTTTGAGACCTACTGTTTTTTTAAATACAACGATAAAATTTTGTTGGTAGACACTAAGAATTGCACCCTGGTTTACAGGACAGAGGCAGATAGAAAAACAAAAGATTTCTAGCTAAGGGCAAATGACACTTAGTTTCATTTCTGGTCCCCAAAGTTTTTGGATTTTCAGGTACTCAATTCCTTTGAACATTAACACCTAGTCTGACTGTTACAACATAGAATATTCTCTCATAGATTTTAAGGGATTTGGTGGAAAATCGCACAAGAGCTTCCTTTTATTAAATACCTGCCAGATAAGAAATTTTGGTTAAGGCGAGAGCACATGATTTATGAGCTTCAAGTCACTGAATGATTTTTTTATTTATGTATTTTATGTTTGAGAAAGCTAAAACTGGATCCAAAAATGTCCATCTCATGGATGGGGTCACAGTAACTTTTGGTACAACTATTTATGTTTACAACTTTGAACTGTTCTTAATGATTTCTGTTAATTTTGGGACCATGAAATTAAATTGTCTGGTTTTCCAAATTGTTGATATTTTAAATCTGTAGCAAACATTGCAGCTGCTCTTTTGTATTATCTGCTATTATGCACTGTTTAATTTTCTATTTAATATTAACTTTTAGTTCTGGGAAGACAGGGTCTGAATCTAATGATGTTCTCCTGCCCTCACTTCTATTCTCTTTCAAGCAACACCTGAGTTCTTACTTCTGGAAAGACACATTATTCTTAAGAAGCTTGTGTCTCTGGGCCTCATATGTTCCAGAGAACAAGGCAACAAACCAGGATCCATGAAATGAATCAGCCAGTGAATCAGAGATTCCGTTCAAACAAACCCATTTAGCACCCCAAGGAGATTAACACCTTTTGATTTTAATTTATTTCTGATATTAAAATACAAACTACACATAAAATATAATTTTTCTACTCTTTTCCCCCATCTAGCTCTTCACACAAACCCCACATTATTCTCTTTCAAATTCATATTTATTATCAACTTTTGATGGTAGCTGCTGCGCCTACCATGGTGAACACGGGTTTTGGTGACTCTAGATAACCTTGGGCTGATTGCATGACACTCTCCCCCATGGTGGTGATGACCTATTTGAATGTTTGCCCTATCAAATTCACACACACACACACACACACACACACACACACACACACACACAAATACGTATAAAACCTTCTTGGTCCAAAAATACTACTTTTATGTGTATAATTTTTAGGGCTGACCACTTGGTATTAGAAAACTAACTCAGGGCTCTTCACTGAGGAAGGCAATGTCTCTTGACTTTAGCATGCCTTAGTTGCCTATATTTCTTTGTCTAGGGCTGAGGCTTGATGAAATTTCCTCCTTCTACATTAGCATGTTTATTTTTGTTGTCTTTGTTCAGCTCTTTCTTAGGTAGTCATTTGATTTCAGAGAGGCTCTACCTCAGAGGTCTTATCAATACCTTTTAAAATATTTACTGTAGTGAAAATAGACTGCCATGTTTTTAGAAGATATATCATTAAACTTGTGAAACGTCCAAACTCTTGACATGGCTTATCATTTGGTATTTTTCACCCTCATCTTCTGTCAGTTGGAAAAATCAGTGTCATTGGATCAAAAATGATCGTGACAACTCACATATCCAAGATGTGTTTGTTGGGTAGGCTGCTTACCTCCAATCAACTTCATAGATCTTATCTGTTAAAGGAGATGGTGATGTCTGGTCTTGTGAAGATGCTTGAAAAGAAGCAAAATAGAAGTTATTGCCAAAGCATGAGTTCTCTAAAACTCCATTCTTTTATACTCATCCCATTAGGGTAATGTTCTAAAGAAGAGGGTGGGAGATTTTATACATTGTGTGGATATTATACCAATAAGAAGGAATAGATTTAGGATCGCTTCTTAAACAAAAGTTTTTTTATATTACCATTAAAAATATTAAAAATCAGGACTTTCATATGTAAGATCTCCAAACACAGCTAAACTTCTTTAGGTTTTAGTGACTATTATAATATTATATTGTCCAACTTCATCTTCACTAATTTGGTCAGTTAGGCTTCAGTTTAAATCAGAGATTCTCTAGCTCTTAACCATTTGTCCAGAGTAGTATAGATCCTAGGAAGATGGAAGTTACAGCATCTGGACACCCCTTGTCATGATTTGTGAGCTGTACATAAATAGAATATGGCAAGGACTGGCAACAGACCATACAACACACTTCATTCACATGCTTTCTTCAGAGTTCTTCAGAGTTTTCTGATATTTGCAACCCTGCCTGAAGGAGGACAGTCCAATGTGGGTGGTATGACAGGCTAGGAGTTTGTTCTTCTACTTGCCATGTGTGAAGGGAAAAGCTAAGTCACTTGAAACAAAATAATGGTATCAGACATCATGGATGTTTTCATATATTCTCATTACACATCGTTTCCAATTAGAAAACGCAGCAGAGGATTTGAGGGTCTTGTTGCTTAACTGCGGTGAGAAGGCTTTGTTTCCAGAAGAAATGCCTCATCCTGATGTGGTGACTAGTGATGTTGCATAAGTCCAATAACTTTTCATGGTCCTGACTTCTCTCACTATGGGGAAATCTGGAGACCACATGTGAAAATCTGGGGCTATGTTAGAGCTTAGGCTAACTTCCTAGGGGAAGTGAGCTGAGAGTGTAACTCTACAGTGATTGGTATGTGTCACCCAAGTTCTCTAAGATCCTGCATTCTCTTCTAGTAAACCAGAATGATAGTTGATTCAAATATAAAATGCCAATGAATGTAAAGATTATAAGAGATGTATAAAGAACATACAGTTGGCTGACACATAGTAGGGATCCACCTACTCCAACCACCATTGCTTTTAGGAACAATCATGCATTGACAACCTACTGTGTTCGTTTTCACACTTGGGTATCACTTCAGACTGAAGAGAGATGATTCTAATTTTGAGTGTAAAAAACAAAGAGATATAGCAGGCTCACAAAACCTTTACAAGTCATATAACTGAACCAAAGTGATGGAACTTAAATCGAGCTTTTATTTCTCCCCCCTTTTTCATGCTGAGGTCTACTGACTGCCTTGCTATTTAAAGATACTGAACAGATGAGACATTGCTTCCCCTGTCACTGACTAGCTAACTGGAGCCAATCAATTCTAGTCCTCACCTATTTAGACAGTTGTACCTAAGCAAGTATCTAGTGCCATAAAAAATGGACTTCCTAGTTAATGGCTGCAATTGTTCATTTTAGGATCTAAAAGAGTTGGAAGAATTTTGTTACCACATAGGTGCTCATAGGATCAGAAATTCCAAAAAAGTGACTGGTTGTGGGTTTTGGAGATTCTGGGAGGTTGAAGGAAGTAGCTATGGACTGAGGATGGTCTATCAATCCTTGGTTGTATAGCCCCTTTTAGTTAGCTCCTTGTTAAAGAGGCCTTCCCTGGTTTCCAGTGATATTTCTTCTTCTGGGGTCAATGTGTATAAAGAAGAAAGGAATGCTCATCAGGTCCTGAATCCTAGAGTCTTTAATCTCAGACATCTTAGTCCAGCCCCTGAAAGATGCATGTTTGTTGCATGTTACACCAAGACTGTGGCACTTTTTATTTTAGCAACTTGAGTGGACTATGACATTTGAGGATTCATTGTGGCCTCTTGGGAGACTTCTTTCATCTGCTGTTTGTCTGAGTCCCTGAGAGATCCGGAACTCAGCAGGGTTTATAACTAGTAGGCATAGGTCTAAGGGGAAGTTAGTACTCATTGGCTGTACTTCCCTTTTATATGTGCTCTTTGAATTCACCTTCTGTCCTCTTATGACTCTAGGTACTCTTATAGCTCACATTATCCCCTCATGGATGAGAAACCTTTGTATTCTTAGTAGCCTTTCCCTGGGGCTTCTCATCCCAATTCTCACTGTGATATGAATCATTGTTCCATATTCTCTCCCTCCCTCCCTCCCTCCCTCCCTCCCTGCCTGCCTCCTTCCCTCCCTCCCTCCCTCCCTCCCTCTCTCCCTCCTTATCTCCCCCCTCCTTTTTCAGTGATCTTTAGCTTGAATTAGTTTACCAGATTTATCAAAAACAGGGCTTTAGACAAATTTAATATATGGTGACTTTTTTAGAAGCTTTTTTCCAGGACAGACAGGTGTTGGTAGAGGACAATGGGAGGTAGAAGAAACTGTTTGAGCAGTCTGTCTATACCCCAGTGGGGGCCACAGAGTCTGGCTGCACTGAGAACCTTTATGAGTAAGATCCAGGAGGGAGGCTGGGGAGAAGACTCCCGATCATGGAAAACCTGACTCACTTGAAAACTTGCCCATAAGCCTGTCCTGGAAGGAAGAAATAAAAGGTGATCTCATCAGACCCCTATCCCCAGCTCTCAGCCATGTATGTACTCACTTCACTCGTTCACTTTGCATCCTACAAAGAACCTTCATTAGGCAGTTTAACAGCTTTGTATGTTAACACCAGCAAAGGTTTCCCATTCACTAGAGAGTAAGACTCACCATGAACCTGCCAAATCCCAATATACTAACTGATGGCTCAGGTCTTCTGACTCCTGTCACAGCTTCTCAATCCCCTTATCATGTCTTCAATATAAAGTGTATTCAGACACTTTAGACATATATCCGTGACTTCATGTCTCTATTCAAGAATTCAACCTGTCTTTCCAATGACATTTTCCATGAAGCATTACAGTCCTAGGTCACGGTAGATCTTGTGGCATTCTTCATATCAGTAAGATGTCAAAAATGTCTATGTGATCATGTATGAAAAATTGAAAACCAAGATCAAGGGCAGAGAAATACAAGTAGGAAAATACATGTATCCACATGATTTATATGATTCAGCCTTACATATGGTTTGGTTTCTTAGAATCCAAAAGAACACAGGAAAGCAGATTTGGTCATTTGGTTCTAGGAAAATATAAAGATATTTGTGTGTGTATATGTGTGTGTGCATGTGCATGCGTATGTGTGTGTATGTGTGTATTTGCATGTGTGCATATCTGTATGTCTGAGAGAGAAGAGGGAGAGAGAGAGGGATAGACAGAGAGAAACAGAGACAGGGAGAGAGGGAGATTCCCCCAAATATTCTGGAGACAGAACATTTCCATGCTCAAAGCCAACTTCTTGCTTAAGGGAAGATGATTATTTCACAAAGACAAATAATACAATGTCCTTCAAACCAGAGGAAGGTCTGGGTAACAGGATCTGAAACACTACCTTCCTCAAAATAGCTGATAATGTCATTTTTAAGTCAGTTTGCTTAGCAATAAGAGTCATGAAGAAGAAACCTCCACATTCAGACCACAAAATGTGAACTAAGGCATCAGTAGCGCTCATGTCTGGGAATTGACTATAAGAAAACTCTTTCTAGTTCTGGTAATTAATTACTTAATCAATTAATTAATTTTTGTCACATGTAGAGGTTCAACCCACAACTGCAGTGCAAGGAAGTCAAATGTGACAGTATTGTGTTGATAGAGCCAAATGCAAATTTTTCCCACAGTATTTTCCCCACTGAATAACTGGGTCTCCCTCCGAGCAGATGCTGGGATGCCCTGGTGATTCACTGCTGAGGGCTGCATCCCACTGCAGCTTGAAGACAGGAAGCCTGGCATGAGGCCTGGTGCTGGTAACACAGTGGCTTCTTGCCCGCTTTTCTAAAGTTGTCCCAGTGGGCACATCTGTGCCCCAAATTTGCCCACTCTGTCAGAAGACAACGGAGACTTGTTCCCTGTATCTGAAACGATGACCTCATAGTTCTTTGCAAAGCTGGCAGGAGGAGATAGAGAATTAATGTAGTTAAAAAGGCACACTGCAAATATTGAGTTTCACATTGGATAAAAATCTGGAGTACTTTCTATCTGGGAAGCTGTAAAATTTAACACAGCAACAACCTTGACAGTAGTGGCCCAGTTTCCTTCCATTAAACTCATTTAAAAGGCAATCATGAGTGTGTAGCCCATTAGGTTGATGTGTGTAGATTTATTTTTTCTTCCTGTGTTGAAAGTATGATACAGAAGAGTAACCTGTAACATTTCTGATAATGACCCATATACACAAGTACATTTTGTATTGTGACTATGAACACACACTTTAAGTAATGATTTTATGAAAATACTATTATGATGTGTAATATGCACAATTCACATTTGTTAGATGGCCTCATTTACAAAAACCTTCTGGTTGATTTGATTGATTCTATGATTTGATTGATTCTATGATGATAGAATCATTGAGTTGATTCTATGATCCCAAAATAAGCTGTAATCTATAGTTAGGAGACAGATTTCAAGAAAGAACATAGGGTTCAACTTCTAATTGTTCAACATAGTGTCTACATGAGGCTTGTTTTGAGCCATAGTATATCAGTCAGCATGGGCTAGGTTATGCATTAGTAATGAACATTCCCATCATTTTAGAGACTTAAAATAACTACAGTTTACTTCATACTCATCCTGCTTGAGGCTCTTGTCTTTGTAATGACTCACATCCAGAATGCAGGCACTGTCATGATAGCATTCTTGCTTCCCAGATCTACTGACAGAGCAATTTGACTCCCAACAGTGTCATGGGACTTTTTTATGTTCACAGGACTCATACAGTAGTATGGAGCCTGGAGTTGTTCAGAAGATCTCTGTGCTTGGCTTGCTGTCCTATTATCACAGTCTTGAAATCATGATCTTGGAACAAGACATCTTACATTTTCCATTTTGTAAGAATCTTGCATTTTTATATTGGACCAGGACACCAAATTTGTAGACCACTCTTTTAAAATATAAATACATCTATCTATCTATCTATCTATCTATCTATCTATCTATCTATCTGTCTGTCTGTCTGTCTGTCTATCTATCTATCTATTTATCTATCTATTTATCTATCTACCTATCTATCATCTATCTATCTATCATCTATCCATCAATCATCTATCTATCTATCTATCTATCTATCTATCTATCTATCTATCATCTATTTATCTATCCATCCATCCATCCATCCATCTATCCATCCATCCATCCATCCATCTATCTATTTATTTAACATACCTAAAGCAATTTCTCTTCCCACCTCTCCTCCATGTCTCCTCTGTGCCCCATCCATCCACCTTCTCTGCTTCTTTACAGAAAAGGGCATACCTTCATGGTTATAGACCAAACATGGCTTATCAAGTTGCAGTTGGATTAGACACCTCACCTCATAATGAGGCTGGATGAGACAACCCAGTAGAAGGAAAGGGTTCTCTTTTGACCCTTCTCTTTTTTTTAAACTGGGAAATGGGTTCCTGACATGGACCCATGGGTTTTCTAAAAGAATCAAAAGAAGGAGGGCACAGTGATGACTGAGCATGTTATAACTCCTGTTCATGTCTTGATGGCTTCATTTCCACGACTGGGAAAAGCCTATCCAGTCATGTTACTATTCTCATATAGAAGCATTGTCTTCCATTGTGCAGTCTGCTTTCTCTAGTCTGCTTACCTTAATTCTGTTCACTAGTTAATACATCACACTATGGCCTCAGAAGTTCACCTTCTGTGGCACACACCCACAGACTTCTCCTTCATCCCCTTCTTACTGTGGCCCTTCCCTCACCTTTGGCTCCTTGTCCATTTGTCGGTCCCTTCACACTTCACATTTAGCCTCTTCTGTAGTTGCCTCAGCTTTGGTTGGTCATATGACTCTCAGTGATGCTGGTCTCTTTGTAACCACCACCAATTTCTTAGCTCCAGCTAATCACAGCCAATTGTCCCAGTAGTCCCTTTCATTCTGGAGTCTAAAGTCAGAGCCACATGGCCTAAGCTGCCATGTTCTGCTACTTGCTGGGGCTGGAGCATCCTCTTTCCCCTTATTCTATTACTTGTTGTTTTCTAACCCTGTCACTGCATAAGCTTGGTTGTCCTGGAGCTTGATCTGTAGATTAACCTTGAATTTAGACAGTGCATGGCTCTGTCTCCTGGGGTTAAAGAAATGTCTGGATTTAAGCTTTTCTTTACCTTAGAAAGAAAAAATATAAAATATATAGTTTGAATATTAAAGGGGCACCAGGAAGCTCAGTGGAGGTTAATTCTGTATTCAAAGATATTAAATTGAATTAAGGGAGTGGTGGACCTGGGGAAAGATCCCATCCAGCTAAATTTAGGTCCAGGTGTGGTGCTATACACCTTTAACCCCAGGAGACAAAGCCAAGCAGATCTCTGAGTTCAAGGCCAGCTTGGGACAGAGCCGGAAAAAGGCAAACAGTGTAAATAGTCAAAGTTATTCTTTACCTTTCAGACATATGTGCACAAATATGCATCTACATCCACACATTTACTTGCACAACACACACACACACACACACACACACACACACATATACATCACAAATATATTGCCATACACTTTTGGAGATTTGTAGTTCAGGCTAGGTCTCACATGGTCAAATCTAGGCGTTATCTGCTTATCTGCTTTTGTTTTCTGGAAGGACTGAGTCTTTTCTCCAGTTTTGGAGATCCTGGTGGTTGCCTTCATAACTTGGTTCATAGATTACCTTCATCATTAAACTTCTGGCCTTTATTGCTTAAGAGCCCTTGTGATGATTTCTCCACCTCAATAACTTTTTCTCAGTGTCTACTGAGTGCTTTTGGATACGTACGATGATTCCTGGGTGTGTGTTGAATGTCATTATTCTTTTTTAAATTGGATATTTCATTTATTTACATTTCAAATGTTATCCTTTTCTCCAGTTCCCCTCTTTCCCATTCCCCTCCCCCTGCTTCTATGAGAATGCTTCCCCTCCCACCCACCCACTCCTACATCACCACTCTCATTCTCCTTCACTGGGGAAATGAGCAGTCACAGGACCCAAGGGCGTCTCCTACTACTAATGCCAAAAAATGCCATTCTCTGCTACATATGTGACTGGAGCCATGGGTCTCTCCATGTGTACTCTTTGGTTGGTGGTTTAGTGCCTGGGAGCTCTAGGTAGTGTGGTTGGTTGATACTGTTGTTCTTCCTATGGGGTTGCGAACCCCTTCAGCAAATTCAGTCCTTTCTCTAACTTCTCCATTGGGGTCCCTGTGCTCAGTCCAATGGTTAGCTTCAAGCATCTTCATCTGTAACAGTAAGCCTCTGGCACAGGCTCTCAGAAGACATTCATATCAGGCCCTGTTGTCAAGTATTTCTTAGTATCAGTAATAGTGACTTAGTTTGATGACTATGTGTTGGATGAATCCCCAGATGGTGCAGTCTCTGGATGGCTTTTCCTTCAGTCTCTGCTCCACTCTGTCTCTGTCTTTCCTCCCATGAGCATTTTGTTCTCCCTTCCAAGAAGGACTGAAGCATCCACATTTTGGTCTTCCTTCTTCTTGAGCTTCATATGATCTGAGAATTTTATCATTGGGTATTCTGAGCTTTTGGGCTAATATCCACTTATCAGTGAGTGCATACCATATGTGTTCTTTTGGGACTGAGTTACCTCACTCAAGATGATATTTTCTACTTCCATCCATTTGCCTAAAAATTTCATAAAGTCATTGTTTTTAATAGCTAAGTATTATTTCATTGTGTAAATGCACCACATTGTTTGTATCCATTTCTCTGTTGAAGGACATCTGGGTTTTTTCCAGCTTCTGGCTATTATTAAAACAAGGCTGCTATGAACATAGTGTCCTTGTTATATGTTAGAGCGTCTTTGGGGTATATGCCCAGGAGTGGTATAGCTGGGTCCTTAGGTAATACTATGTCCAATTTTTTGAGGAACCGCTAGACTGATTTCCAGAGTGGTTATACCAGTTTATAACCCCATCCTTGCCAGTGTCTGCTGTCACCTGAGTTTTTGATCTTAGCCATTCTGACTGGTGTGAGGTAGAATCTCAGGATTGTTTTGATTTGTATTTCCATGATGACTAAGGATGTTGAGCATTTCTTTAGGTGCTTCTCAGTTATTCAGTATAACTTCTTGTGTTCTTTGTATATATTATTAGATATTAGCCCTCTACTGGATGTAGGATTGGTAAAGATCTTTGCCCAACCTGTTGGTTGCCATTTTGTCCTCTTGACAGTGTCCTTTGCCTTACAGAAGCTTTGAAATTTAATGAGAAAATTGAAGCAATCCCACTAAAATTAGGACCTAGAGAAGTTTGCCCACTCTCTCTGTACCTATTCAATATAGTACTTGAAGTCTCTATTCTTATTACCATAACTTCTAAGTAGTTTTTGTTGGTTTCGGTTCAGCTTTATCAACCAAGTGAAACACAAACTTTACTAAACTCTCATTGAGAGACTTTGCTAGAAACTTTTCATCATTTATTTCAGACAACTGCTGCCACAACTCTGCAAGGCAAGTATTTTTATTATATCCATTCATAAAGGAGCAAATTGAGGGTTGCCCAAGTTAAGTGACTAATTCAGCATGTTAGAGATGGAGGAAAATCAAGTGCAATAGGTCTGTCTGGAAAACTCACTTTTCCCTTACAACTTCAAATTCCAACTTCAAGACAAACATCTACACTATAGAAATTAATGAACACTCCAAAATTTTAGACCCTTGCTCTCTTAATGACCATATACGCACACTCAATTAGATACTTAATCCAGCATTTCTGGCTAGCAATTTTTTTTTTTTTTGCCCCCAAAGTCGGTAATAGCCCAGTTTCCTTTTCATTCTTTTAAGACTCTACTCAGAATACCATGGCTTTGTAGAAGAGGCACACCCAAATGCCCTGCATGAGTCACTGGCTCTGCCTAGAGCTAAAATACAATGAGGCAGGGAGTCTTTGGCTGCTCCAGTCTGTGAAATGGTTTCCATTACAGTACTTTTGCCGAGAGCAGCAATTTTGTCTTTTGATCCCTTTTGCCATGACTACAGAACTGTGGGCATCTGAGTGATCTGCCTCAAGAGAGCTGGTGGGACTTAGAGAGCCCTTCGTTGGAGTCCAGGGGACCCAAATGATGCCCTCAGCACTACTTCTGACTAGTCCTTTGACTTTGGGGTCTAATGTATTAGTATCTAGCATTTTTTGCATTCTTGGTCCATCACTACTGTTACAAAGTAATCACTATGTCTTTGGTCTCTTTTCAGGTGGTATAATGTTCTGAATTTACTTGGGTTTCCTTTTAGGAACCATGATCAACCATGTTAGCAATACAGTGGGCAGAAATCAGTATATTATGCTAATGAAGAGGAGCAAGAGACAGCCGAACGTACTTTTTGTTGTTAGTGTGGGTGCCTGGGTGATGAGCAGAGTCAGGAAAATGAATCTAAAGCCCAGAAAGGAGGTACTCATATTGGTGGCAGCTCAAGAACAAAAGCCATGCTGGAGAAAAGATAGCCTCTGTCTTTACTTTTTAAGATTCTTATTATGAACTGGAATCTTGCATTTCTTGGGTTAGTCTCGAGCTTTCTATGTATCCCAGAATGTCCTTGTACTTCTGTTCTTTTTACCTCTGTATCTCTTGTCCTAGGGTTACATGCATGACCATGCCCAGTTTATTCAGTTTTGTGCCTCAAACCCAAAGCTTTGCAATGATATTGAAGCACTGCATCAACTGATGTATATTCCCAAAGTATCTTTCTTTTTAAGGTCAGGAAAAGATAAAGATGAAATTCATGGACCCCTGAATGGCTCTCTAGAATGTTAAGTTATGAGTAACTCATGATACTCATTAAGAAGTATTTGCTGCTAATGTAACACTACTTATCCAGAATAGTATTTTTGATGAATAAATCATTCTAGTATTTATATGGCATGAGTTTGGAGATCATTTCCCAGGGACTTTACATAAAAATCCTAGTTCCTAATGACCAGGTTATTGGAGCCTCACTTTTAATACCTGTGATCTTAGCACAATGCAGGGTAAACTGCCATTGGAAGATCCAGTTGTCTAATTATGTGGGAATACTAATACATGGAACCTCTTCATCCTTCTTGAGGGACCAGTGGAGAAAGAAACTTTAGATCTAGAACCTCTCGAGTTTCATATGAGACTTTTCTACTCATCCACTGTCTTTTCTTAGGCAACCCAAGTTAGCTATCTGACTCTCAAGCCTTTTAAACTTGAAACTGAGGATACAATGAAAGTATTTTCATGGTGGTGATGGGGTGTAATGGTACAATATGCAAAAAGTTTGTAGCATAGAGCCTGGCATGTGGAACATGTTTGCTCCCTACAGATGGTATCCTACAGATGGTTGAGGGACAGAATTCTTTAACATTTATAGTCCGCTCTGAGTTGAATTCCATTTTCTGAGGTGTCAGGAGACATTATTTGTTATTTTGGACAGAGTTAAGCCTTTCTGCTGAGCTCATACTCTTGTAAATGTGTGTATAAAACTGTGTCCTGATGCAGAACAAGGGGCACAGATTTTTTTTTTTTTCTGGCATCTCTATTCCTCAGCCCGCAGCCTCAACATCTGCAAATAATTAATGTAGCAAGAAGCCTTACAGCCGGCCACCCAAATGCATCTTAAACATTAAACTTGAAAAGTTAAAAGGATGAACCCAGAAAAAAAACTATGAATTTCAAAATACATATTGGGGATTTAGACATATGGTGTTTAAACCTATGCCCATGATGTTTGATGCTGTGCTGAATAAAAACATGAATGGCAGGGTAAGGATAGTAAAAGCAACCTATGGGCCTTCAGTTTGCCTGGACTAACTTTAGGAACAGATTTGACAGTGGATGTAGCTCAACTCTTGGGTCTTGTAGATGTCGGCATAAATTCAGAAGGTTAAGACAAGTGAGGAAGTATTATACAGAGATGACAGGGCAGGACAAGTTAGGGGGAAATAGTTGGAATCTTCTTTGGATTCAGTTGCTTTCTATCTGGAACACTAGGCATAATATTTTTGCATTTATAGAGTAATTGCAATATATAGATGTCTTTCTCCAGGTTGATGATTGTGTGCTACTTTTTTTTTTTAAAAAAAGAGTTTGAGGATCAAAGAATTTTAAAGAGTTGCTCAGCTACATAAAAGTTACAAATCCAAAGTAAGAACTTGGGTGCAGGTCTATTTGATATGGGGCCTGCATGAAGTAGTGAAAGGAAGCAGATGGACTTCCAGGTGAACTGTTTGTCTACTGATGTATTTGGAGCTTGAGCAAGAGATCAGATGGCCTTTGGACATGAGGTATTTTAGGTCCTTTTCCTACTTCTGAATTGAAGATGCCATATTCAGCTCAATAAGCTCCGGGATGCTTCTGGTCTCTCTCTGTGTGTAATTATTGCATCTTTTCAAATGCGTGGCATTGATTTGATCTACTTGAAAGTTACCTGTCTGTCAGCTGTGGGCAAAGGCGAGTTTCATTCTGACCTGCTATTTAAAAACTCTTAGTTCAGTGTAGATGTAGAAAGGTTTAAAATTGCTTGCACGTGTTCCTTTAGCTTTTGCTTCCCATGGCTGCATGGAGAGGAGAACAGATGTGTTTCTAAATGAACTCATGCATTGTCTGGTGCTTCAGGTATGATCACAGACCAAAACTATGTTCACATGGACCCTTCATTTCTTAGTTTTTTTTAGCCTTGGTTTGTTCTGCTCCTAAGATGAGGCATCTTCCGTCTAATATAACCAAGGTCCAAACTACCATTGCACATCACCTGAAATTCTGAATGTCTTAATAATTCGATCTGCCTCAAGCCTTCCTACCCTCTGCACTCATGTCATTGGTAGGGTTTTGGTTATCAAATGAGTTCAAAATTGGGCATAGCTTTTTCAAGTCCATGGTTTCCAGTTCATGTTTCTTGTGTTTTTAGCATGTTTTAGTTTTCCTACAATTGACAAGACTAATGGGAGATAGTGGATTGTATATACAGAGAAGGAAGAGGAGGAGAAGGGGAAAAGGGAAGAGAATAAAGCAGAGGCAGAAGAGGAGGAAGAAGAATAGCAACAGGAGGAGGAGAAATAAGGAGAAGGAAGTTTGGTAAAGGATGTGTTGGTGTTAGGGGTTACAGGAGGACTTGGAAGAGTAAAATGGACATGCATATATATATATATACATATATATATATACATATATATATATATATATATATATATATACATATACATATATGTGTGTGTTTGTGTGTTTCATTTTGTTAACATGTATGAAACTATCAAAGAATGTGAAGAGCAAATTTTAATGTTTTTAGTTTTATCTTTAGTACATGATTCAATAAACCCTTGATTCTGGTTTCAAAGGCTTTTGTTAGTCATTTCTCTCAGAAAAGTTTAGAACATTGCTTTCCTCAAATTGTCTTTTAAATTATTTTATTTATTTATATTCAGAATGTTGCTCCCACCCAATTCCTCACCACCAGAGTTTTTCACCCCTCCCCCCATCTTTCAACTCTCAGAGTACTCTCCTCCCAGCCAGTATCCCCTTTCTCTAGAGCATCAAGATTAGCACATGATTAGGAGCATCCTCTCCCACTGAGACCAGACAAGGCAGTCCTCTGCTATATATGTGTTAGGGGCCATGGACCAGCCCATCAAGTATGCTCCTTGACTGGTGGTTCAGTCTCTGCAAACTCTGAGGGGTTTGGGTTAGTTGATACTTTATTCTTGCTATGGATTTTTACTCCTCTTCGGCTCCTTCAGATCTTCCTCAACTATTCTATAAGGGTCCCAGACCTCAATTCAATGGTGGCCTGTAAGTATCAGCATCTGTCTCAGTCAGCTGCTGGTAGACCCTCTCAGGAAAGTTACGCTAGGCTCCTTCTACAAGCACAACATAATATTGGTCATAGCCTCAGGGTTTGGTGCCAGCCCATTGGATAATCCCAAATTGGGCTGGTCACTGGATCCGCCTCTCCTTCAGTCTCTGATCTATTTTTTTGTCCCTGCATTTCTTTTAGATAGAAACCATTCTGGGTCAAACATTTTGAATGTGGGTTGGTAAGCCTATCACTCCATTTGGGGTCCTGACTATCTACTGGAGGTGGTATCTTCAGGTTCATTCTTCCCACTGTTAGGCATTTAAACTGAGGATATCCCCATTGAATTCTGGGAGCATCTCACCTTCCAGGTCTCTAGAACTTTCTGAAACTTCCCTCCTGCCTCAGCAGTTGCATATCTTCATTCATTCTCCTAGTGCTCTGGGATTCTCTCCTTTCTCCCTCCCATACCTGATCATGATCCCCTTTTTCCTTCCTGTCTCATCTCCCATATAGATCCCTCCCTCCTTTTGCCTTCCATGATTATTTTGATTTCACTTTTGAGTATCAATGTAAAAATACTCAATAAAAATTTTCACAAACTAAATCTGAGAACACATCAAAAACATTGTTCACCATGATCAAATAGAATTCATACCAGGTATTCAACGATGGTTCAATATAAGAAAATCTATCACTGTGATCCACTATATAAAAAAACATCCTCAAAGAAGGAAGTCACATGGTCATCTTATAAGATGCTGCGAGAGACTTTGACAAAATCAAGTAACCCTTCATGTTAAGTCTTTGAGAGTTCAGGATTCATGGCATATAACTAAACATAAATAAAACAATATATAGCAAACCAACAGCTGATATCAAATTGAATGGAGAGATACTTGAAGCAATCCCACTAAAATCAGGGACAAGACAAGACTGTTCACTCTTTTTTCATTTGTTCAATATGAAAAAAAGTCCTACGAAAAGTTCAATATAAAACCTAGTCCTTGAGGTTCTAGCTTGAGTAATTAGACAAAAGAGCAATTAGACAAAAGAAGATACAAATTGGAAAGAAAGAAATATCACTATTTGTGAATAATATTATAATATATACAAGCAATGCCAAAAATTCTACCAGAGAACTCCTACAGTTGATAAACAACTTTAGGAAATTGGTTAGATATAAAATTAATTCAAATCAGTAATCTTCTTTTATATTAGTGATAAATGGGCTGAGAAAGAAATTATGGTGGCAAAACCCCTCACAATTTAAAAAGTAATATAAAGTATCTTGGTATAATTTTAACCTAGCAAGTGAAAGATCTGTATGACAAGAACTTCAAGTCCCTGAAGAAAGAAATTGAAGATCTCAAATGATGGAAAGATCCTACATGTTCATGGATTGGTAGAATTAACATAGTGAAAATGACCATTTTATCAAAAACAATCTACAGATTCAGTGCAATCTCCATCAAAATTCTAACACAATTTTTCAAAGACATGGAAAAAAAGAATTCTCAACTTCATATTAAAAAAAAAAAACCCAGGGTAGCCAAAATAATTCTCAACAATGAAAGAATTTCTGAGGGAATCACCATCCCTGACCTCAAGCTGTAATACAGAGAAATAGTGATTAAAATTAACATGGTATTAATACAGAGATAGACAGTTCGGTCAATGACATAGAAATTGAGTTCCCAGAAATACACCTACAAAGATTTGGTCTTTAACAATGAAACCAAAACCATACAGTGGAAAAAAGAAAGCATCTTCAACAAATGATGCTGGACTGTCAGTCTGCATGTAGAAGAATGGAAATTGACCTATATTTATGACCTTGTACAAAGCCCAGGGCCAAGTGGTCAAGGATCTCATAAAACAAGACGTGCTGATTCTAATAGAAGAGAAAGTGGG
This sequence comes from Micromys minutus, assembly GCF_963924665.1. Taxonomy (NCBI): domain Eukaryota; kingdom Metazoa; phylum Chordata; class Mammalia; order Rodentia; family Muridae; genus Micromys; species Micromys minutus. Next base: position 15,098,974 of record NC_137963.1, on the reverse strand, counting down.
AAATGTCTTGGACATATTGAATAATTTCCTGAACATAACACCAATGGCTCAGGCTCTAAGATCAACAACTGTTGAATGGGGCCTCATGAACTTGAAAAGCTTCTGTAAGGCAAAAAGACAGTCCACAGTACAAAACAGCAACTTACACACTGGAAGAAACATCTTCATCCATTCATTCGGCATTTGGCTAATATCCAAAATATATAAAGAAATCAAGAAGGTAGTCTCTAAGAAACAGAATAAGCCAATAGTGAGGTATATTTTGGGTAAATTCCTTTCTGTTGGGTCCTGGGAACTTCTTGGGTCCCTGGTACCTGAGGTATTCTGGTTGCTATCCCCAGGTTCCCCTCCCCCACTACACACCTACTTTTAAATTCCTGACCCTCTGTACTTTTCCACCATTTCCTATCATATCAGAACTGGCCCCTCTTTCTTCTTCCCCTCCTTTCTCCCTCCCAGATCTCTCTCTCTCCTTCTAGTTCCCAGAGTTCATTTTCTTCTCCTACTGAGTAGTACTGTAGCATCCACAGTAGTACTGTGCTCTTCTTTCTTTTTGAATTTCATATGGTCTATGAGTTGTGTTGTGGGTATTCTGAGCTTCTTATTGACTAATATACCATCTATGTTTTTTTGTTTTTGTTTTTTGATTTTTTTGTGATTGGGTTACCTCACTCAGGATATTTTCAAGTTTCATTCATTTGCCTGTGAATTTCATGAAATCATTGTTTTTAATAGCTGAGTAGTACTCCATTGTGTAAATGTATCACCTTTTCTGTATCTATTCCTCTGTTGAGGGACATCTGGGTTCTTTCCAGATTCTGGCTATTATAAATAAAGATGCTATAAACATAGTGGAGCATGTGTCTTTATATGTTGGAATATCTTTTGGATATATGCCTGGAGCAGTATACCTGAGTCCTCAGGTAGAACTATTTCTAATTTAGCCAAAATACACAACACAGGGGAGATAGGACCTGTAGAGACTATATCCAGTGGATAGGCATAGCCCCCAGTTGAGGGATGGGGCAACCTCAAAAATATTAATCCAGAATTCCTCCTGTCAAAGTGAAATGCAGGGACAGAGAGTGAAGCAGAAACTGAAGGAAAGAGCATCCAGAGACTGCCCCACCTGGGATGCATCCCATCTGCTGACACCAAACCCAGAAACTATTACTGAAGCTAAGAAGTTTTGCTAACAGAAGTCCCTTGAGAGGCTGTGCCAGAGCTGGACCAATACAGAGGTGCTTGTGTAACAGAGGACTGCCTTATTGGCATCAATGGGAGAGAAGCCCCTTGGTCCTGTGACCCAGGATAGGGAAACTCTAGGTCATTGATGCAGGAGTGGGTGGGCGGGTGGAGGAGCACCCTCATAGACTCAGGGTGGAGGGAAGAGATAGAGGGCTTGTGGAGGAGAAACTGGGTATGGGGATAACATTTGAAATGTAAATAAATAAAATAACCAATTAAAAATGGGGTTCAGTGCTAAACAGAGAATTCTTAACAGAGGAATCTCAGATAGCCTAGAAGCACTTAAAGAAATACTCAACATCCTTAGTCTTCAGAGAAATTTAAATGATCCTGAGATTCCACTGTACACCAACCAGAATGGCTAACATAAATCTTCAGGGAGAGCACATGCTGGCGAGGATGCGGAGAAAGAAAACTCCTCGACTCTTGTTGAAGGGATTATAATCATACAACCCTACTGGAAATCAATGTGGCAGTTCCTCAGGAAACAGGAATTAATTCTACCTGAAGACCTAGCCATACAGTTCTTGGGCATATACCCAAAAGATGCTCCACCATACCACAAGGACATGGGCTCCATTATGTCCATAGCAGCTTTATTTGTAATAGCCAGAAGCTGGAAGCAACCCAGATAACCCTCAATGAAGAATGGATACAGAAAATGTGGTTCATTTATACAATGGCACACTACTCAGCTATTAAGGATGAAGACATCATGAATTTTGCAGGCAAATAAATGAAATTAGAAAATACCATCCTGAGTGAGGTAATCCAGAACCAAAAAGCCAGGCATGGTATGTACTCATTGGTAAGTGAATATTAGCCAAAATGTACAGAATATCCATGATACAACCCGCAGAAGTTTAAGAAGAAGGAAGACCCAAGAGGAGGATGTTTCCATCTTACTTAGAAGGGGGAACAAAGTAGAAAATTGGCTTTTTATGTTTGTGTCGCAGTCATCAATTTTTCTGGAATTTATTCCTCGCTAAAGCTGTGTTCTAATTTTGTTTTGTTTCCATATGGAAAGTCAATTGCCTCTGTCCAGTTTCTTCAAAAGCCTGTCCTTTCAGTGCTGACTTACAATGGCACCACAGATGATGCCGGTTTTCCACAGGCCTCTTTCAGAATGCCTGTTTCTATTATACGGATCCCTTCCTTTTTATATCAATAGCATATTGTCTTATATGCCACAGCATTATGATGAGATTTGATATTTAGTCTTGGTAGATAGAGTTCATGATTTTTTTTCTCAAATCTTTCTTTTATTCTTTAGACTATTTGGTAAACAGAAATACTATCTGGTCAATTTCAATGAAACATTTTCTGGGGTTTTAGCTGAAATTGCAGAAAAAAGAAAACAAAACTAAGCCTGCCTGTTATTTAATAGAAGAACAAGGATCTCTTTCTCGTTGAGTTGCTTTTTCTTCCATCAGTATTTACTTCGTTCCTTTAATGTCTTCTGACAATCTGTAAACTTTGCTTTGAGGCTGTGAAATTTTGCCAAATATTTAGAGAGGCCTTGGGTTTTTCCCATTGTGACAAAAGTGTTTTTATTTTTTATTCCCTATTGTAATTGGCATAGTCACTTTCTGGAACTAGCAAGTGATTTAAATTTGAACCCTTAACACGATACTTTTTTTCTCTTTTATTTACAATAAAAACTTCCCAGTCATATGGTTTTAAAGAAGAGGCCAGTTTACCTCATTTTTCTGTTTTTATAAAATTGGATGTATGCATTTATTAATTTGGCCAGAGATCATGGAAAATACATAGGGAGATTGTAGGGAAGAGTAGGGGGAAAGCAAGCATCTTGGTTTCCCCCAGATTCTACTGGGCTTCACGCAGGAACTCTTCCTACATTGTGCCACATCACTGGATGGACACATAGAACATAGGTGAACAATACAGTCAGCTCAAGTTTAGGTTCTCTCATCTAAACATGGTACAATATGAGAAAGATCATTTAATTCTTCTCTAGTTAAGTTTATCTATTTATATAAAATGAGGATGCTAATGCTTATGTCAGAAAAATGTGAGCACAAAATAAATGTGTGTATGAGTTTGTATGTATGTGAGTATGTGTGTAAGTGTGTGTGTGTGTGTGTGTGTGTGTGTAAGTGTATGTGTGTGTGTGTGTGTGTGTGTGTTAAATTAGAGTCTAGTCCAAGTTAAATGTTCAGTAAGTTTGGATAAAAACAAAGGAATGATATGCGAGTCAAATTTTTGATAATTTTTTTTCCTGTCTAAAAGCAATGCAGGGACAAAGATGGAACAGAGACTGAAGAAATGGACAACCAGCCAATAATGGGCCCAATTTTAGATCTGTCCCATGGGCAATTGCTAATACCTGACACTATAAATGGTACTCTGTTTTGCCTACACACAGGAGCCTAGAATAACTTTCTTCCCAGAGGATGTACCCCTCAGCTGACTGAAACAAAAGCCAAACACTGGACAGAGGTAGGTGGCTTTTATAGAAGAGTTGCTGGAAGGATTGAAGGCCATGAAGGGGATAGAAACTCCACAGGAAGACCAACAGGGTTAACTAACCTGGATCCTTAGTACCTCTCAGAGACTGAACCACCAACCAAAGAGTATGACAGACTAGACTGACTCTCCAGGCATACAGGGCTGACTTGTCTAGCCACAGTAGGATAGAATGTGCCTAACCCTGCAGAGACGTTATGTGACAGAGTGGGAGAGACCCAGGGAAAGCTGGTTTGGAGGAGGGACTCTGAAATAAGAGGCTCAGCATTTGGGATATAAATAAATAAATTTCAAAGGGGATATTTTAGACTTATCTATGTTTAATTTTTCTATATGCACTGGTGTGAGCTATAAGAACCTGTGATTATGTGAATGAAAATAAACTTGCTGTTGTGCTGTCTTGCTGGAAGAAAACTAATAAGGTGTATTGAATTTTGTATGTATGTATGTGTGTGTGTGTTTGGTTTAGCATAATATTTATTGGAAGGAGTATTCTTTAGTCTAATTGTTTCCTCTTTCATCAGAAGTTCTGAAATGTTTTCTTGCAGTGGGCTTTGAGGTGTGACTCATGTCAACTGTTTGAAATCCCTGCTCCATAGAGGAGTTAGTGGGATTGTTTTGCTCCATTACGTAAGGAGCACATCTGGCTTGCTTCAGCTTGACCTTTGGGATGAGCCATCTTCATATACTCAGGCCTTTTTTTTTTGTTTTTTTTCTCCGCTTGGTGGCTTCATCTCTAGAAAGAGGAGCATTTAATGATTAATTCCCCTTGAACAGGAGGGAGTCTGCCTTCAGTCTTCAACCTACTTTATGTTGGGTGAACATCATGAACTGTTCCTGTAGAAGCAGCAATTCCATTAAGCTGAGAATCAAGAATGATTGACAGCTCATCCCTCATCATATAGTGCCAGCCCATACCTTATCACAGGCTCTTTGCTACATTCTCCTTCTCTCATTCTCAGAGATAGTGACCCTATGTTAGAAGCCAGCATTGAGATTTGAATTTTCCTGCAGTTGACATGCATTAGTATAATAAGTTGGAGCAAGGCTACCATGCCTGGATATTACCCTGCAGTTGACATGCATTAGTATAATAAGTTGGAGCAAGGCTACCATGCCTGGATATTACCCTGCAGTTGACATGCATTAGTATAATAAGTTGGAGCAAGGCTACCATGCCTGGATATTACCCTGCAGTTGACATGCATTAGTATAATAAGTTGGAGCAAGGCTACCATGCCTGGATATTACCCTTTGTTTCCCATCTTTCAGGCTTGGTAGTATTCCTTGTTTGCCTACTTTGTTATGAATTTTACATCCCTGTTAAAAGATTTCCTTGTTTCCTGTTGAGCCTGGGACAGGTGAAAATGCTTTATATGTCCTTGAATCACTCACCCATGCCTCACACTTCTATGAAGAATTGCTTTTAATTCCTTAAGCACACCGTGCTTCCTACCACAATCACTTTCATGCAAGTCTTTTCCCATATGATATATGGCCATTCCACTCTGGGTTGCACACATTTAGTTCTTTGATTTTGTTCACTTCTTTTCTTTTGGACATATATTCATAAGTTAATTGCGCAGTTTAGGCTTTATATTTTTCAAAACCTTTTAAATAAGGGTTCCTAAATGCTTCAACACCCTTTCTAGAACACCCACCAGAGGTAGGAGAAAATAAAGGTCAATAGAAAACTGGGAGCATATACCTGTCTAAAAATAGTTCTGTGGGCCAATTCCAAACACATATTGGTGATGGCAGTTCACTTTAATCAGTAAAATCCAAACACTAACCAGCAGCAGTGGCTCAATCCAGAAGAGATCTTGAGGCTCCACCAAGCCAAATCCCCATGAGCCCATACAACCAGCAAAAACCAGCTGGAATACCATAAGAAGTTGTTTAGTGCTTTGGTGCTTTTCTCTCTATGAAGTCACGGCAAGCAAAGATCAGCAACGATCAGCAAAGATCAGCAAAGTGTTGCAAGGTGAACCAAAGCAAGAACATTGTTCACTGTTTGTTGGGTTATACTTATACTCTTTCATGCATCCTTTCAAGAATCTGTTTTAGCAAAACATCAGCCCATAAGACAGATTCCAGGAAAACATCACAAAAACAATGGAGTCTCCAATGAAAGCAGAAATAACCACTTCAGTGTAGCATAATGGATTTATCATACACTTTTAATAAATTTTATAATGCACTTTTATTATTTGCTTCGAATGCTCTTTTTCTTCTTTGTTCCCCCTTCTTATAATTCCTTTTCCCCAAATAGTCTGGCTGTCATCTCCCCTAATGTCATCTTTCCTTAATTCTTCACTCTGTGAACTGTCATTTTCCCACCCTAACTCCCATATAACATTCAACCCATTTCCTACTAATTATTTTTAACCTACTTTTTTCTTCATGACTAATTTTTTTGTAAGAAGATTGTGTATTGCTCATTGAGTCCTCACCCACCACACCTATCATGCTGTAAACACCAGGCAAATAAATAGTAGAAGACTAAGTGAGTGAAGAGGAATATGATATGCCATTTGTTCTGTTTTATGTTTTTGTGCAGAAAGGCACTTCGACTGTTATGTGGCAGGGGAGAACATACTGTTCTAGTTACAGCAGTACCCAGAAGAGGAGCTGATGTGGTCCGGAGAAGGGGAGTCATAATAGAAAGGGTCCTTCATTATCACATAGTATAGGTGTGGCATGGTACATGGTCTCTATAAGCCTGAGGTGGTTGTGGCTCTGTGGTGAATCCATCCCTCTTGATCTTGCCTGTCCCTTAGATTGGTAGTAGAAAAGATTATTTGAATTCAGAGGCCCTTGAGAAGAAATCTGCCTCTTTCCTCTGTGAAGCAGTTCCGGTTGAGTATGCTTGGACACTGACAGTGATGCTGATCATAACCAGTTTATGCTGATGAATTCACATTCTAGTTATTGACCATGAGAGCAGCTGCATAGCTCAGCTTTGTAGATCATCTTTCATGGAAAGCTTTTTGGCGTGCCAAAATTTCTGTCCATCCTACTTTGCCTACTTTGCCTTCTGTGTTATTCACCATTTTATTTGCAATGTAATTAAAACACTTTTCTTTTATGTCTAAACCAACATAGTGATTCATAAAAGTCAAAAAATGAGGATGTGCAATTTTGTCATTATTTAAAATTAATCATTTGTAGTAAGAACACAAAGATAAGGACATATTACATAGGCTGAAATCTACTATATTTGGATACGCTTACCAATGTTCTGAGGACTTGTAACAGTTTTTGACTTGCATTTTCTCCTCCAACTATACTTTACTAGTCAACTCTCCTTAGTTATATACATGTAACCTTTAAATTAATTGTTCTACCGGTGTTAAATGTTAGAATTGAGCTACATAGCTCCTTTTCTGCATATCATACATATCCCTGACATATTGCTAGAGTGCCATATCTCTTTAGTCTAATAGTACATCTAGGAGAAGATAGTCCCACTCCCTGAGATGTCTTGACTGTTGAGTGATGTCTTTTGGAATGTTTGTCAGTTGATATGAAAAGCAATCTTATCATGATAGTTGCCTTACCATTCCAGTCATGTGGCTATAGAGAAGTATAAAAATATGTAAGTCCACTTAGCTAGCTAGCAAGGCTTCACTTGGTCCTTCTGAAAATGAGTTACTTAGATTAACTCAACCGTATTCGGTTAATTAGTTGGGAGTTGGCAGAATATGTAAGAAATCAAAGGCAAGGCAGAGGCTATTATAAATAGGACACTGAATGTTACTAAAAAAACTCCAGGGAAAGTCACTTCTTAAAAGTAAGTCTTGTGATGGTAGCACTGTGGGCAGTCTATGAAAATAGAATCTATTTTGAATTTTATGTGAAATACTGACATTGAATTAATAACTCATTAAAGAAAGAAAAAGCACTCAAAAATATACACAGAGAAAATGCTAGCCATGCCATTGATATCCAGGGCTCACATAGTCCCCAAATGAATCCAGAAGCCATTGGAGTCAGGATTTATATTTGTTTTATAGTGGAGACTTGATATATAACACATCCTTCTATATTAACAAAAATATATATTAATAGGAGTAGTTACACTCTGTTATGGTGTATTTCATAAGATTGGTGATTCATCAGCTGAATAGTCCTTGTAAACTCTGGAGCAAAAGACCTCTCATATCAACTTCTTCATAATTTATCTTTAGAATTGATCATCATATCTGGATTCAAGCATAGACAGTGTCTGGGTGCCTGATAACAGCCTTCAGCATATTTCTTGGAGTCTAGGGATGTATAATGCTTTGCTGTGAGAAAGAGGGAAAACCGGATTTTTTTCTTGAAATTGACAACCTAAGGTAGTATCACTATTGGTACAAAGGTGGGAATGACAGTCTTCCTAGGACCAAAAATTGTGCATCCTCTTTCTCCAACCTTGTCAGTGTTGGGACATCTTGACTGACCCTGTGTGGGACTCCTGCCTCCTCCAATGGTTTCCTGGTAGAACAGAGACTGTAGTTTAAATCAGCATATTCTAAAATCCTCTCTCATTAGTTGATTCTCAATGTTATGGTTAGTCTGGAAGGGGCCTCTTGCCTGATTACTTTCTCCCCAATGTTCAGACTCCATACATGTGACACTAGGCTGAGTTATGGGAGTGCTTAGAAAGGACATATCGACAGTGTGTGATGACTGAAGAGAATTCACAGAAGACATTGCTATTTCCACCTTGGTCTCTCAGATAATTCTGCCTGGGAGTTCAGGAGCTAACATGCCATGAGTACACTCAATCAGTCAAGGAGGAACAGTCAGCGATGGCTCATGGACCACATGGGTTAAGCCTATTAGCAGTAGAATCCACCCAAGGTGAGTCTCCAAGGTCTATAGTTTTGGAAAAAAATTTTACTATAATCCTGATTTAAAGTGTTTAGCCAGAATCATCCTAAGTTCATAATGTACAGACACCATGAAAGATAAAAATGCTTATAGCTGTGTATACTACTGGGAAGTCTGTCATTCCCACCTTTGTATCATAGTGGCACATACTGCCTTCAAGTTGTCATTATTAGTTTACAATATTTTATTTTGTGGTAATAGATAACTAATACAAAGTCACTATTTTTTCTTCTCTACCCACCACCAACTATATTATACATGAATCCAACTCTTTAAATGTTTTTTTTTTTGTTCTTACTACAATCTCATTTTGTTAATGATTTTTATTTAAAGATTCTTGTTGTGCATATTTAAGGTATAAGAAATTGCCTTACAGGGAGTGCATGCCCTTGCGTGGAGTGTACATGTGTGTGCCTATGTGTGTGTGTATGTGTGTGTGTGTGTGTGTGTGTGTGTGTGTGTGTGTGTGTGTATACAGAAATATGCTCTCTACCAACTAAGCTAGATCCACAGTCACACATTTTATTTTAAAAATATTTTGGCATGATTTAATTCTAAGAAAAGAACCAAGTGATAAGGAATGACCAAATGTAATTTCTCTTGGATGGCTTCCTTGGACATGGAGTTAGAGACTTTTATGAGATGTCTTGTGGATTCTCTGAATTGAAATTGAACTTGGATCCTCTGGAAGTGTAGTGTTTGCTTATATAAAGTAAACCTGTGCTGTTAAATCCTAAGCTCTCTGAAATAGCCCACCTTACTTTTAAATTACTGCTGCTAATATAATTAATTGTGCATAGAAAAGATGTACAGATTATAAAGTCTAACCCCACTCCTTGGGTTCTTGTATTCATTATGGGACCAGGCCTGTATCAGGATTGTAAGTCCTACATTTACAGGGCAGTACACTGAAGCACAGATACACGAAATCGCTAGCCATCCTTAGCAGATTTGGCTTGATGACTGTTTCTTCACACTGGAGGCCCTATGGGTCTCTATCCAACGTACTGCCCTGGAGCTTGCACCCAGGGAGAATATGCCAGAGCTTGAAGAAAAGACTGAAATGGCTTGGAATCCTGTGGCACATTAGTACTTAGGTTGTAATTCATTATGTCTGGATAGCTTTCTTGAGCTTGGTGCAAAATGGAGGACACTCTTTTCTTAGCAGGGCTTCCTCTTCTCAACTTGATCTGGGGACTGTGTTAAGAATCAGTCACAGATTCTGAGAACAGAAGGGTGACCAGCTTGTTAGGCAGCTGATGTGGCCAATGCAGATAGAGATGCTGCCTTGCTGTGTTTATCACAGTTTGAGCCCAGCATTTAAGTCTGTTGCTTTGTAAAAGAAAGAACACACATAAATGCATGGAAACAGAAACTCCCTCTTCCTCCCTCCCTCCCTAACCTTCCTGCCTCCCTCTCTCCCTCCCTCTCTTATTCTCTGATCCCCTCTCTGATCCTCTCTCTCTTCCATTCTCTTTCTCATTCTCTTATCCTCTTTCATTCTTTCTCATCTTCTCTTTCATCCTCTCTCTCATTCTCCCTCTCTCTCATTCTCTCTCTTCTTCCCTCCCTCCTACTCTTCTTCCCCCCTCTCTAGTCTCTTGTCCAAGTTCCCCAGCCCCATCTCCCTCCTTGACTATATTATAAATATGTCTGAGCTCATGTACATCTTGAATTTATCCAGGACTAATTACAGGAAAGTATATTTTGAGATGCAGAAGAATGCGTGAAGCCTGCGATTCTCTCCTTGAGTAGAGTAGAACTTTTATGAGTAATGAATAATAACACATTCAGACCAGATGGAAATCCAACATGTCTAACCATGTTGGAGAAGGAATTTGCTAGATAGTTCTAGATGAGAAAAAAATGAACTCCTGCTTCTCAGTTGTTTGCTTTAAACAGTGATAGTAAAATTGACAACATTTTCTTGGGTATTTTTTTTATAGGTCCTTGAACAAAAGACTGCTGATTTGGAAGTTGAGATTTCACATCCATCAGAAGCACAGAGGGAAGACAGATTGAGACACAGAAGGAACTGAGGCATGGCTCAAGGGATGTGACTGAGTCATAGCAGAGACTCGTCAATCTTGTAAATGAAGTCATACTTTGTCTGCAAACAGAGAAAGTACACATGCCTGGCTCTGATTTCTTTTTCTTCTTTTATTAGCTTTAAAAGGCTAACTGGATCTCCCTCTTCCATTTCCCCACGTTACCTCTCATTAGGTCTGGGATTTGATCCCATTTGAAGGAGGCAGAGATCTGGCAATAAAGGACTTGCTTCACGTTTCACATTGGAGTCCACTTTTTACAATTCACTTGTAAAGTTCTGAGAGCTGGTATAATGGTGAAAAGGCTAAAGCAGTCCAGTGCTAAGTGTAGCAATCAGGAGGGTACTCCAGACATTCTCTCTTAGCTTCTCCCCCCTCTTTATTACATCAGAAGGCAAAGGTCTTTTCTGGAGGCAATTCAGGCTCCTCATTATTTCTTAGGACAGCGCATATGTCTGTTCTGCCAGAAGTCAGACCCAATGAATCACAAAAGCAAAGCAACTGGCTTGGGGCAGTGGGTAGCCATGGGGAACAGAGGCAGTATCAGTGTCTTAGCAGACAGGAGCAGGAGTCATTCAGAGTCAACTCCATAGGCAAGACCTTGCTTCTGTTATTTTTTCCTTCTTGTTCATTTGCTATTTGGATGTGATGGATGAGAAGGTAGTGAGCTCCTTGTAATGTTTCTTACCGATTTGGAGTACAAGAAGGAATTTGAACTACGGTCCCTTGCACAGAATTTTGATAGTTCTAGTTTAAATGTGGTATTTGAGACCTTTAATTTTGAGAAGTGATTTGAACTATATAGATTAATGTAAACAGGTACCAAAAGACAATGTTAATATGAAGCTTCATCTTCTTAAAGCAGGAAACATAATAGTCTGAATTCCAGCCTATTGTCTAGAATTCATCTGAGACATTCATTTCTCATAGCTGCTAGATCTCTCTTCAGTCGCTAAAAGGATTTATTTTTTTGTTAAAAATCAATGAAAGAGTTCATATATGTGTGTATTAATTCAACAGAGGTCTATTTTTTAATGCATGTCAAACATGATTTCTGGTTTTTGAAATCCCTCCAAAACTAAACAAGACACACGTTCTTCTTCTCTGATACTTCCAACCTAGTGGGTTGAAAGTATACTGTTGTATGATAAAATAATTTTGTTAGGAAGGAAATCAAGTGCTTATGTAATTACAAGGCTAATATAAGGAGTGGTGATCTTCCAACAGGGTGAGAAGGAAAAGTGGTTCTCCTCTGTGTTTGATGTCTTGGAAAGATAGGAGCAAAGACTTTGTAGGTGACATTTTTGTGTCATAGGATAGTAGGGAAGTCACTTTTCTATTCTCTATTTAACCATGTAATAATTTAACTATCATCTACTAACATTTATATGTCTGTCTACCTATCATTTATCAATCTAATTCTTTCATACCAATCTACCAACATCTACTTGCCTGTCTACAATTTCTCTCTCTCCCCCTCATCATCATCATCATTATTTTTCAATCATTTTTCTATATTCTAACATATATCTGTCTGTTGTCTTCCATCTGTCTATCTATTATTTATCTACCTCTTATCATCTATTTATCTATCATCTATCCATCCATTTACCCATCTATTTTATATCAGCTATGTAGGCTGGATGGATATGAAAATAAACACTTCAAATTAAAGTTCCTACTTGTGCATGTCCAGTGAGCTATGTAAAAAACGAGGCTAGGTTAAAGAGGCTTGTGTAGATAAGATGGTTTTTATGAAGGAATCCTTTAAGAATCGAGGAAGCAGCCCTCAGCTCTATGCTCTGTAGGGAAGACAGGTTTGTAACTATCATTTTTTTAGGTTCAGAAAAGCATGATTTTCTTCATGAGATGGTTTTAAACAGGCCCCACTACCTCGAGTGTGTTTGTGTGGGGGGCAAGTAGGGTAGATGGAGACATCAAATCTTTTACAGACAAGAGACAGAAAACAAAGCTCTGTCTGAGATATATAAAGAAGGAGGATCTGAGGATCTTGAGTCTTCATGTTAATGTTCTGCTGCCATTGGAGAGTCATGGGGTAATGTTTATGAAAGGAAAGGACCCAAGCAGGGGGAAGTTTGTCTGTGTTTGAGACATGAGCCTCTGCTGTTTGTAACAAAATCAGTTATAGCTGGAGAGATGATTGTAACATTTCAGTAGAGCTTTCTTTGGACTTGGACAAAGATAGGATTCTACTAAAGAGTTGGGGAATGATGAGACCATAAACAGCTAACTAGAATTTAAAGGAAGATTGGGTGCTGTAGGTTAACTTACCACTGGGGCCTGGGAAGTGCATTCTGTTCCCATTAAAAAACAAAACAAAACAAAACTCACACACACACAAACACACACACACACACACACACACAAACCCCTGGTATTTAAGCCATCCTTTACAAAGTTTAGAAAGAACTAATTCAGAGCAGAATTTTGAACCTGGCTAAGATGAGCTGTTATAGTGTAAGTAGGAATATACTTCTTTATTCTGTCATGTCTTTGGAATAATTAGACTTGAATAGAAAAAAATAGTAGGGTTGGTTAAAAAATACACTACATTTATTTATTTATTTATTTATTCTTGTATGTGGGTCATGTGGAGTTGATTCTTTCTTTTCACCATATGGGTTCCAGGGACTGAGCTCAGGTTGTCAGTGTGGTGACATGTTCCTTTCCCACTGAGCTATGTTGCTAGTCTCAGAAGGCAAGGTTGACTTTTAAAATGGTTATTAAGGAAGGCAAACTATTCAAGACTACCTGTTACAATTCACAGATCCATTCAAAACATTGTTATAGGTTTATTTATTTTTATTTTTTATTGGTTCTTTTATTTATTGACATTTCAAATGTAATCCCCTTTCACAATTTCCCCTCTGCAGACACACATCCCATTTCTTCCCCCTCCCCCTGCTATTATGAGGGTGTTCCCCCACCCACTCCCACCTCAGTGTCTTAGCATTCCCTTATGCTAGGGCATTGAGCCATAATAGGACCCAGGGCTTCCTCTACCACTGATACTAGAGAAGGCCATCCTTTACTACATATGAAGCTGGAGCTACCGGTCCCTCCATGTGTATTCTTTGGTTGGTGGTTTAGTCCCTGTGAGCTCTGAGGGATCTGGTTGGTTGATATTGTTAATCTTTCTATGGGGTTGCAAACCCCTTTAGTTCCTTCAGTGCTTCCCCCCAACTCGTCTATTGGGACCTCCATGCTCAGTCTGATGGTTGGCTGCAAGATTCCATGTCTTGTATTGGTCAAGTTCTGGCAGAGCCTCTCAGGAGATATCCATATCAGGGTCCTGTCAGCAAGCATTTCTTGGCATCTACAATAGTTTCTGGGTTTGGTATCTGCATATGGGATGGATCCCCAGGTGAGCTAGTCTCTAGATGGCCTTTCTTTCAGTCTTTGTTCTACTTTTTGTCTCTGTATTTCCTTTAGACAGGAACAATTCTGATTTAAAATTTTTGAGATGGGTGTGTGTCTCCATACCTCATCCAGGGACTGTACCTAACCTCTGAATATGGTCTCTACAGGTTCCCTCTCCCCTTTGTTGAGTATTTCAGCTAATGTAGTCTCTACTGGGTCCGGGAAGTCTCTTGTTTTCCTGGCATCTGGAACTTTCTAGTGGCTATCCCCACTTTCCCATCTCCACTGCTACACATCTCTGTTCAATTTCCTGACCCTCTGTACATGCCCCCACTCCCCTCTCACACCTGATCCTGCTCCCCTTTTCTCTCCTCCATCTCTTTCCCTCCCAAGGCTCTTCCTCCTGCACAAAGGCCAAGCTGCTTCAGAGGGTTAGAGTCTCAGGATTGACTTCTGTTTGGCTTACATTCTCAGAAACAGTTTCTGAATCTGTGGGTGCTTTTATAACTCCAGTCATAAAGCCTGAACATCACAATGACACAAAGGCCAATAATCCATGCAATTTCCCATATGGTTGTGAGACATTTTAAATTTAAAATATGTTCATGGTAGTTCAGGGTCAAATTCAAGTTTTCTACAGTGATCCTTTGGCGCCTGGTAATAATATTTTCCATAAATACATTTGTATTTCACTGCTGGGCCTTTCCTTTAAAATACCTACACTTCTAACCTGGCCAGATATTTAATCTTGAGTCTAGTTGTGACACTGGTCTGTGATTCCTTGACTGACCATTTCTCTTCCATCCCTCTGTGTTTCTGTGCAAAATTACAGTTTCCTGTTGAGAACCTTGAGTCTACCTTTCCTTCCTCTAAAATTACTCATAATCCTCCTCTCTAAGATGTGTGTAATGACCAATAATGTTCCAGAAAAATGGTCCTAAGGATGTTATTCTAGACCATGACACACCCACCCCTAATCCCAAAGTGTCAAATTCCTACCAATGCCCTAACTTTACCTTGTTTCTTTAGGTAGCCCTAATTGCTTTTCTGAAACTAGACTTTCAATTTTTTGGTAACAGAAGCAATCAATACCTAACAATTGCAGTCACGGATGGCACTATGAAACATCTCATGTCAGCTCAGAACCCTTACACACTGATTTATGCTTTCCCATCTTCCTGTCAAACCAACCATTCACACTGAGGTTGACAGCAGTTACTCAGCATTTTCAAGGTCAAGAATGAATAATCAATATCTTTGCCTTTCTTCTCTTCATCTTTGAAATAAATAAAACTTCTTATGAAAGAGGAAACACATTGTTCCTTGACTCCAGAAGAGACAAAATAGACCAATTGTGCACTTGCCTTGGTGGACGGTAAGACAGCTTAACAAAGTTTACAACCACCAACTTTCTTGTTCTTACTGTCTCTTCTTCCAAGCCACCTCAGGAAATTTGTTGTTGATATGGAATATTGAATAATTATACCTCAGAGTTGAATAATTTCCATCCAATTGGGTAGAATAAAATATAATCACTTTTAAGTCTATGATCTTGAGATAGTCTTTAGTTAGTAATAGTAGCTTTGACATCTGGATAATATTTCACATTAGACAAAACACTTTCATGGAACATCTTATGTGGTCCCAAGTAGCATCCTTTGGGAGGAGGCTACTATTTCCCAGAGCAGTAGAACTGGATCAAAGATGCTCAGAGTGAATGGAAGAAATGCTTGGGGTCAAATAATTAATTCTAAGATCCTTCCCACAGGCATGTTGTCTATTGCAAGGGAGAAAAACATTGGTCTACAGGGCAATATTGTGCAGGGTGGGAATTTTTCCTCTTAATGAGTTTGCAAGTCTCAAACTTCAGGCTGCAACTTAAGGCTAACTGTGACAGTTGCAGCTTCTTATGTAGGTCAATATTCCTGAAGAGTGATCTTCTGGGAAAACTCATGCTTCAGAATCTTTATTCATCATATAATTGCACCTGGTTCCCTTTTGTCTGACTGTTCTCTTTCTATAGGAAATTTATCTATATCTAGAGATACCAGAGTGCTGATTCTTACCTCAAATGTTTCATGTCTGGGTTATTCTTCCTGACACATGGATCCAGGCCATGAGCCTCTGACTTATGTAGTTCAGAGCAGCCAGCCAGCTCAGTCAGGAGTACATTGACTTGGGACTGTGGAAAGTTTGGCTTTGTGCTAAGTGTAAGCAGATGGTCCCAGCTGCTTGGTCATGGGTCCATATGAAACTAATTATTCACTCTACACAAACATGCATCATCAGACCACAGTCTGAAGGTACAACCAACTTACCCTGTTTCTCATAACACAGTAGGTAGTAGGAGTCTAGAAGTGTGGAGCACTAGTTGGAGTAGTTCAGCACAGAGCAAACTGGTTTGATAGGGTAAGAATATAATGTTGAGCAAATTATGATATGCAGACTGGTTCTTTAATATTGCTAGCATACTTTCAACCATGAACACGTGGAATATAAAGTCTAGGAGTTAAGGTGACTTGTTCATATTGCAAAATAATGGCTCCGTCAGTAACTCATCAAAGGTCCAAATGCCTAGTTTAGTGCTTTCTTTGCCATGCAAGGCTTTCTGAAGCATCTGGCTTTTCCTGTATTTTGAGTCCTAGAGACTGAGGGTGACTTTTTTTTTTCCCCAAGTCTCTTACTTTTCTAGAAAACTATTATAATTAATACCAATTTGGGATTAATATTGAGAATATCTTCAAGTAATCTTAATATTGAATAAAGTAATTATGTTCTACTTTCATATTAAAGTAGCAGAAAATTGATACTGAGAAGGAGTTAGGTGTCTAAGGACATAGGACAGAGTTGGCATAGTCTGAGTATACATCAAGGGAGATTTGACTTAAAGGAACTAATGAATAATATTGAAGTATCTGATTTATCAGCAATAGAATAATATCTGCTGATTAACATTTATCAAAAATAATGTACTGAGTCTATCACAGTGGCATACATGATTTAGAAAAAAATGGATAATTATTCAACTCCGTTGAGAAAAAAAATGTAATAATCTAGTCAGATATACAAATGTGACCTCAGTCTGAAAGGACCTCAAAATTGGCACAAGACACACAAAGACCATCTCAGCACAAAGGAGATTTTTCTTTTTGTCCCCAGAGAGACAAAGGGCAGAGAATAAGAGACAATAACAGATACAGAAAATATTAGAGAAGGGAAAAGGAACAAGGCAGGGAGGTTTGACCTGGGCATACATACAAGTGCCTCTGTGTAGTGGCTGGTTTTGTGTCAACTTGACACAAGCTGGAGTTATCACAGAGAAAGGAGTCTCAGTTGTAACAACTATGGGACTTTTAAGGTTATTTAGATTTTGGGAATGAATAAGAAAGTAAAGTTTGAGGCTTAATAATGTTTTGTGTCAACTTGACACAAATTGGAATTATCACAGAGAAAGGAGCCTCAGTTGGGGAAATGCCTCCATGAGATTCAGCTGGAAGGCATTTTCTTAACTAGTGATCAAGGGGGGAGGGAACAACCCACTGTGGGTGGTGCCATCTCTGGGCTGGTGGACCTGGGTTCTATAAGAAAGCAAGCTGAGCAAACCAGAGGAAGCAAGCCAATAAGCAACATCCCTCCATGGCTTCTGCATCAGCTCCTGCTTCCTGACCTGTTTGAGTTCCAGTCCTGACTTCCTTTGGTGATGAACAGCAATGTGGAAGTATAAGCTGACAAAACCTTTTCCTCCCCAACTTGCTTCTTTGTCATAATGTTTTGTGCTTGAATAGAAACCCTGACTAAGACACTTTGGATAGAGATTAAACCCTATGTTAAGATGAATTGGTTAATTTTGATTGGGCATGTTAATTAAGGCAGCCAAAGGGAAATTTTCATTGCTAAACTTCAATATTTTGCTAGATTGGTAGTCAGCCTCTGGAGGAGTAAGTGACCAAATAAGGAAATAGACCTTGGTGGGTGGCTTTAGGGATGCAAACTAACTATTTAGGAGAGCAGAGGGCATGGGGGAAGGGCATGGACTGCAAGAACAATGTTTGCCATGCTTGGTCCTTCTACAGCTTTTCAAATTCCATTTTCCTGTTGAAGCAATTGCTAAATGGAGGATAGACAAAGAGAATAAAGTTACAGGGCCACATGTGTGTCAGAAGAACTAGCACATCACCAGAGGTTGGGCTTAAGCACCCACACTGACACTATGTATTGAGAGTAGAAACAGAACAAACCATGGGAAGGCAGAATGCTTGGGCAAGCAGAGACTATATGTATTGATAATTTCTCAAAATACCAACAAGGAAGCTTAAATTGTGGGACTAAATGCAGAATTCTGAAGGACTTTGGGTGTTTGGTTAATGGGTTTGGAATTTTTCTCTGAGAGTAATTGTGAAAACCTTGAAGATCAAAAGTGTGACATGTCCAACACAGTACTTGGAATTAGGTTGACAGTTAATGATGGAAAATTCCAAGTTCTACTAGCTTGACCCCAGTTAATTTATTTTTCAAAGAAACGTGTGCATTTGCATAGCCATCACTAATAGGACTGAGAAATTTTAGACGTTTCCAGTCATCCCTGGCTGTAATAATTAAACTCAAATTCCAAACAGTCACAACAACAAGATGGAAGCCATTATAAGGTACTTAAAGATAGGTACCAGCATTCTTTCTAAGAGGTTGCCAAAGACATATGCAAAGTACTGCTGACTTTAGACCCTTCCTTGGGACTTAGAAACAAGTCCCTAGCAGCTATAAAGACAGTTGCAGAAAGTTGTCCTCACTCTGGATAATCGTGGGCCCACATAAACAAATGGTTTTGTGCTTTTCTGGAAGGATCAAAGAAAAGATATTATACAACATTTGTCATAATAATTTAAAGAGCTGACCTCACTACTTGTGATGGGTTTTCTCAGTTGTCAACTTGACTATGTCTGGAATGAACTATAGTCTAGAAATGGAGGAGACATCTGTGACCCAGATCTTGAAGCTCAAAGACACATGCCTTTAATCCAGATTTTGAGGCACACTTTTAATCTGGGTCATACCTTCTGCTAGAGGCCTACATAAGGATAATGGAAGGAGAAAGGATTTGTTCTTTCCCATCTTATACTTACAAGCACATCTGTTGGAGTCCACTTCTTCAGGATTCCAGTTTATACAGAAGACTAGGTGTTTATGAAACACCTAGTCTGTGGGGACTAAACAACTGCTGGACTTCTCATTCATAGTTGGCCATTGTTTGGTTAGTTAGACTGCAGCCTATATATTATTCTAATAAATTCCCTTTATGCGCATGCACTCGAACACACAAATGCACACATCTATCTATCTATCTATCTATCTATCTATCTATTTATCTAACTAGAAAGATTCATTCTTTGAGTTCTACAACCCCAGAGAACTCTGACTACCACACTACTCATGAACAAAGAGCCAAAGAAGTAAAGACAGAACTGAAGATAGGAACCAGGGCTGTTAGTAGTGTGCTGCTAAGGAGGTGACTTCCTTTTCAAATCACCTAGGCTTTGTACAGCTAAGGAAAGTGATTCCTGCTTTGTTTCTTCACTACTGAGTCAGAGAAAGCTAGGTGTCTATTTTAGTAAACTAGTCATACTTATTCGGCAAACTTGTCTGGCTATGCTGATGGTATGTACCTGTTTTGGACTATACCTTTCATTGACAAAACTTTGCTTGCTCATTATACTTTTGAGCGAGGATACTTAGACTAGATTATCTACTCAGTTCTTCTCTCAAGCCAGGGTAACTGAAGAGGAAGTTTCCATGTATCTCATTCTGGTCAGCGGAGTTTAGACACTTTATCTGTTCAATATTTATGGTAATGTGAGTTTTAGAGCCAAAACAACCTAAATTCAAATCTCTCTCCTGGAACTATTCTCGGATTGCCTGGTTTCAGAGTTAATGCTCATCCTCATACTATGTGGCCACATTTCTGATGCTTTGCTCTCTGCTGATGCTCTGTGACATTTATCTCTCTCCAAGCTCATCACGTTTAAGTAAAAGGGAGCACTGGTTACCACTGTCTTCTAAGTGGGAAAAGGCTAAACTTAAGTATAGTCTTGGGCACTGAGTCTACTCACCTAGCTGTGTGTCTTCCTCCGTATATTTCTGGTAAAAAGGAATTCATCTGGTATCAATGGGAGGGGAGGTCCTTGGTTCATTGAAGGCTTCATGCTCCAGTACAGAGGAATGCTAGGGCAGGGAGGAAGGAGTTGGTGGGTGGGAGTGCCCTCATAGAAGCAGGGTAAGGGGGGATGGTATGGAGGTTTATAGAGGGGAAACTGGAAAAGAGATAATATTTGAAATGTAAATAAATAAAATATCCAATTAAAATTATTGTTCTTAGAATGGCAGCTAATGTAGCACATATTCATTACTGGCTCTTAGTACATCTGTGTTTGTTTTATGTCCATTTTTCTTTTCTAATGTACCCATGTGCTATCTTTAAAATTATGTACCCTCTATTCTACTCAGTTTATCTTGGATCTGTATTATGACTGGCCCCCTGGCTACAGAGTTTCTAAAAATTTAGAACCCTGGACATTACCTATTATTTCCAATTCTGTGATAAAACATTCACTGAAGAGCAGAGATGCTGTAATAAAATGTGTGTGAATGTAGCTCCTCTAGTCCTTGGTTACATCATTTGGCTCTTCAGACTTTTCATATCTAAACAATGGGAAAGGGTAAAAAACACTGATCAGGTATGATGTCAGAACCACTTCTGTTAATGTTTATGTTTTTGGAACAGTGGTTGCTATACAGTGACAGTTATCTATTAGTATTAATCTTAAGGCACAGGATTGATTGGGAAGTTGGGAAAGAGCAACTATTTTATGAAAAAGACCAAATTTGGAAAAAGGAGAGGAAGAGCTTCAGACGGGAGAGAATTAGCTTTCAACAGCTGCTGGAACAACTACAGCACAGATAATGGATTTAAATAATACAGATACATTAATTTAAATCAATTTATGGCTCTAAAGGTCAGAAATCTAACATGGGTGGTAGAGATATGTTTCTGTATCAGTAAGGAAACCTTACTTTTTCCATCTTGTAGCAGCTTTCTATGTTCCGTGGCTTGTGGCCACACACCACTTTGATTTCATTTTTATAGCTCCATCTCCTTTGACTGTGATCTTACAGCTTCCCTCTTTAGAGGAAATTTGAGTCCACACACAGCACACTTAGCTTATCCCTAACAATCTCCTATCTCAAAATGCTTAATTTTATCACATGTACGATAGCATATATTTATGTTCATAGAAGTAGCCTTCCTCTCCTTCTCTCTGTTTGTGTATATGTAGGGGGCAGCTGTGTGTGTGTGTGTGTGTGTGTGTGTGTGTGTGTGTGTGTGTGTACTGCTGTGTGTGTGTGCATATGTGTGTATATGAGTGTGTGTGTACAGCTGTGTGTGTGTGTACAGCTCTCTGTGTGTGTGTTGCTAGTTAGCTGATCACAGGGAGAAACAGATTTTTTTGATTTCCTTGCACTGATACTTATATGAAACTCAGGAAGACCCATTGCCATGATGATAGAAATGAAATTTGAACATAAGAATAGAAGAGATTGGGATGCAGAAGACTGGTGTATAATGAACTAAAACAGTAAGAACAGGAAGGAGCTGACTTTTGAACTTTGTCTATAGAGACCAAGAAGATGGCAGGGTCAACAGGAGGTCAACAGAGTGGAAAACACTGTGGAGGTAACTGGCATAAAGGCTTTCTGGAGAGTTCTTCTTGGAAGCCATTTTTCTGGAGAGCTCTTCTTGAAAGCCATTTTTCTGGAGAGTTCTTCTTGGAAGCCATTTTTCTGGAGAGCTCTTTTTGGAAGCCATTTTTCTGGAGAGTTCTTCTTGGAAGCCATTTTTCTGGAGAGCTCTTCTTGGAAGCCATTTTTTCTGGGGAGTTCTTCTTGGAAGCCATTTTTCTGGGGAGTTCTTCTAGGATTGTCATTCTTTTGAAAGCAGAAGATGGCTTTATCTACAACAGTGCTTTCCACAAAACAATTATTCTTAACATATATTTACATGACCATATTTCATACATCATGGAGGTTTCCTTGAGAAGACATAAGAAAATGCCTTTTTAAGGTAATTGATTTCACAAAAATCACAACTCTGATGTGCTTGGATATTTTGAACATACCAAAGTTTGTAAGAACTTATTAAAATATATCTGCCATATATCACTTAAAATTATCTTTCTAACCATAACCACTTATGATATTATGTACAGACATGTTCTGGTGTGATGACAAGAACAAAATGGAGAGATGTAAACCTAGACTTGATTTAGTCATTAGCTCTCCCCAGGCCTTCCTTTCATCACCAAAACAGAGAGACATGGCTTAACTTATAAAAATTCAGCTGGATAATCTATGGAAGTTGACAGGCACCCTAATCTGCAGTATGAACACACACACACACACACACACACACACACACACACACACACACACACACACTTGTTTATTGTTAAACTTGTAATAAATTTTCCTTATATGTTTAAAATAATATAAAGTCTTTTGATGGGGCCTGTTGGTTTGTTTTAATGAACTCTTTTAGTCTAGGCAGTCAATCACTTTAACTTAATGTCACTCTTGATCTCTTGAGTCATTACCTCTATCACACTTAGTGACACATGGCTTAAGGAAACAGTTTCTCCCAATAGATTGTTCTGGGAGTTTGGAAATGATGGGTTCCTGGGGGGGGGGGGGAAGATGGCTTTCTTCCAGGATTTAAAGTGGGTGTTTGAGATGGAAAGCAGTACTGTTTACTGGGTTGTGTTTGATTCATTTTTCTGCTCATGTCTCTGGGGAACATTGCCTTGAAATACTAGTTCAGTGACCTATTAGAGGTCACCGGGATTCTTCAAGACAAGACCAATTGGGTGTAAAGCTTGCACCCACCTCCTGCCCCGCGCACAAAGAGAATGAGAGACAGAGGCAGAAGCAGAGGAAGGCATATGCACATGTGCACTGGATTACCTGGGCTAACAGCATCTCTATCAACTGTACCCATCCCTAGTTAGAGTAACAGACTGGGATGAAAAGCAGCCTTTGTTGAAGACAGTACTGTTGATATAATCTTCCCCTTGATGCATCTGGCTTCCTATTTGAAAAGGGCCCTCAAACCTTATAAAATGAAGTCTTTTGGATCAGACCACAAATCCATTAGAGCCAACCTCAGCAAAACTCCCTGGACACGCTGTATCCTTATTGCACGGAACCCTTACTTTTCCTAGCTCTTTCATTTTCATTAAGTTAGCTAGAGCCAGACTTGCAAGAATAAATCAAATCCCCCCCTGAATTTAGTTCATATTAATAAAAATTACAGGCCGTTTTCCTGTCTCAGACCTTTGATTTAGAATAGCTACCATTTGCTGAGGTTGAACTATGTGCCAAATGTTTTCATATAGTATTCCATTTATTCTACAAGAGTCTTGTAAGCTAGGTGCTGTTTTTCCAGCCTTTTTTTTTTTCTTCAGAGAAAAGAGAAACCATGGTTTCATTTTAGGTACAGCAGTTCAAATTTAGTTGTACAAATCTAGTGTTTTCATTTTTGGTGTTTATCTCTCAACCTGAAAGATTCGTACGAGTTCATTTTTAACTATAATTTAATACTTAAATAATTCCTTGTTCCTTCTGGGCAGTTATTATCTTAATTGTTGATATTCTGGGTGAGAGATTTATTACTACCAAGGAAACTTGCTATCGTTTTGGGTTTAATATCACTTTCTACTCTTCAAATACTTACTATCATCTCTAGAGACAAAGGTCATAATTTCTGCTTTTTTTTTTTTTTTTTTTTTTTTTTTTTTTTTTTTTTGGTTGATAAACTAGAATGCTAAAATACTAAAAGCTTGACCAACCGCTAAAGGGCATATAGTAGTTAATTCACTGGAATCTCAGGTACTAGCATGGAACAAGACTTTGCAAAGGAGGTAATACTTTTAGAGGTATTTGTTTAGCTCAATGTTCTCACAATCTTGACGATTTGTTAGGAAGATAGTGTTTCTGTTTGCGCTGTACAAGTGAGAAGCAAAGGCTGATACTGATTGTCAAATTGAGTAGATTAAGAAATGCTTAGAAAATTAGTGATGCTCACTTCTGGGTTGGTCTAAGAGAGGATCACTAAACAAGATTCCCTGAGTTTGGGAGACCCACTCTAAACATGGCTAGAACAACCCCACAAGTGGTACACCCCATAAATGGTACACCCCACAAGCGGTAGTTAGAGAAAGGAAAGAGAAGTAACCTTGTTGGCTTAGATAGTCTCTTTCTGCTTTCTGACTGCTGGGGAGTGGCCTTTCCTGTCCCGCCATGCCCGTGAACTGAAACATTTGAAATTCTGAGCACAAGGAAATAATCTTCCATTCAAATTGCCTATCTTTGCTCTTAGTCACACAAAGAAAGGGGCATGACTAACAAATGAGGAAGAGGAGACAGCAAGAAGTGAAGGGGTTACTTGAGTCCACGTGGCTAACAACAGAATAGAGATGAGAAGTAACATGACGAGCCTGTCTTCTAATTTAGAATCCTAAGCATAGCCTCCTGATGCTTGATGTCTTTGCTCTGGGCATAAATTAACTTGCGAGAACTTAAAATCATCTTACACAGCCAAGTTCTTTATTTTCCCATGACATTATTGGCTGGAACAGACAGGAAGTGACCCATTCAATGTTAGTGGAGGTTACTGTTATTGAGACGGGTGGGCACCGATGCCTGCGAATTTGGACTGAGCGCAAACGGCATCAAGGGTGACCTGCAAGAAACATATACGTCTGTCAGAAAGCAAGAGCCGTGCTTGGCAAGAAGTGTTGTCCTAGATATTGGGAAAATTCTTTATGTATGGGCTTATCTGAAGTATGAAAAATTACCCTAGAATCTTCTCGGGTGTTGGAAGAGGGGGAAAAGTAAGTACTGGGGAGAAACAGGGTCACGGAGGAGGCTCCGCTGAATGATGTGGGTGACGGAATACTCATTGAAACAGAGGTGAAGTTGGTGTCAGCCAGTTTTCTTTTGAGGAATGAAGGACTGGGAGTAGGAATATAAGGAAGTGATTTGTCTTTAATTTCAGACACGATAATAAAGAAATCAGCATTTGGAGGACTCTCAAGAGGCAAGCTGAGACTAGCTCTATATTACCTCTTATTGGACCACTAGCTCTTTGCCCACGAATTCTCTGAATCTATAAAGACAGGCACTGAATGAGCAGCTAAAAGTAGATTTGCTCCTTTGTAAGTCTCTTTAAAACCATTATTTTTTTAAATGAATCAGCATCAGACATGAATTCCCATTTAGATTTGCTGTACTGTAAATTTGCTGGTTCAAATTGATATTATTTCTTTTTCTTTTTCTTTTCTTTTTTTTTTTTTTTTTTTGAGAATTTCTCTTACCTTACTCCCAATTCAAGTAAAAATGGAAGTCAGTCTTTATCATTGACTCTTGAGTATTTCCTGAGAGGAACATTCTGTATCTATGACGAGGAGGCATTCTCCTCAGGATTATGGAAGCGTGTCTACCAGTGAAGGAAAGGGAAATGCATAGGGGACACATATCTATTGACACGCATATTGCCATATCTCACTAGTTGTAGCATTGGACGTGCACACTTGCTATTAGTAATCCTCATTGTATAGATGAAGAAAGCAATTCAGGACTGCAAATTATATTGTACAAGGCCATATCATTAATATGCAGTAGCCAGAATTTGAAAATCAATCTAACTTCAAAACATACCTCTTCAGAAAACCACTCTGTAGAGCCTATCAGATCAAAATGGAGGTGCTAGTATAAAGGCCATCTGGTCAGGAGGTCAGGGAACTCAGCCATCTATCTATGAGGAAAAGCAAACCTAAGTCATGAAGCTCAACTAATCTCTGAAGATATTTTGGCACTCATTGTAGATAATAAATAGAAGACACCATGCTTGAAGATGTTTGGTGACTTTTAGTTCCCTCATCCAAGTTAAAAGAGATGAAAAAAAGACTCAATTTTGGTGAGAAAAGATAACTTAATAACTTAATATTCTACACATTTCTGTGGCATACGTGTGTGTGTGTGTGTGTGTGTGTGTGTGTGGTGTGTGTGTGTGTGTGTGTGTGTGTGTAGAGTGAACAGAGAACATTTTTCATTTTCCCCCCTGTGGATCTCATGGGTCAAGTGATGCAGACCTGGTTTTTTGAGACCAGCTCTCTTAATAGTCTGGAGCTTACCAAGTAGCCTAGTCTGGCTCAGCCAGTGAGGCCTCTGCATCCATGTGTCTCTGACTTTCAAGCTCTGGGATTAGACATAGGTACCGTCATGCCCAACTTAAAAATAAGCTTCTTATGATTGAAATCAGGTACTTAAAAAGCAAGCAATTCACTAGCTGAGATGTCTCTCATTTCTGCACTTCGGTTTTTCACCCTCTCCCGTATCAATATCATGCTATGGGAACACATTCCAGACAAAATACTGGAGGAGTGAAAACCACATTGACAGTATCACAAAGAATATGAGCTGCTGGTGGGACCAGACTAACTCCTCACTCATGAGGGCCCTTAGCAGAAACTAGAAGTGCTGACCACCTAATCCCTCCTGAAATCATTGACCTACAGGTCTGGGAGGTCTTAGAGTGGTTGTGTCTCCATGGAGTATAATTTTCCCAGCAAATAACTGTTTTTCACTCAGTGAGATAGAACTGAGCATTCTCACGTCCTGTTATGAGAACACAGACGTATGAAGGTAAAATCCCTGCTCTGAAAGGACCCCCGCTCCAGATAGAAAGTCAGGCAAGTTACAGTTAATTATGGCATGAAAAAATTACAGGATCAATCAAAGGACTAATGGAGTCCTGTTTTAAAAGCCATGCATGTCCTTTGTCAAGAAACCATTATTACAGGGAGCACCGTGGGTCAGTGCCAACCATTCTTGTGATAGTGTCATCCAAACCTCAGACCACATCAGTTTGACTCCATCGGAGCCTTGGGGATTACCCAAGGCTATTTATCTGTATTATAGGATGCCTGTTAAGTGACTTTAAGTAGGAGCCAGAAACTTGAAGCCAGCACTTATTGGGGAGGACTTCTTTAAAGAGACACTGCGGAATTGGGTGGAGGTAGAGGTCTGTGGGTGCTCAGCTGAAATTTTTAGTCAAGCTGGGTCTAAATGATTGGAAAAAGTGAAGAGAAATCACAGGCCTTTCGAATGTCTCTGCTTTCATAGAGAAAGACTGGGGTAGTTGGCGAGTAGAAAGACACAGAGAAGCTACATGTGGGTTAGAATTCCAGGAGAGATATTTGCTAACTGTTTGGTTTCCTGTTGGTACTAGAATCTCCTTCCATCTAATATCACTTATGGTGAACGGGTGTTCAGGTGTCTACCTCACAAGGTTACAATGAGCTCTAAATGGTCCTGACACCCCCTCACTACTTATTCTTTCCAATCTCCTTCATTTGCAATTCTTCCTTACTTTCTATTGTCATTTCCTAGGTGTTCCAAAGATGTTCCAAAGATACTAACTAGAGTCATATCACACCAATTCTCACAAAATCAGGTCCCCACTGATGGGTGAAAAGGATTGGTCTGGGGGTTTTCTGATGAAAGGGGCTATGGATGACTACTTGAGTAATAGGACCTATTCATGTGCCTGGGGAGATAGACAAAAGACTGTGGCCAGCCTGTTTTAGAGCAAACACTGCATTGATGGTGAATTCACTGCTTGTCACATCGGTGCACAGACAGAATGGGGACTTTTGACATCTGTGGCACTGTAAAGTGATAAATCTCAGTGTGGGACCATTAACATGACCAGGAGGACATAGGCTGACAGGACTCTCCTGGAATTGTAATAATCCAAACATACCATACTCAATGCCTCCCCTCAGCTGTACACATATGTTTATTTACATGTAGGGAGGGGTTCGTCATAATACCATGAGTAGCAGAACCAACTACATTTCTAACTTGTGTGAGATGGGGTCCCTTTGTTGTATGGCCCAGTATGGGTCAGTCCATCTGACCCATGGACATCTGGAGAGTTTCTTGCTTCTGCCTCCTATCTCCTTGAAAAAGCACTGAAGTTACAGGCACTCAGCACTGCCTTGGCTGTATGTGTGTTCCTTGTATTCTAACTCAGATCCTTATGTTTGTACATCACGTGCTATGCTCTAGCCATTGAACTACCTGGTACCCATATCTAATGCTTATATGCAAACCAGAGAGGGGGTGGGGAATTCTTTTGACTTCCCTTGCTTTCCCAGTAGGATCAATCAAAACAAAGAAAAACGGTTCCTCCAGGGTTTCTTCAGTAGAGAGAATACACAATTGAAAACACATGTAAGAATTAAATACACAGTGTAATGACACTAGAATCTTCGGAATACGGATCAGGCATGTTTCTAACATTAGCTGCCACTGGAATGGAGAGTTTTCTCAACTTATGCCGAGAGAGTTCACACTTAGGCTTAGTAGGGAGTTTTATAGACCCTGCAGGTTAAGAATAAAAATTACAACATTTTTTAGCCTTGGGACCTTTTCACTTTCTCATTCTGCTCCCAGACCTCTTCCTCTCCAAGGAATTGCTGCATTGCTTGGTTTGTTATGGTTTCTATAAGAACATCAACTTGAGAACAGGGCCATTCTTGATTGTCTTAGCCCCAATCACCCCTATACCCTTTTCTACTTCTTTATTTGATTTTTACATCAGACCACCCACAGGACTTTGTGTCATATCTTAGCATGTTGATTTCTTAGTTGTTCATCTTCTGCTATTTCTTTAGAGACTCATGAAGTATGAGCTTTGTTTGGTTTGCTTCTATCCCCAATATGGGTGTGCAAGGTTTTCCATCTGGAGCGTTAGACTTGGTCATTGATGAATAAGAGTGACTGAGAAGTTAAGCTTGGTTTGAAATCAATAATCAGAAGCAGGCCTGGAGAGGTGAGTTCCTGGGTAAGAGCACTTCCTATGCGAGCGTGAGAATCTGGGTTTGGGTCTTAGCGCTCATCCATGGTTCTGCAAAAGCCTGTCATCCTTGGGGTGGAGAGAGCTGGGATTATGTGAAGGGAAGAAGGCAGAGAGTCATAAAGCAGGACATCTAACATCCTTCTTGTAGCCTCTGTGTGAGGACACATACACACATACCTGAACACTTACCCGTGTCTGTATGCATACATGTGTGTATACATCATGTATACACACACACACACACAGAGAGAAAGAGAGAGAGAGAGAGAGAGAGAGAGAGAGAGAGAGAGAGAGAGAGAGAGAGAGAGAGAGAGAGAAGTGGGGGAGAATCAAGTCACAGGACAGGCATCCCATAGTTGCTGGTGAGGTTAATTGTATATATGCATGTGTGAGAAGATCAATGCACCACAGCTCTCCAGCAAGCCAAGTCTGCCTCACTTCACACCCCTGCAGATTGTGTAAGGAATGTCCAGACACTTTCTTTTTCCAGCATGACGTAATGTGGAATGAGAGGACCTGCAGAACACGCTGCTCATAACCAGACAGATGACCTCACTCCCTTCCTGGGCATTTCCAAGCTCCGCTGTTACAAAAGCACAGCCCCCAGACTCACAATGTTTCGTCCACAGGTGGTGGTTTTAGTTCTCAGCCTTTTGTTGGAAAAGTACTTCAAATCATCTCCTAGCTCCCCTGTGGCTGGCAGGAGGACAGCCCTGACGGATACTGTCTGGCCTATTTCTTCAGCCAAATGGAATGAATTCAACCTGAGGATAAACCAAGACATAAAGGGGGATAAATATGTTTCAGCATCAGCCACAAGGAGACAAGCTGTGAGGAGCTAAGTCTGGTGATGGGGAAGTTTAAAAAACAAAGTAAGAAACATGTTTCCTTGACATCAGCAGGCTCAGGTTGTTCTTGGGATTGTTTCAAAGGCTTGGGGTCTACAGAAAGAACGTTGCCAATTTCTCTCCTACGGCTCGTTTTCATTTAAACGATTTCTTTCATTTCATGTCTGTCTTTATGTTAACATGATTTTAACTATGATCAACAGGTATCCAGTCTTGTCATTTATAACAGATTTTAAGAGTCATATCAGCCAACAGGAGAGCAGAGGAATAATCTCCTTTGGATGTGAACAGTCTGGGGCTCAGAGAGAGAAGACAAGCTCACCAAGATCATATGGACCGGCAGCAAGAAAGCTTTTCATGGAGCCTAGATTGCAAGCAGTAAGTTCAAGTCTATCCAGCCAGATCAATGAACGACAGGCGGTGTTTTTTAGCTGAAGTGTCTGTATTTATCAACTTTTCCATATCCATTTCTCTCTGATCAGCTGTCATAAACCCCATTGAGAACTGAGACAGGTCTGGGAAGCTAAATCTACCAAGTTACCTGGGTGTGATGGACAGTAGGTGGCCCACATAGAACTATTGAGCCTTCCCTTCATCCCGGGTCTCTCTTCTCATTCTCAATACCTCTCCACCAAGCTGTCTTTCTGCATAAACCGACATTTCCAGTCAATCAAGTCTTGAGTATAAACAGCATCCTTCCCATATATACCCTTTTCTTTTCATATCTGAAACCCATTGAGTTTTCATTTCTAAAGCATTCTCCTGGTTTGATCTGGCTTCCCATTTTTACTGCTACCACCTATCTTGACAGCACTGTTCTTATGCTGGGGACTGTAGGAACAGTCTCACAGCTGCTGATCTGGGCTATGATAGTGGCCTGGATTGTTCTGACAACCTCCTAGCTGCTATCTTCTCTTTCAGTCTTGAACCTTACATTCATTTTTCAGAATGCAAAAAGAAAAAAAAAAGAGAAAAAAAGTGAGTACTTACTAATAGTCATTCCATGTGCCTACACTCTAAGGCTTCTATATTGAAAATTTACTTTTTTTTAACACCTGAAAGCAGTTTACTCTTCCCTCCCTCCAGTCCCTCCTTTTCTCTTCCCTAACTCCATCCACCCATTCTCCATTTCTCTTCAGAAAAGGCCAGCCTCCATGGATATCAGCAAACCATGACATAGAAATTTGCAGTAAGACTAGGCACCTCCTGATTTATGACTTGGTATGCCTACCCAGGAGGGGAAAGGGCCCTAAAAGCAAGCAACAGAGTTAGAGAAAGTTTATGCTCCCATTCTTAGAAGACTCAAAAGATGTCCAAGCTATTCAATTGTAACATGTGAGCAGAGGGTCATTCCCATGTAGGCTCTCTGGGAGGTGGTCCAGTCTATGAGGCCCTTTGAGACTAGATTAGTTTATTCTGTGAATTTTTTAATGATGCCCTTAACGTCTCTGTCTCCTACAATCCAATGGTTCCCTTTTCCGAAGGATTCTCCAAGCTCTGCTTATTGTTTGGCTGTGGGATTCTGAATCCATTTCTATCAGTTGCTGGGTAACAGCCTCTCTGATAACAACTGGACTAGGCACCAATCTATGAGCATAACAGAATATCATTAGGATTCCTTTCATTGACTATTTTTTGTCAGTCAGGTTTGGTTCTATATTTAAGTCTCTGGGCTATCCAGCCCCTGGGTCCTGGTCCTCCAGGCAGTGTCAGGGGTGAGCTCCCTCTCATGACATGGCTCTCAAGCTGAATCAGTCATTGGTTGGTCACTCCCACCATCTCTGTACCACTTTTACCCCAGCACATATTAAAGACCAGAGAAATTATAGCTCAAAGGTTTTGTGGCTGGGCTGGTGTCCCAATCCCTCCACTAGAAGTATTGCCTGGTTATACAAGATGCCCAGTTCAGGTTCCATATCCCCTCATTGTTAAGAGTCTTAGGGTCACTGTCATGGGTTCCCCGGAGTTTCCGTTTATACTAGGTCTCCAGCTCATCCCAGAGATGTTCCCAATTCCAGTTGTCTTTCCCAGCACCATCTTCCTTCATTTCCTTCCACTAGGCCCCTCCTGTTCTCATTCCCACCCCTCCATCCAGACCCCTTCCCTCAAAGACTTCTTGATTCGTTTATAAGATTTATATAACTTTACTATATGGAAGGATCTTCACGATTTACATTTCATGAAACTCACTTTCTTATTTTGTTCTGAAAAATTCTGTGTGTAAAGAAACAAGAAAAGAAAAACAGTTTGGAAGTTACGACAGGTTGATGAGGTTTAAGAACCTATCCATTGGTGTCCTAAGAAGTCCATCCTAATTATTCCATCAAATCATTGGTTCTTTCCCCTAATTTTTAAATGTAAGATTGAGCTGATTTAAACTAACTGGCACTCTGGCAAGATTTTTGTGGGTCTTCAGGAACATGGGGAAAAGGCAATGTGGTGCTTTCAATCAACTATACACTGTCCTGCATGCCTTAAACATAATGTACAGGGTGAACACAAGGGAAGGCAGAGAGAGGAGGGCAGAGACCATAGCTCAGACTAAATGTGGTGCCACTTTAAAGTGAATTTTTACCCTGAAAGTTTTGGGAGGACATAGAAACGTTCATCTCTCCAGTGGGCATCCTTATTCTTAGCAGCCTACTCTAGATTTTTACAAGATTTAAGGTCTCTTGATAATGATTCTCAAAGTAAATACTTGTGCAAAGAAAATTAGAAAACTTGAGTATATTGGGGATCTCTGAAGTGCCCTGTCCTCCAGAAGAGATATTTAGGAGGAGGGGAAAGCTGGAGGGATGGTGAGGGGGAATGTGGTAGACCCTGTTAGCTTTTTGTCCTTCAGGAATGAAGTCGGTGTTAGAACTTCTTGAGTAGTCAGTGAATGTACTGAGGGCATGGGTAAAAGCCCTGCTGTGTACTTGTTATGTTCTGTGCTGTCCAGAGAACAGTCTTCTGCTCATGCATCTTTGCCTCTGTGCCTTGCATCCCAGCAACATCATACATACAGATTGACTTTTCAGATGCTTGGGTTCCAATGGCTTCAGTGATGGGAGCCTTATCCTCACAAACATCTCTTCACTCCCTTCTGTCTCATGCCCTATACATGTTCATTTTCTCTCCACTTAGCAATAGCACATTACATAGTAAAGCCAAAGAAATGCTACAACTGTAGAATTTGAATAGATGGTGACAGTTCTAGTATGGGGGTGGGGAGATGACTGAATTCTCAGAAGCTTTGTGGGCTAGAAGGTGGGTTGTAACTGGCAGTGAACCAGGAGAAGGCTTTGTTCTCCTAGGGGAACTGTCTGTGAAACCAGGAACTCTCAAGCCACATTCTTGGCACTGGCCTCCACAAACCATTTCCTATACCACTAAGTGTTGGACTGGGTTTTCACTAATTGATACTGTTGCCTAGCAGACAGAGATGATGAGCCTGAGTTTGAAGATGATACCATCTTGTTCTGCCCAAGTAGCACTCTGGTGGGACTCTCACCAGAAACAATGTGCCTGTTGGTGTAGAAAGGGACTTGGGTGTGTTTAGATTCTAAAAACACTCTAGCTGATTCAAGAGTGTGCGGTATGTTAATGATTTGAGGAATATTTCATTCACTCACCCACTCACTAATTTCCTCAAAGCTTATGCAGAACTTGTTCTGTTACAAATACTATGATAGAACTTGGGAAAGAGAACTAAGACACTGCTTTGGTCATCAGAAATATATAGTTCACATAAGTTTTGAGTAATGGTGCTGACTTTTCATTCTAAGGAACCTAGTTCCTTCCCCCTGCTGGTTATGGCGGCCTGGAAGAATCTGCCTTTATATCCAAAATAATTCAAGTTTGGTAAGGAAGAGTTATTTTGTAATCAAATACATATATTAAGCAGATTTAATAATTTCTTAATTCTTTTATTAGATGTATTATCATCATTATTATTATGTTATTAATTTATGTATATTGGCCTACAAAAGTGATTTGCCTACATGTATGCCTGTGTACAGTTTTCATGCCTAGTGCCCATGGAGGCTAGAAAGGGGCATAAGATCTCCTGGAATTGAGTTTGCAAATTGTTGTGAATTTTCATGTGGGTGTTGGGAATTGAAACCAGATCCTCTGCTAGAGCAAGTGTTCCTAACTGCTAATCTTTCCCTTCAGCTTTTTATTTTTTGAGATAAGGTCTTATTATGTAGACCAGACTGCCTTAAAAATCAGAGATTAGTTTGTTTTCTATCTTGAGTGCTAGGATTAAAGGTGTGCACCATCAAACTCTGCATGCTTTTATATCGTTTTTTTTTTTTTTTCATTTTTCATATCTATTTAATGCTGCCTAGGGTTAGGTGAAAAGATTAGTATTACTCACAGGAAAAGTCCAACTATATTAAGGGTTTTTTTTTCTAAGTAGTTACAACAATTAAAAAACAAAGGTAGGCAGTACAGTTTTTCTGTAGTGTAACGTCACGGCTAGTATGAGGTATGCTCTGTAAGCCATTAGTGCAAATATAAATCGGGAAAAGCCATCACAACCATAGCTTGGTAAATATATTTCATGACTAGTGTACTTCCCAAAGGACTAAGGGAAACAGGAAGGGACGGGTATCTATGGGAACATCATGTATGTGCCTGATCATCATCATCATGTATTTAATAATCCGCTGTCACAAAGAAGGTAACAATTGCAAGTATGATGACCTAGAGGATACTTTATGAAGAGAGATTATTTACATATTACTAACACCTCCTTGATTTTCTCTCAGCATATACATAATCAGTTATGCATATCAAAAGCTATAAACAGAACAAAAATAAGCTGCAAACCCCACACAAATCCATGAAAATCTATATGGGCGTAGGAGATATAGAGAGGTGATTTGAATAAAGAATGAAATGATTTGTAAAAGGCAAAATGGTGCTATATCTTATAACTGTTCCTGGCTTCCTGCAATATGGAATTCAAAATGTACCTGTTCTGAATATATTCTAGGTGAAAAGCAAGAAATAAAGGGAGGAAGAAGAAAGGAAGGAAGGAAGAAGGAAGAAAGGCATGTAGGAAAAAAGAATAAAAAAACAAACAGAATTTTGCTGTTAATGAAATCAGCGTTTGTGGCTGATTGATGATGATGATGATGATGATGATGATGATGATATAATCAATCAGTGTTTCACTTCATTGACAAATGGGAAGACACTGGGTCCGTGGCAAGCTGTTGGATCTCCTGAAATGGGCACAGCCTGATATCAGGGGTTTTTAACAAATCGCTTGATGAAAACTAGAAGTTCAAAGAACATTCATTGACAAAATGCATTCATTATGACCTTAAAAGTGCACGCCAACTCATTTTAAAACATTTAAATATCTTACTACCTAACTTGGCTAAATAACTTGTCTCCTTACATTCTAGAGAGAGGAGAGGCATGCCTGTGTCTGGCTCTGCGTTCTTGGGCAGCTGAAGAAGAGTGGGAAGCTGAGTGGTCTGTAGAGGCTCCTCCCTCTTGGGCTTAGGCTTCCAGTGTGCTGAGTGGACGAGATGGAGCTTCCCCCCCTCCCCCTTCTCCTGTGGATCCACACCCCTCGCCGTGTCAGAAGGCTCTGGAAAAGTTTACTCCTGCACAACTCCTCCATATCCTATCTCTCTTGGTTTATGAGTGGAAAGCTGTAATTAATATACAAGCCCTCCCACAGCTCCAAACCTCTCGCTCAACGCTATGTGGGAAGACATGATTTTCCTCTCCTTTTTTACAGTTCAGGCTTTGCATGAGAAGTGTGAAGGCTGTCTTTCCAGCCTGTCACATAAAACTAGGATTTTAAGACTACTCCGGAGAAGGAAAATGGTTATAATTTTCTGATGTCGCTGAGTTATATCTTGGTATAAACTTTCTTGCTTATATTGAGATGGAATGTGTGTGTTTGGGCATGTGTGTTTGTGTGTATAACTTATGTGTATGTATATGCATGTATATATGCACATATATGTAACCTGTGTGTATGTGTTGTATGTGGAATGTAGTGGCTTTTAAGGAAGTGGATATGCAGTGCTTTTAGACTTGTAGTTGAGTCCAGTTATCTGCTTCCCTGAGAGGTGCCATTCCCTATGCTCAACAAAGTGTCCTGAGACATTTCCTATTATGCATTCTCTGCCACTTTTATAGTTGTTTGTTTTGTCCTTGAAACACAGTTCAGCACCATCCATGGGATGTGGCAAATAGGTACAGTCTTTGTGTAACTTGATTAAACACATGTGTATGAAGGCAGAACTAAAAAGAAATTTTTCCTTCACTTTGATTATTATACAATCGTCAGAACAGAACTAGGTATTCTGGATTTATGTTTTGCGTATAGCAGTTGTTTCTCTTTAAAACCAAAAAGTCGTGTTTATTAACTTGAATATTCTTTTCTCTTGTGTCATGGAAGCTAGCTCAATATGTGTGTTTTTAAGTCAGAGGGAAGAAGGATGGGAGTGAGATTATGTTCTGGTCTCTCAGAACATCCCTTTTTCCTCCCTCTTTGCAAAAAATCTTGAGGTCTTAAAAGTTGTGGCGATTAGCTTCCATACTTCTTTTTTAAGTGCAAAGCAAGATGCTGGTTTATGGACCAGAATGAAAAACCGAGAAGAGCTGAGACTCTCACGGGACAGCTTGCCAGTGAAGTCTTCCAAGTCCAAGAAGCTTTACATAAGTTGGAGGTACCCTGGAAAGGGACCAACAGCCTTTTCAGCTCTTTACCCACCACTAATTCTGGCTCCAGCTGGACTCCGGCTTGCTGATGAAAGGGAATGAAAGCCGTGGGCCTCCAAGGGCATTTTGGATGGAATCTATTCAGTCTGCCTTTACTTGCCCTGCATTATGAAATCTCCATGACAACAGGCACATGTCTCAGTGTGTTACATGGAGCAGGATTTTACTTTGTCAGGAGAATCTGATCACGTGCCACTTCCTTCCTGGATGTTGGAATGGGTTCCACCTTGAGCCAGTCTGATACAATATGATAGTAATACAGAGAGATATCTGAGGCCGGCATCCAAATTCCTAAAACCACCATAGATCCCACTAGAGACATGTGGGAATGGAGTTTTCTTCAGTGGCAGTTGGCAAGCATGGGATTGATCAGAAATTGAGGCTGAGGCACCCTTTCTGCTTCAGCTGGCACTCTGATTTGGCTGGTTTCTGAAGGTTATGAGAGGAAAGGGTGGGCGAGACTCCGGTTATCATTATTCTGCCCCAAGAAGTATGATTTTTTGAAGCTGCTGGTACCAGATGGAGTCTCAACCTGAGTGATGTCTACAGCAGCAGCAGCAACAACAACAACAACAAAACAGAACAAAACAAAACACAACAACCATAGAGTATTGGTCAGAAAAAAAAAGGCTAATTCTCATCAGCCACAGTACCCATGCTAGCATTATCGACCATATGAGATATCTTAGGAAAAGTAATTGATTCTTGCTCTCAGCCTGTTCAGTATATTAATTCCTCAAAGGAGACATTCAATATGTTTCTGGATAATAAAAACCTGATTTTCATTTATGCATGTTTCTCTTGGAGGTAGGAGGGACTATGCCAGAGACTGTGTCATGAGTACCTGTCTCCCATAGTGGATTCTCATTTTCATTTTTTTGTCTACTTCATTAATTTTTAGGTATGGTATCTACAGTCATTGAAAGTTTAAAAGCCAGTCATCCTTAAGACAGCTTACCTATGGACACAGAATTGTTTCACTGATTATGGGGTTTATATTTGGGGCATAAAACTTCAAGAATTGAGAAATTTATCAAAGAGCTAAAAGAAAATCTGCCATATTATCCACCCATACAATTCTTTGGTAGACTCAAAGAACTTACTGTCTAACTATAATAAAACTTGCTCCCGTGTTCATTGCTCTTAGCCACAATAAATAGGAAATGGGAAAAACCTAATTATCCTTCAAATGATGAATGAACAAAAATGTGATTCATATTCATTTTGGCTAACTATTCATGTGCAAAGCAAAATAAAATGATGAATTTTCTAGGTAAATGAATGGAAATAGAAAATGTTATTTGAAATTAGATAATCCAGATTGAGAAAGAAAAAATGCACGTGCCCTTTCTCATATGTAGAACATGATTCTGAAATTTTAGGTTTGAGGATATAACTTCAAGTAACCACAGAAACCAGAAAAGTAGAAAGGGGTCATGGGAAAGTTGGGAAGAAGAGCTCTAGAGAGTAGGACAGTAGGACACAGGGGACAAATGGGTGGCAGGGACTTCAGAAGGGGAGATGGAGAGTAGAGGGTGTAGAGGCAAGGACATCACTAAGATGTTTGAGAAGCTATAGGGCAACATTTACAAGATTAACACACACACACACACACAAACACACACACACATACATACATACATGCCTGTCTGTCTGTCTGTGCCTCTCTTTCTGTCTCTCTGTCTCTTTCTGTCCCTCTCTGTCTCTGTATCTGTCTCTCTGTGTCTCCCTCTCT
This sequence comes from Micromys minutus, assembly GCF_963924665.1. Lineage (NCBI taxonomy): Eukaryota > Metazoa > Chordata > Mammalia > Rodentia > Muridae > Micromys > Micromys minutus. Next base: position 15,060,646 of record NC_137963.1, on the reverse strand, counting down.
CTCTCTGTCACACACACACACACCCTTGGCATGTAGGGTGATAATGCTTCCCCCTCAAGAGCCACAGACTGTCCAATAAATTTTCTTTCTAGTTGTCAATCAGCGCTTTTTAAAAGACGCCCCCAAACAATATAGGCGATTATCATTGCCTTTTATTGCCTCTGAGAACTTGCAAGTAAGATCCTATAAGTGAAGGCATGACCACTCTGAGCACAACATTTAGATAGATCAAGCTGGCTCTAACCTAGATGCCTCTTTCTTCCCCCAAGGACATGCTTTCATTCTATTCAAAGTGCTTTGTATACCTCAAAGGCAAAAATGTAATCAATAGTTATACCCAGATGTATAACAAACCGTCACAATGACCAGCCTGGTGAGACATCCCTAATACTGGTTATTCTGAAGATAGCCAGCAGCTATCTAATTGTCCTTAACAGGGAGGAATTCACTCACTAGTTGAGTGTTCACTCAATAGGAGGGAACTCATTCCTGGTATACACATGTGCATGCATGGGCGACCATCAACGTCTAAAGAGGTCATAGAGTGTAGAGGAGAATCCACTACTGTCATTTACCTATATCAATAGTTTGTGTCTGTATTCTAGTACTTATCTTTGTAATGACCACAGATACTGCAGCTCTCGTCATAAACTACAAAGTTCCTTTTTCATATGGAGATTATTAGAGATATCCATCAAAATGCAGAAAATAAGTAACCATGGAAATTTAATTAGGACATCTACAGTACAACTCTTACACCTGAGGATTGGACATGACTTAGAAAATTGGGGGGGGGGGGTGAGATTTTAAAAGACCAAGATGGTGTCTTCTAGATATGATGGGGATGCTTCCCTCACAAAATCCCAATAACATTGTTACCTAAACAATACTTGCAGATTGATAACACCAGTGGATATGCCTTCCATATATTAAATTCACCGGTGTCTAGATATCGAGAAGTGCCTGCTGGCAACAAAATTGGCCAAAGTTGAGAACCACTGACTAACAGGCAGCAGGGATATACATTTCCTACAACGCTTCAAGGGCCTGTTGTATATTTTACAACAGGTGAGTTTGACAGGAGAGAATCTTTTATTTTTTCCCCACACATGGGAAATTATACCTACATTTAAATTTGATTGTTTCATGTGCTTATGTGGCTGAGGTACTGAAATGCATAGCTGCATTAGAAATTCTCATGCTTTGTTTTGGAAATGTGCATAGAAATGAAAGGACTATATCAGTTTATTGATCTGTGTTATTGGATACTTTACTTGTTCTCACTTCTTCCTCCATTTTTCTTTTTCTCCTTCATCATCCCCTCCATCCACCCCTTTTCCCTCGTTCCCTCTTTCCTTCCCTCCCTTCTTTCCTCCCCACCTCTGTCCCTCCTTCCCTCCCTCCCTCCCTCTGTCCCTCTTTCCCACCCTCCGTCTTCCTATCCTCTGTCCTTCCCTCCCTCCCTCTGTCCCTCCCTCCCTCCCTCTGTCCCTCCCTCCCTTCCTCCCTCTCTCCCTCTGTCTCTCCCTCCCTCCCTCCCTCTGTTCCTCCCTCCCTCTCTCCTTCTCTTCCTCCTTCCCTCCCTTCTTCCCTTCTCTTCTTCCCTTCTTCCTTCCCTTCCTCTCTCCCTCTCTCCCCCTCCCTCCTTCTCTTCTTCCCTTCTTCCCTCCCTCCTTCCCTCCCTCTCTCTGTCCCTCTTTCCCTCCTTCCCTCCCTCCTTCCCTTCTTTCTTCCCTTCTTCCTTCCTTTCCTTCCTTCCTTTCTTCTTTCCTCTTTTTACCTCTTTATATATCTCTCCACCTTTCCATTTTTCAAGTATTTCTTCTCCATGGCTATCATAGCACTAAGTTTGTGTTATGTACAACGATGTTGGCACGGACCATGAGTCAGTCTTAGTGCAATTCATTCCCAAATTGACCAGATCAGTAACTGGACTCGCTGTTCTTCTTAGAGAATGCTTCTTTTCTGTTGAAAGCAATACTAAAAGGAGAGAAGGAAGGTGGGCAAGGTAGAGAGGGTGGAGGCAGAGCCAGTATGAAGAAAACTAAAAGGGGGTTACGAGCCACTCCTCCTAGGGGGAAAGTACCACTGACATCAGTTCAGACAGAGCCTTGAATAGCACAACAGGTAATGTCAGATGTCAAATGTCACATGCTGGCACACCAGGACAGATAAAACCTCCCAGTTTGAAGAATGAAAACTGCCAAGGTGTTTGAAGACTTTGATGTCTCCACTCTGATTTGACTTGAAGCTAAAGCTGCTTTCAGTATCCCTCTTGCCAAAGAACCCTCTAATGTCCCCTTGAGTCAAATATCTGAGGTACACATTTTATGCCCTGAAAAATAAATCGTAAACTTTCACCAGACTTCTTCCTTTATAAATGGCTAGGCTAGGGAAGACTAGACTCATCCCGGGAAAAATAAATCAACAGCAGCCTTGACCTCCTTTGTTTCTGGGTATAATAATTGTTCAGCATCTGACAACCTGCTGCATGCTATGCTCATGAGAACAAAGGCCAGGGTCTTGGGGATTAATCAGCTGAGAGAAGCTGGGCCTAAAGGCTCTTGTTTCTGATAAGCAGGTGATATTTCTAAATAGCATCTCCCGTCCAGTCTTCGAGATCTGCTTGTTCCAAGGTGAGAATTTTAAGTTCTGTTTCTCCCGTTTCTCCCTTAGTTCTCCACTCAACAGTCTCCTGCAAACTAAACCTGCCTTAGCTATTCCATCTTTCTGATGCATACTGTTCCTTGGGACAAGCTTTCGGTACCCCGAGAGCAAGATGGCATCCAAGGTGGCTTATGCTGCTGAGTTTGCAACAATGCTGCTTGCTGTGGGTCAAAGTAAGTCACAAGACCCACTGATACTTGAGAAAAGGGAAAGGAGCTGGAAGAGCTGTGAGGTCAGATCACAAAGAAACCTGGGTACAGGGTGCACGTTAAAACACAACTCATTTAACAAACCATCTTCCTGGAGCAAACATAATACATTTGAATGATTCCAGTTTTCACTACCTGAGGGAGACTCTGCATGAGTGGGAGTGAAGAGTCCTATGGTGAGACATTCACTGCAAACAGAACAACTGCAAAAACAATCCACCAAACATAATGGCTCTGTTATGCAGAAGTAGGCGAACCGTAGAGATTCATAGTGTAGAATAGGACAGCATGGTTTTAAATGAGTTATTACTATGTACCAGCATGTTCAGGACTCCTGTGACAAAACAAGCAACTTATAAGTCAGCACACATGTGAAGAATAAAAGTATAAGAGTATGTGTTCCATTGACAAACATATATATAGGTAAATATGTAGATACCGCTCTATGAGTTTCTACAGTAATTGTACAACCCTGGGTAACACTAGCCTAGGAGTTCTCAGCTGGGAGTGATTTATACCATTGGATACACTACCATGTCTAGGAAGATTTTGTTGTTGTTGCTGTTGTTGCTGTTGCTGTTGTCATGACTCCAGGGAGGTAGGGTTTTACTGCTGGATCTAATTCATGGAGGGTGGGTCTCTGACTAAATGTCTCATGGTGTAGAGAAACAGCAAAGTGCCGCCAAGAACTGTGCAGCAAAATTATTCATTGTGCTACTGTTAAGAAAAGAACTTTTTATAGTCACAGGTTACTCTGAAGCCCAGACATGTAGAGCGTGCATTATGTATTGTACTTGCGTATCTAATGGGTCATCTCCATTTGACCTGTATAGAACACTGTTTAGGGGGTATACATGTAAGCTTGACCCCCCCCTTCCACACTGGTCTTCCACTTGTCAGAACTTGGCAGCTCTCCCCTGAGAACTCACTTGTCTCTCTTCTCCCACCCGCTCCAGGCACAGAACCTGTCAGCTCTACCGCTAAGCCATGACCTAAATGAACTATTTATACCCTCTGCTGCTTTGCTGTCAACAGAATCGGGCCACCTTCACTCTGTCTCTAAACTACAGGATGAGGGAAAGGTGGGCGAGAGAGGCCGCAGCCCTGTGGGCAGGAATGATATAGAAGAATGGGCAGTCTAGCCTCCTAGGGAGTGTCGGCCAGAAATAGAGCACTGAGACACCCCCATTTTGACAATAGAAGAAAATGTTAGACGAATCAAAAGCTTTCCTTGGGAAGGCAGCCAGCTGATTTTCAGGGAGCTGGAGCTGTTTTTGCATGGGGTAATCAGACATTGCGAGCTGGATTTAGTCTGAGGGTACAGTATCCTCATTGTCAGGGTGACGCTGGGATCTGCAGTTTGCTATGGTATTATAGAGAGACTGCCCAGTGCTCTTAGAAAGGGGAAATAGCCTTAGACCAAGGAACACATTCAGGTTGGATCTTGGGAGTTTTGTGTTCAGCCAAGAATGGAGTGGAGTAAAAGTCTGGTTAAGGTTGATGGGCCTTTGCGTCCAGGTCAGAGGGCAGTTCCCACTCTCAACTCTGGGGAACCATCTGAAGGATTCACTTCTTTGCAAACTAGGTTTTCTAGTCTTGGCTATAAGACATTGCTTCTTCTGCTAGCTCCATCGCTTCTTTGTCTTATGGGTCCACACTTGGTAGGGCTTGGGAGTAGGTACTGATGTGGGAAGACGTAGAAGACAATGGGATATCTTGCTGGAACTGAGAGAATAAGGATGTGGCTCATGCCTCAGCATCACTCACTCACACACTACCAAGAGGATGGATAAAGTTTCGATTAGCATCTACATGAGATCAACCTATCACCGTATTGCTTAGCTTTTACAACTCTAGTCCATCAGCCTGGATTATCAACCACAGTTATCTAGTGATTATTTCTTTAACCATCTTGGGGAAAAGTAAAACTTCCCACAGCCTGTGACCTTGTACCCTCTGAGTTACCTTCATTTGTTTTTTTTTTTTTTTTTTTTTTTTTTTTTTTTTTTTTTTTTGTCATCACACTCGTGGCTTGTCACGCAATAGAACGGACGCTTCATTAAAGCGGCAATCTTATTGCACTCAAGACTTCTAAAGCTAACCTTTCTAACTTACACGTGGTACACATGACACATGGCAAGTTCCAATGGCCATGATTGCAGAATGGTCTAATGAAATTGGATGGTTAAATGGAATTACGTCATTCTATCAATAATATGCTTTCAGTAGGGTTATAGGTATAGCATGGGTATTCTCTCCAGCAATCTGCAGCCTTTCCACCCTTACACAAATCATTCGTCACATGTCTTTGGAGCTTGTCTTAGTCTTGTATAACCCCTTGAGTTCATGGCATGAAGTTCTTTGTTTTGAAGTATGTATTTAGGAAGTTTGAAGTATGTGATTAGTGGTTTTTGTTCATTCACCCAGTTGTGCAAGCACCACTCGGTTTATTTTCAGAACACACAGAGAGAAATTTTGTCCCTCTTAGCAACTACTTCCATAGTCCTGACTGTAACCATTGCACCCTATAGATTTTACCTACACTGGATGCTTAGTTATTTTTGTATGTGCATGTTGTTCACATGTGTTACTGAAGGAGGGGTAGGTGCCAACATCTCTATCTAACAGTGATGAGGCTAAAGAGGCAGGGCCATTGCGTATCATGCTTTCTCAGTTTTTACCCTGTTTCCCAAATACAATGTCTCTCCCTCTCGCTCACTATTCTATGGCTCAGCTGCCTGATCAGCAAGCTTCAGAAATGTTCCTGTCCCTTTTCTCTGCCAAGAGGGGGAATTTCATGCAAGTGTGACTCCAAGCAGCTTTTATGTGGGTGGCACTCTGAACTCATGCTTGTGTGATAGGCTCTCTTCCTTCTGGAGCCGTCTCCTCAGTCCCTGAATGTCAGTCCATCAGTTCTGTTTACAGTGGGAAAACTTTACAGCACATTGAAGCACATGTCTATACAAAAGCTTGCAGACACATGTTCACACACCGATGTTCACACATGGCATTATTCATAATAACTGAAGTTGAAATGGCTCAGTGGTTACCTGTTAACAAATAGATTGTTTATTGAAGTTCGTGCTCCTTGGTCACAAGAGCCGTGTCTTTAAAAATAATCCTATACATTATTGTTCTGGAAAATGTATGCATATGAGCACATGCCGGGCACAGTACAGGTGTGGTGGTCAGAAAACAACTGTCAGGAATCAGTCTTCTTCTTCCACACTTATGTGTGTTCCTGAGATCAAACTTAACTTGTCAAGTTTGTGTAGCAAAGTTGCTTTTGTATTTTCTGAGACATCGTGATTGACTAGAACTATGTATTATTTAAAATATGATTGTACCTAACAGGATTAGTTAAATGCTTGCTCAATGAATGGATGGACGAATGAATGGCTGCTTCTGCTATAATGTACAAGAATTGATGATCACACCTTGTTGTTATATTAGAAATGGTGATAATAAGGTTGATGGAACTTGGTACTTGATTTAACTTGGCTAGACTTCTGATTTTCTTCTAGACTTCAGTTTCCTAATTAACAAACTGTATCTGACAGTGATGGTTAAAATGAGATTGGGTGTGACCGTGAACAACTTACTCTCCTCTTTAACTTAGTTCATCAAGACTGTCTCTGCAAGACCTACCATGCACAGCCTTACAGCAGGCAGTAAGTAGGCAATCAAGATGTGGACGAGTAACTGAAAGTGAAGTGGAAATTGTTTAAGAATTCTATCAAGTGAATTTCTAGTTCTGTAGGATCCTAAGGTACATTTGTTCTCTTGTATAGCATTAAATTAGTTATATATTATAGTGTTATAAGTCTCCAAGGAAAGATCGAGGATGAGGCTCATTTACTTTAGGATCATAATGTTCACTCTTGTGTCCTTCGTGCCAACAACAGCCACTGAATGACAACTTTGAACAGGTAACACGGTATCTTTATCGTTATGACTTCAATGACAGGCAGAGTAGGGTTCCATTAATGTTTTGAAGATATCATATTTGATATAAAAGGATCCTCTGGGTCCACTGTGAACTTGAGAATACAATGTTCAATAGACCTCACATCCTATAACAACATCATAGGCTCGAGTGAGGATCATGAAAGGAGAGTGTGTCCTTGGAACTAATCCGCTCTCCAGCTCAGCTTTCTTAAGAAAGGTAAAATCCTGTGCAGACTGACCCCCTCTCACTACAAGACTACTCCATAGACCATTCTCTTATGATGCAGGAGAAAGCACAGTCATGGGAAATCAAATATTTAACCCATAATATTTTCTACTGAGGAACAAAAGCAGGTCATTTGTGGTGGGGACAGAGACAGTCATTTTATTTAGTCTTTCTCAACAAAATAAGTAAATAAAAAAAAATAACTAGCTAGTCTTTGTGGCTGAGCCTTGGAGAAAGCAACCTCAGAACGGTATGGCTGATGGGGACAGGGAGACTAATTTCATCTGTCAAATGATAGGCTTGGATGTGATAATAATCACCCTCACATCTCCCAGCTTTTTGTATTCTGTGGCTTTTTCAAGAAATCCCACTGAAGGAGATGTGGAAAGTCACAGTACTTAGGGTCCAGGAGTGCTGTGGGAGGTCCAAACAATGCCCATGGGGGTCTGCGGTAGGATTCTGACTTTTTTTTTTTTTTTTTTTTTTTTTTTTTTTGCAGTTATATGGTGTTAGCTTCCCTCCTCTGACCATGGTGAGCCCTTCCCTGCTCACACTAGAGCACTGATGTCCCACAGGGAACAGGGTGCTCAGTAGTGTGCTGCATGGGCCCTCCTCTGCTCACACTTGATTACCCATATCACATGGGGATGAGGCTGCCCAGGAATGTGCGACATGAGCCCTCCCTTGTTCACACTTAATCACTAGTGTCACACAGGGATGAGTCTAAGAGTGTTCTGCACATGCTATCTCATGCTTATACTCTAGTGATTTTGTGGAACTCAACATGCCTGGATTCCTACTGACCTTTGAGTTTGTGCTATCAATGTGGTATGACCCAAGTATTATCAACATGATATTCTCACCTCCTCACTTTCCTCTTCTTCCTTAACCTTCTTCTGTCTTGCTCTGTTCTCACGATTCTTAGAGTTTCCTTGATAAGATTGCAATACAAGAAATGATTTACTCTAAATCACCACCAGCAGCAGCAGCAGTGGTGGCACCACCAGAGCCACCACCATCTTTAGGTCTTTCTTGTTACTTAGCTTCTTTGGGTCTGCATGGCTATCTTATTCTTTATGACTGTTATCCAATTACAAGTGAATACAGGTGTGTCTTTCTGTATCAGGGTTATTTTGCTCAGGATGGTATTTTCTAGTTCCATCCATCTGGCTTCAAATTTCATGACATCCTTGTTTTTAACTGCTGAGTAGTATTCTAATTTGTAGATTTATTACATTTTCTTTATCTATTCTTCAGTTGAGGGACATTTGGGTTGTTTCTAGTTTCTGCCTGTTATAGATAAAGCTGCTATGAACATGGTTGAGCAAGTGTCCTTGTGGTGTGATGGAGCATTTTTGGGGAATACAGCAGGAAGCTGTATAGCTGGGTCTTAAGGTAGAACTATTCCCAGTTTTGTGAGAAACAGCTAAATTGATTTCCAAAGTGGTTGGACATTGTACAAGTTTTCACTCCCACCAGCAATAGAAGAGTGTTTCCCTTCTTCTACATTCTTACAAGTAAGAACCTTTGCTTGATTTTTTTTTTTTTGATCTAATATACAGAATTGACATTGTAGGTGATAGAAGGCTTACTCAGCAAATTTCTACTGAGATAATTATAACATTAGTAACTACAGAAGCTCAGAGAACACAATCAAAGTTGTTCTTAGAAAAGCTTAGGAAGTGTGGGTAAACCTTCTGGGGATGATTTTTACATTTATGTAAAAGGTTTCAACATATGGGTGGATAATTTCTATGCCTAAGGCTTACACACCTTGGAGAGTACTTGGCAAGAAATGCTAGTACTCTGATTTCAATGGGGAGGCAATCTTGCTTGTGATCAGAACTCTGAGAGTGTGACTTGAGCACTGAAATGTGAAACACAAACATGTGCTGATCTTAATTGGGGCACGCCACAGAGGGAGATGGCAGGAGCCAGCAGATGTAAGCATGGCTCTCTTTGTTTTTAGAGGGCATCAGGCAGAGGTTGGAACTGGGAATAGTGTCCTGTTCCTTTAGAATGTTTTTCAGAATCCCAGCTTTAACATCTCAGTGCATGAAGATGGATGCCCCACCCTCCCACGAGGCTGAAAGAGACAAGAGTAAATCATTGAAGTCAACTCTTCTGGTTAATAAAGCCTATGGAGACTTGGCCCCAAGGTGGTGTGGGAAAATCATTTCTGTCCTTTGAAGCCTGTTTTCACAATGATTCCCAGCCATCCTCATGTAAGAAATTGCAGCTTCTGCAGAACCTGGGTGGAAAATCCTGATGCCAGTGCAGAAAGTGACTCCAAGGTCACAGCATTCCTGTGAGTCCCAACACACTGAGCCCAGGATTTATTTTATTCTTTTGCCTCTTCTTTTTCAATTTTTGTTCCAAAAATGCCTTCTGGGCCAGATGCCCCCTTGGCTCAGATGCTTGAAAACAACCCTTACTATAAAGTCTGCTCCTCCACAGCCACACCCTGCTCTTCCAGATTTTGTTGTCCTGTGTGTCCCTCCACCATGCCCTAACAGAGGCCTTTGCCATCTCCAGCCCTCCTTGAGTTACTGTTGTGTTTTTCTTTCCTTTAAATATGATGCTTTAGTGGTTGTCTCTGTATTTCCTTTTAGCTGTATAGTCTTCTCCTGGAATCCTCCTATACACGTAAGACATTGTGATGAACAGTGATGATGTTATTTCTTGGCTGGATATAACTTGACATTCTTCAGCGATCTTTTTCTAGTATATTATTACTTTGACTCAAAAATTGGGGGGAATACAGGCTTTTGGATTCAAGTAATCACATTTAACTTCCATCTAGTTAAATGATAATAGAATTACGTCTAAATGAACTTCTTAAACGTCAACCATGGAATTGCTCTAGAACCTCTACTCTAACTGAAGTCTATAACCAAAGTTTGCTAGGGAGTTTAAATGGAACAATCTGTGTGCTTTATCTACTACATAGTTGAACAGAATAAATGTTACTCCTTTTTACCCAGGTAAAGTAGGTGCACTTTACTTGTCTAAAAGGTAAGACCCTTTAATGGACAGAGGGGTTCACTGCCTGTCCCAGTGTTCTGATTCGGATTCCAAGCATGCACATTATAGAAGGAGATATCTAATGCCAGCTGGTTGGTTCCCTGGCTTCCATGCCTGTGCTGTTGCATGTGCCAGCACTGCTTAAATAAATGAATAAATAAATAAATAAATAAATAAATAAATAAATAAATAAATAAATGTAATTTTTAGAGGGAAAGTAGAAGCATTATATAAAAGTGGCCATACAGTGGGTCACAGGCGAAAGGTTTGAAGAACAGTCTATTTCAAAGAAATCTCTCTTCCTATGGGAAATAGGATGAGGTCAGCCTTTGTAGTGCCTTTACCTATTCAGTTCTCCAAGGTACATATGCAGTATCTTCACATAGCCGAGAGAGGACATTAGCAGAAAAGTTCAGGGCAGGAACAATAAGCAATAGTCTTAAGGAAAAAGGAAGGCTTTGTACTGAAAAGGCAACCTAGAGTCAGAATGTGCCTTGAAGACTGATCCAAAACTTTGCTTTTGTTGTTTTCCTTAGAAAACAAAACATCCAAATTTGAAAGGGCAAGAAAATAAAGAATCTTGTTAAACAGATTTCACATTTTTTTATGCAAAAGCTCTTCCTTAATAAATAACAGGTGAAGAGATTAGCAGAGGAGCAAGATTCAGGGGTGTCTGCCTTTGGTGATTCTTTTCCCCCTCTCTCTAGATAACCCTGGAAAAGATACTCTTAATGCAATGGCTGCTGGTGGAGGTGTTCTTGTGTTCACATTGAAAATGGCTTCTTATTATTTACTTCAAACATCAAGAAATGATATCAACAGGCAATAGCACGGCTGCAAAGAGGAGGAGAGAGGAAAGGAGAGAAGAAAAGAGGGAAGAAGAGGAGAGGAAAGGAGGAGAGGGGAGGGGAGGAGAGAGGAGAACCGGGCAGAGGAGAGGCCAGAGAATTACAGTGTGAGTTTATTATGTCGACTATTTCTATGTGATTTTGAGTTTTATATGTGCTTTATGCTCATTGAAACCAGAAAGTTTTCAGTTAATACTATCAATCTTTAAAAAAAAATCAAGTACTGACAAAACATAAATTCAATAGTTTTATTCAAAAATGGTTTTAAAATCTGTACATTTATCTCTGTTTTTTTAAAATTAAGTTGTTAAAAAAGATTATTATGTTGGAAGGGTTTTCATCCAGAGTTTAGTTCCAACAGAACCAGAGCTGTGCTTACAGTGAAAATGCATAAAGAGATCAGACAGATTAGGGTAAGGGATAAGATGAAAAAGGAATGGGCTCTCAAGGGGAGGCTGGTAGAACTTTAGTCAAACCATTTAACCAGGCTGGGAGTGCGTAGTTGAGCTAAGGCCTTAAGAATGAGGAGCTAACAATGGACAGAAGGAGCAGAAGGCAGAATCATTCACAGAGCAACAGCCTGAACAGAGACCCAGAGATGAGAAAGATCCAAGTGCACAGGGGTGATAACATCTAATATCTGTAGGGAGAGAAGACAGTTGAAGATGGGGGGGGGGAGATGCTCCAGAGGAAGCAACTTACACTTTACCCTGAAGGTGAAAGGGCTTTGAGAGGGTGTGTGAAATATTCTGTTTTGTGTTTGTGTGAAGGAGAGAAACAAAGATGGAGCCTAACTGCACACTGTAGAAATAGCTTATAGAGAAATGGGGTGGGGGGCAAAAGGAAGGAAGGGCAGTGTGGAAGAACCTGAGACTAGGGTCTGTGGGAGTTGGTGATGGTTTAAACAAGAAGGTGGGGCATCCAAATGTTTATCCGTGATGCACATGGCTGATGCTGGAGGCTCTGAGTGAAGGAACACTGAGGCCAGGCTTTAGAAAGAATGGGCTGCCTTGAGGCATAGAACCCAATTTCTTCTGGGTGCACTTTGGGTAGATAATTTAGTTCTCAGTGTATGTCATTTTATTGAGGTAAAACATATACTTTCCAATGAAAGCTGTGCTAAGGAACTCCAAGTCTCGTCTTTACCAAGTTCTTGTCATTAGTGTCATCTTTACGTTAGGAAACGGTGACAAGTACAAACGTAATTCCTTCTACAATTTCCCTTTATTGAGCCAAGGCGCTGTTGGTCATTTAAGCTTCAGTTGTATATGACTGTTCTTTGGCTATGCGGTGGTTAATATTAATTGTCAACTTGACAGGGTGTAGGATCACCTAAAAGACATGTTGAGTCTGTAACTGAATAAAGGGGGAAAGCAAGCCAAGTAGAAACAGATACCTTGTGGCTTCTCGACTGTGGACATGATGTGCCCACATGTTTCATTCTCTTTCTACCATGTTTTCCCAACCAGGATGGACCATATCTCCTTAAACCACAAGTGGAAATCAGCCTTTATCTCCTTAACTTCATTCTTAAGAGACACAAGCAGTCCAGGCTTCATAGGCTTTTCCTACTGAATGCTAATGTTGGGTATCTACTTATGTGGGTTATCAAGGTGACAGACAGGGTCATATTGAGAGGGTCTCAAAAGTATGTCTGCATCCCAAGACAAGGCATAAATGAGTTTGCAGAACAAAAAAAAAAAAATATCTGCATAGAAAAATAAAGGTGATTTGGAAATTTGCTTGAGCATTTGAAACGATTATTATTTTCTCTTGTTCAAATCGCTGTTTTGGAGATTCTGAAATAAATTTTCTTTTAAAGATTATGTTTTTTTTTTTCTTTGCCAAGATAATGATAAATAGTTTTCCAATCTCTATGAAAGACATGTGTTTTGGACTCAGAAGTTCTCTTTTTATTTTGCTTTCTTTTGCTTTTTTCCAGTAGCAGGATGAAGAAAAGGAGCAAGTAAGAACGCCCAGCCCATATTCGCTATCAAGAAACCTCGAAAAAAACAACCCCCCCAAGGGTCTCTCTACATGTGTTTTGGGGACACAAGTGACTTGGATATGGCAGTTCCAGCTTTTGTTATTGACTATGAACCAGCATATTTTTAACTTGGCTACTGAGGTTGCTGAAGGGTGTTTTCTTGTCTTTCTCTAATAAAGTGCAGATGGTTTTTTCCTCCTAGAATCCCTTTTTCCAAAGATGTGTTTGAGTATGAACCTTTTCTTTGAGGATAAGAACAGATTTGTAAAAAAAGTTTTCTGGAAGATTATCTTTAATATTCCTTCTAAACAGCTCTGTAGATTGTTTGACACAGTGGGTTTACTGAGGACATATTACATGAGTATATCGGAAGGTGTGAAGCTCAGGCTTGGCCTGTGGTTAATTCTTTATACAACAGCCACCATTTAGAATGGTGGGTATATATACTTGGTGACAGTCTAGAATAAATACGTTTAGGACAAAACAGGGTCAGGATCTGGATTGTAGACCTTGCCCTGTGTAGGTGTTTCTGTCTTATTTTACATAAGGGCCCCACTCTTGTGTTTGGTGCAATGGTTGACCATTATGATTATCAGTTTGAGCCCTGGGAGTGTAACTTTTTATCTCTGTGACTTTGGGGCATCTACTCACAATGCCTTATTCCCTTATTAGCACATATAAGTAAGTTCACCTACTGTTATGAGTTTTTATCAGAAATTTTGAAGCTCTGTGACTCCATACATACAAGTATTTGAGCAGAGCTTGGCAGATGCTAAGTCCAGTGTAGATTCTAACTATTATTCCATTTTTTTTTTTACTGTAATAGAGGTTTTATTGTAGAATTGGTGTTAAAAGAAAATTGTGAACCCTTAAAGGGATGAAGTCTCAGTTACAATTTAGGCCATTGGAGAAATGCCTTTGACAGAGATTGTGAGTCCCAAAGTTCATCCTCTCTCCATTTCCTTTTTCAAGTTTCAGTCACAAGGTATTATGCTCCATCATGCATTCTTGGCACAGGGCCAAAGCTGAAACCTCCAAATCATGAACTGAAACAAATTTTTATTCTTTATAGATTTATCATTACAAGCATTTTATAGTGCTGGAGGTTGATTAACAAAGCTGATCTTTCTAAATCCTTTGAAGATGCACTTTTCCAGAATTATTGTTTATCTTCAGACTTGTGTGATAACATATTCTCACACTCACATTAACCAAGAACACAATAAATCTGAGACAGTATTTTCATGTAGCATTACATATAATTCTACTCAGCTGACTAGTGCACTATTATCAGCAATGGTAATCTACTTTAGGTTAAAAGCAACCAAGTTTTCTTTTCTTTTTTTTTTTTTTTTCAATGTTTGGCTTTTTTTTTTCAAAGGTTTGATAGTATGCATTAAGGTCTTACTAGTTACAATGAGCATAAAGTACATGTAAAACAGGATGTATCCTGGAATTAGTCAACGTTCTCTTGGTGTGTAAGGATTGAGCATAATGATTTTTTTCTTTTCTTTCTTTTCTTTCTTTCTTTCTTTTTTTTTTTCTTGAGCTTGACACAGTCTATGAGTTGTTTCTGGAGTGTTCAGTGCTTTCTGGGGTTAGTATCCCATTATCAGTGACTGCATATTATGTCTGTTCTTTTGTGACTGGGTTATCTCATTCAGGATGATATTCTCTAGATGCATCCATTTTCTTAAGAATTTCGTTAAGTGATTGTTTCTCATAGCTGAGTAGTATTCCATTGTGTAAATGTACCACAATTTTTGTATCCATTCACCTTCTGAAGGACATCTGGGTTCTTTCCAGCTTCTGGCTATTATAAATAGAGCTGCTATGAACATTGTGGTGCATATATCTTTGTTGTGTACTAAAGTGTCTCTGGGGTATATGCCCAGAAGTGGAATAGCTGGATCTTCAGGTAGTACTATGTCCAATTTTCTGAGGTATCGCCAGATTGATTTCCAGAGTGGTTGTATCAGTTTGCAACCTCACCAACAGTGGAGAAGTGTTCCTCTTTCTCCGTAACCTCGCCAGCATCTGCTGTCATCTGAGTTTTGGATCTTGGCCAATCTGACTGGCGTGAGGTAGAATCTCAGGGTTGTTTTGATTTGCATTTCCCTGATGGCTAAGGATGTTGAGCACTTCCTCAGATATTTCTCAGCCATTCGATATTCCTCAGCTGAGAACGTTTTGTTTAGCTCTGTACCCCATTTTTAATAGGGTTATTTGATTCTCTGGTGTCTAGCTTTTTGAGTTCTTTCTATACCTTGGATATTAGGCCTCTATCTGATGTGGAGTTGGTAAAGATCTTTTCCCATTCTGTTGGCTGCTGTTTTGTTTTCTTGACAATGTCCTTAGCCTTACAGAAACTTTGCAATCTCATTAAGTCCTATTTGTTAATCTTTGACCTTAGAGCTTGAGCCAGTGGTGTTTTGTTCAGAAAATTTTCTCCTGTGCCTATGTGTTCTAAGGTTTTCCCTACTTTCTCATCTAATAATTTCAGTGTATCTGGTTTAATGTGGAGATCTTTAATCCACTTACACTTGAGCTTTGTACAAGGAGATAAGAAAGGGTCTATTTTCATTCTTTTGCATGTTGAGTGCCAGTTGGACCAGCACCATTTGTTGAATTGGCTGTCCTTTTTCCATTGAATGTTTACAGCTCCTTTGTCAAAAATCAGGTGACCATATACATGAGGGCTCATTTCTGGATCTTCTATTCTATTCCATTGATCCACATGCCTATTTCTGTACCAGTACCATGCAGTTTTCAGCACAATTGCCTTATAATATAGCTTGAGGTCAGGGATAGTGATTCCCGCAGATGTTTTTTTGTTGTTGAGGATGGATTTTGCTATTCTAGGTCTTTTGGTGTTCCATATGAAATTGCACATTGATCTTTCAAATTCCATGAAGGGCTGTGTTGGAATTTTGATGGGGATTGCGTTGAATCTGTAGATTGCTTTTGGTAGGATGGCCATTTTTAAAATGTTGATCTTTCCAATCCATGAGTATGGGAGATCTTTCCATTTTCTGAGATCCTCCTCAATTTCCTTCTTTAGAGGTTTCAAGTTCTTGTCATACAGTTCCTTCACTTGCTTAGTTAGAGTCACATCAAGGTATTTCATAGTTTTTGTGACGATTGTGAAAGGTACCTTTTCCCTAATTTCTTTCTCCACATGTTTGTCCTTTGAGTATAGGAAGGCTACTGATTTGTTTGAGTTAATTTTGTATCCAGCCACTTTGCTGAACTTGTTTATCAGCTGTAGGAGTTTTCTGGTGGAATTTTTGGGGTCACTCAAGTACACTATCATGTCATCGGCAAAGAGTGATGTTTTTATCTCTTCCTTTCTGATTTGTATTCCCTTGATCTCCTTTTGCTGTCTAATTGCTCCAGTCAGGACTTCCAGTACTATGTTGAATAGGTAGCGGGAGAGTGGGCAGCCTTGTTGGGTCCCTGATTTTAGTGGGATTGCTTCAAGTTTCTCACCATTAAGTTTGATGTTGGCTGTTGGTTTCCTGTATATTGCCTTTATTATGTTTAAGTATGGACCTTGGATTCCTGTTCTTTTCAGGACTTTTAACATGAAGGGGTGTTGAATTTTGTCAAGTGCTTTCTCAGCATCTAGTGAGATGACCATGTGATTTTGTTTTTTGAGGCTACAATAACCCTCATACCTAAACCACACAAAAACTGTAAAAGGAAAAGAACTTCAGACCAATCTCACTTATGAACATTGATGCAAAAATACTCAACAAAATCCTTGCAAACCGAATCCAAGAACACATCAAAACGATCATTCATCATGATCAAGTAGGCTTCATTCCTGGGATGCAGGGATGGTTTAATATAAGGAAATCCATCAATGTAATCCACCATATAAACAAACTCAAAGAATATTCCATTATTTTTATTGTATTGCTTTTTACTGGAAGAGTGAGAGATGGCTCTCTTCCCCCAGGGACAGGTTCTGTAGTTTGGTGTTAGAATGGTCATTTAACCACAGCTACTTTGGATTTTAGTTTTTATACCTGCCTGTAAGAGAAGACTCTCACTTCCAGACTAGAGTGTGTGCATGTGCTTGTGAGTGTGTGTGTGTGTGTGTGTGTGTGTGTGTGTGTGTGTGTATGACAGATCAAATCACAATTGTACAAATGCATAGTCAACTCTCAGATGTTTTATAGACATGACTTTATTAGTTGAAATTCTCCACTCAAAATGAAAATCAAATTAACTTATTTTAAAAGGGGTTTTATTGGGTTGTTATGAATGTCCTCTATGAAATAGAAGCTCTACAGGAAGAGATTTAAGAACCAGGGTTTGGGGAATGTAACTAATGGCCATTACAATTAGAACGTGCTGTTCACCCCAGCTGGCATCTCAAATGCCCTTGTTCTTCTCCACATGGCCATCTCCATGCAACAGGAAAGGAGAGAAGGAAGCATGGCTATAGGAGCCCATGCTCATGTCAACTTCATTCAGCTGAGCTGCCAAGTAGGGGAAATCTCCCAGTAGGCTAGTCTCCTGCATCTGAATCTTCCACTAGTCTCCTGCACATTCACTTCAAGAAAAGGGCTCTAGTTGAATGGCATCAATCTTCTGTCCAAGGCTCCAGGGGCTGGATTACAATAGTCATTTATTTCTCAAATATATACCAGTACAAAGGGATAGAGAAGCAATTACAAGGAGACTAGGAGACTAAAAGTAACGAAATTAACACACACACACAAGCACACACACACATACACACACAAACACACACACAAACACACACATACATACACACAAATACACACAGAAACACACACACAAACACACACAAACACACACACACACACACACACACACACACACACACACACACACACACACACAAACCACCACCACCACCACCAAAAATCCCAAAACAAGAAAAAAAAACCCCACGAAATCTCAAGTTATTATTATTGTTATTGCTTATATCTGTATGGATAACCACAGTGAGTCTCTTTTTATATCTCAAAGCCTAGATTAGTTATGTCCTTAGCCCTCAAGTCTCTAGCATTTTCTGGAGTATAATGTTGAGAAGATACTGATCTTATTATCTCTTGGTTCAAGAGAACTGTTATCAGCACAATATGTTTAACCTCTGAGTATTGACATTTGGGGCTGGAAAAATTCTTTGTTGCGGGGGACTGTCTTGTACATTGTCAGATGTTTACAGCATTCCTGCCTTGTAACACCTCCTCCTTCTTTCTGACAACAAAAACATCTCCAGATATTGTCAAGTACAGCCTTGGGAAAAAATTTCTTCCCTTCCTGCTTTTGTATGTAATTGAATTAGTGAAATACAGGTAAGCAGGAATTACCACTCATTGTCCTGCAGGGCAGAAAATGAGGTTCTGCATGGCTGGATTGGTTTTTATTTTTTTCTAGTCTTTCCTTATCCATCTACATTACACTGTGTTAAAGCATCTTATTTTGGGGCACTGAAAGATCACATAGGATGCTTAGAGGATCTAAGGGTGTGTGTTTAGTATTGTTTCTCTTCTAATTCAGTAAAATGGGGAGATGCCTTACCTATTCCTTTTCATGTTTCGTTAATATTTTGTGGCACAAACTGATGACATTTGAACTAAGAAATTGGATATCTCTCTACCAAATCCACCTGTTGAATAATTTGTGACTGTGATCTTAAGTGTCCTGCAACTATATCTATTGTTCATGGAAGTTAAGACTGTACCAGGTTCCCTGAGATGTCTGGGAAGCAAGTAAAAGCACAAACGGACTTCTCCTAGTGCTCAGTGCTTTTTTCATGTTGCCATTTCTGTGAATCTCCCAACCATGAGAAAGAAGGAACCTATATAGGTGGAAAACCATGTAGTGAGGGTGGATCACAGTGTTCAAGGAACTGGCATATTGGGAAGAATATGAGCAATTGTGCAGTGCCTTGGGTGCAGAATAGAGGGCACAACATAGTCCTCAAGGAATTAGAGTGGAAGACTGCATCATAGAAAGTGTATGCATGTGAGTGCATTATATTTCACCGTATGTTTGAGCTTATAAAAGCAAGATGGTCACTGCTACATTTTCTCCAAAACATTCATACTTAGGTCTGACATGTTTAAATCTGAAGACTGATACTCCAGAAGGAGGAGTCAAGAGTGGTGAATTTGGAGGATTAAAAGCGACAGAAATTTTCTAGCAGAGCTCTAGAGGTCAGAAGTACAAAGTCAGAGTCTTAATGGTATGTACTCCATCTGAGTACCCTAAGGGAGTTTTCAGTTTCTGCTTCCTCTAGCTTCTCTCAGCTCCACATAAACCTTGTCTTATGGCTTCCATACTCTGATCATTCCCACTGTGGTCACGTTCTCATCTCTATACTTGACTTATAAGAGCATTTGCTATTCTATTTAGAACCACAGGAGTACTGCAGAACAAAGGGTCTCATGCTGACACTTTTAACACTTGGCCCAAAAATTACCTTCTAAATGATCAAAGGGACCTTGCCTGAATTCTGACCTTGTTTCTGTTTAGCTGAGGATCAAGATTTATGAATCTGCTGGCCTTTAGTTTCTTAGATTTTCCAAGTATGAAACAAACAAATGGGACTGTGAACTATCACTTAGTGTACAAGTCAAACATTCCTTTAACAAACCAGTGTCAAGGAGCTGGCTTTTAAGGAATGTAGAAGCACCATTGTTGCTAAACATAGGTAAAAATCTTTCTGCCTCTACTCAACATGTAAGAACTGACATGGAATGGAAATGCGGAGAAATATTAGGCTTTGCCTAGGCAAAGGCCATCTTCTCTGACATATTCGTTGCTCCCAAGTTAGGTTCTTTTAGTCTCCAATCATTAATATTCCTCCTTCTCCATGAACTGGTCTTCACAGGTACCTTTATTCAATAACTTTTAACACACACACACTTGAGCCATAACCACACTTTACCTCTATGCATAATTATTTTTTTCTTATTCCATTCCTTTAATATATAAGAAAGTGACTGAAAACTTTAGATTCCTCTGAAAAGGTATAGAACATGAGATGCTGCAGTCTCACTATGTTTGTGTTGAAGTTTAATTAAAACAATGTCAGAAAGGCAAAATAATATGTTTACAAGGAATTTTAGACTTCTATTATTCCATCTATTTTGCCTGCTTTCCCTATCTTTTCCACTTGTGACCACCTTATTCCTTCTTTTCTCAAATACTCCAGCTCCTACTGATTTGCATTTACTGCTAGGATTTAAGGATATAAAGATGGCCAAGTTGCTGATCTCCACAAATAAGTCCAAATCTTACGGCCAAGAGAGTGATCCAAGGAAACAAATATCCATGCCAGGTGGGTTGTAGCACATCCTTTCATGTATTCAGTACTATAAATAAATAACTTGTGAGTTCATTATTTAATTTTGCCTATAATTAAACTAGTATATGAATCATTGCATACTATAAAAAAGATGTAACAAATGCTTTACTCACTCTCTACATGGCCATTAGAAAATATGTTCAAAGATGAATGTTTTAATTTTTTTCAGTATGTAGAGAGTATTAAATTCACAACTGGTCAAAATGCAAGGAACAACTGACTATGGGATGCTGAACTCCAGTGAATACATCTATGCTACAACCTCTGCACCCAGGGTTCAGGGGACAGAACAGTAGAAGGGGTGGAGAGATTGCAAGAGTCAGAGAATCAGGGCACCTGCCCGCACTACTTCCCTAAGTCAATATAGCTTTGCTAAATGCTTAACCTTGTACCTATAGATAAGTCTAGCTGTCACCTTTTTCTAAAGAAGCTTACATCTGCATCAAATGGAGGACATCGTAGAGATCCACAGCTGGTTGAAATGCAGAGAATTGAGCATCCAGAAAGGAGTCCCAGTTCGCACACCTGCAGCACAACCACTGTACCCAAGGCTCAGGAAACATCAAAGGAGAAGAAGTGGGAAAGATCATTAGAGCTGGAGGCCCAGGACATTTGCTGTGAGGTGGCATCTTCTAGATGTCACGGGGATGCTGCAGCCATGAAATATGAACACTAGTGCTGCCCAAACAAAACCTGCATAATGGTATCTTCATTTGAGATGCCATTGATGGGGGTGCAGGAGAACTATTACAAGCCCTCACCTTTGCATGAAGAGATGTACACAATTCATGTTTGTTGAGAGAGAGAAAAGGAGAGAGAGAGAGAGAGAGAGAGAGAGAGAGAGAGAGAGAGACAGAGACAGAGACAGAGACAGACAGAGAGACAGAGAAAGACTTCTACAACAATGAATTCACTGATAAGTTTTATGATCTCACCTGGTCAGCCCTAAACATACACCACACACACAGACACACACCACACACACACACACACACACACACACACACACACACACACACACACACACACTAAATGGACTCAGTAGTCATTATATTACATTAATTATATAGTAAGATACACTGTACTATAGTATAGTATATGTATGTTATGTAATAATATTAAAGAGGAATAAGTCATAAATTTGGGAAGGAGTGTGAGTGACAGAGAGGGAGAAGGTAGGGAACAGTCATATAAATACAGCATTCTTGTATGAAAACCTCAAAAGTAAAACAATAAACAATACATATATATTCATCAAACAAATTTACAGTAGAGAATATCCAAAAGTGTAGAACCTATGACCTTGAAAGGTGTAAGTGTGTGTGTATGTGTGTATGTGTGTACACATGTATATGTGTATAGCATATGTATATGTATATATAATCCCAATGTGTTTCTTCAGGGCTACCTCTTTCAGAGAATTGTAACCTCTAATAGATGTCCCTATGGTGTCTATAGAACCTGTATCAACACTCTATTTAAAAAATAGAAGACTGGGGAACCCCAGTGAAGCCATAGGGATGCCCATGAACCCACAAAACTTCCCATCCAAAACTTATCTCATCTACAAGAAACACAGGGATTGTGTGTGTTTGTGGGGGTATGGCCAGCCAATAACAGGCCCAACTTGAGACCAATCCCACTGACAAGGACCAGTCCCTGACACTATCAGTGATACTCTGTTCTGCTTACAGACAAGAGTCTAGCCTGGCTGTTCTCTGAAAAACTCCACCCATCAATTGACCAGATAGATGCAGATTCCCACAGCCAAACGGTGGCTGGAGGTAGGAGACTCTTATGGAAGAGTAGGAGAAAGGATTGTAGCCCCTAAGGGGATAGAACTCCACAAGAAGACCTACTTCCTGTGGATTCAACACACACACACACACACACACACACACACACACACACAGACACACCCACCCACCCACCCACCCACACACACACACACACACACACATATGTATACACATACACATGCCTGTGTCAACTGCGTTGTTTATTTTCCTCAAGATTCAGATTTCCATCCAAAGTAGCAGACTAGATAGAGGTCAGAGCAAGCTGAGGCCCAGCACAGTGTCTTTCTGACTGAGCCCTGAGCCTGGTTTACATTAGTCTCCCTTCCAGCTACTTTGGACTCCATTGAAACCATGTGTCTTTCCATTGCAAATTGAATTTGCAAAACATTCAAAAAGCCTTATTTTACTTCTCTAGGATTTCATGTTGCAAATAGACACTAATTACTAGAGAGGAGAAGTTAGTAAATGGGGCTGTTGCTGATTATTTTCTTTTAATTCATCCAATAACCCGGCAGAAGCAAAGGAGGAGCTGCTTTTACCTTTTTGTAACCTCACCTGCATTTAGCCTTGACACAAAGCAGGTAAGCAGCTAGCAGAACTGCATGAAGTCGTATTCTGGACTGCTCACATAGGCTGGCAATGGATTGAAATTGAACCAATGGAGCTGTCCCTCTGCTCAGACACTGCCATCTCTGCTGTCCACAGTACCATGCTGTCCTATTTCATTCCTTCATGAGGAGGATGACTGTGGCCTTTATCTTTTAAGCTCCATTTCTGCCTGTACCCTTTTATGAACTGAGAACTATATAGGCTGAATAAACTAGTTATTCATTGTTTTATTTATTTATATGTACTGTGCCTTATTTTCTTTTAAAATTGTGGTAAAAATATTGAATATAAGATCAGCCCTCAAATCTTTCAATATACATACCATATAGGTAACTTTGTTGTACAGCAGTTGTGTAGAAATCATCTTGCACAACTGAATCTTCTCTTCCCCTTTGTCCTGTCTTCCCCATTCCTCCTACCCTTTCTCCTTTCTCCTCTCCTCTTCTCTCCCCCTTCCTTTATCTTCTGACCTCTCCTGTGGCTTCTACATTCCCTCCCCTCCTTTTACTATTCTTACCATTTCCACCCTTCCCTTCCTCCTTCCCTCCCTTACTCTTCCCTCTCTTCTTGCCTGTTTCCTTCTCTCTCCTTTCTTTTTCTCTATCCCATGGTTTTCTCCTTTTTTCCCCCTCTACTTTTTCCTTTCTTTGTCTGAATTACAATCCTTCTGCCTCAGCCTCTCAGAGCACCAGGGATACAGATAAGGATAGCCAGGTCTGTCTCAAACTGAAGCTTTGGACCCCATTGTACAGCAATTTCCCATGCTCTCCCCCAGTTTCTGGCAGCTTCATTCTTCATATCTACAGTGTCCCCAAGCTCCCACATACTGTCACAAATGGTTCATTGTGTGTGTTTTCCAGGCTAAACACTACCCTATCATTTGTCCATGAACATTCAAGTCTCTGTGTCTTGGCAGTTGAATATTGTATATTGTTTTGAGTAATGGTGTAATAAACATGAAGATGCATAACTGCCTTGACAACTTGATTTTCCTTCTTCTATATAGATACCTGGAAATAAGATTGTGGAACATGTGGCTTAGGTTTCTGAGTAACTGGCTGCCTTGACTTTCATAGCTACCTTGTTCTTTTACAGCCCCAGTAATGTACCATGCTTCCTATCTCCCCACATACCAACATTTAGCACTTAATGTTATTTCTTAAAAATATTTCTGCAACCATCATGACCTCGTAATGTGGCTTGTATTTGCGTTGCTCTGATGACTAAGTGACCTTTTCTTGTACCTTTTAGCCATCAGCTTGTTTTCTTTGCAGAAATTTCTTTCTGAGAAGCTCATTTATTTTAAAAATCAATTATTCTGTTTGTTCACTTTTGGATGGCTCGGGTTCCTTGGATATTTGAGATTCTGACTTCTTATCAGATGTGTTCTCTGTAAATATTGGCTTTCCATCCTATAGGTCACTTTCTGTCATGATTCTTCACCTCTCTCTGTAGACAGTTTCCCACTTCCCCCACTGGGAAGAAGAACTTAGTCTTGCCTGACCCCAGGTCTCTAGCTAGTCCCAAAGATGGCCCCCATCACTGGGGAATAAGGAGAATGAAGTGGCTACCTCCTGTATCCAGGCTAAACTTCTATTGGAGGAGAAAGACACCAACCCATCCATAAAACTTTCAACCCAATTGTTTTCTTGCCTACAACATGTACAGGGATAAAGATGGAACAGAGATTGAGAGAATGACAAACCAATAACTGCCCCAACTTGAAACCCTTTCCATGTAAGAGAGCCAACCCCTGACTCCATCAATGACACTCTGCTATGCTTGCAGACAGGAGCCTAGCATAGCTGTCATTGCAAGGCTTTACCCAGCAGCTGATGAAAACAGATGCAGAGATCTACAGCCAAACATCTGGCAGATCTCAGGGTATCTTGTGGAAGAGTCAGGAATAGAATTGTGTTAGCTGGAAGGGTCAAGACACCACCAAAAGACCTATAGAATCAACTTAACTGGGCCCATGGGGGCTCACAGAAACTGAATCACCAACCAAAGAGCACAGAGGACCATACCTAGGTCTCCTACATATTTGTAGCAGATGCTCAGCTTGGTCTTCATGTGGGCCTTTTAATTGGGCCTCAGTTGGAGTGGATGTGCTTAATTCTGGTGCAACTGGATGGTCAGGGTGTGGTGGTACCCAAGGAGGGCTTCCCTTTCTCCTAAGAGAAGGGGCGGGGCTACTGGGAAGAAATTTATAAGGGTAGGACTGGGATGGTGCTGAGATAGCTAGAATGAATATATAAATAAATGAATGAAAAATAAAAGATTTTAGTCCTCTTTCTCTTGTTTGCTTTTGCTGTTACACTTTCTGTTGACACCGAAACTTACTGTCCACCCTAGTGTCAAGAAGCCTCATTTCCATGTCTAAGATTCAGGTTATACTCCAATTCATTCCGAGTTGATTGTACTGTCAGGACTGTCTGTTATGAAATATAAATGTGGCAAGGAAGGAATAAGGGAGTACCTGGCCAGCCTATGCCAAGGTGTTCCCTGAGAAATAATGCAATGGGACAGACTAGATATGAGGAAGTTTATTGTGGGGGAACAGAAGGGAACAGAGATCTGGAAAAGGGAGTAGAGGCAGTGATGTGGGCAGGAACTCAGGAAAGAGTAGCCGTGAGAAAAGAGGGGAGAGGGCAGAGAAGAGAGAGAGAAATGGAAGTAGGGCTGGGGTATCCAGAAGTCTTTATATGCTGCATAACAGGCAATGATGGAAGGTGATAAAGGCCATTGCTAGGTAGGTGTGGAGTGGAGCCTAGCAGAATTGTCTGTAAGTCAACACTGCTTCAGTTAAGATCCATTCTCAGAGACAGTCATGCCATGCACCTGAACTGCTGAGCAATTTCTTCAACTGTGCCCTGGCATATTTCATCCTCCATGTCTTTATATGTTGTGCAGTTTCCTATGAAGATGTCCATCCACCCGCTACCCTGTGTCAACCCTTCCTCTCCCCCGTCGAGTCCCTTCTCTGTTACTCCTCTCCTTTCTCTCCTCCTCATTTGAGGAATACTAGAAAGCCAGATCCTACCTGCCTCCCTGTTAGAGGCTTCTCTGAAAGACTTCGGTTTCAACAGGAAACCGTTTTCTCCTTTGAGAAGAAGCTACAGTGGTTTTGATCCTTATGATAAAGGCGAGGAACTGGTCATGTATCTGCATTCTCCTACTCTCTGTGAATACAACAAGGACAGGAATAATTTCCTTCCTCTGGGTTTTAGTCTCAGTTCTGGTCATAGAACTGGCACAGCCAGTAGAAAAGAAGGAAAGGAGACAGGAGGGGAGGAAGAAAGAGCATGAAGACGTGAGAGATGATAGAGGGGCAGTTAGCATCAATGGCTGGAGGAGACACTCGTGGGCTCATGGCTAAGCTCAGTTTGAGTTATTTTATGTATAAACTCTTCCAAAAAAAAAAAAGTTGAAACAGCTGCTCACTGTCTGGTGCGAGAGATTTAGAGATGTGGCTTCATAGATTGACTAGCTGGGGAACTGGGGAGGTCTTCACTGTTTGTGCTGGAAGGCAGTGGGTTGCTTTTGTTTGTTGTGGTTATGTTGCCATGGTTCCCATGACACCCCCCCATCTGCAGAAGCGCCTCAACATGCTGAGATGGAGCTGCCAGGCGGGTTTTCTCAAACTCAAGAGCCTCAGCGAACCAGCAGAGGAAGGCCAGGAGGGGCCTCAGACACCAAGAGATGGAATGTGGATCTGTCCTGATCTGCCTCATCTGAAGGGAAATGATAAAGAAGGAGTCATAAATGACTGGCAACAGCTCAACTATTTGGCATCAAAGGCCTCTTCCTAAGAATCATTTTCAAAGTTGGGTTCGCACCCCTGCAAACATACTCATGTCCTTATGAATGCTGTTTGTCTTTCTTCACTGTTTTTTCTCTGTCCCCCTCTCATTAAAACAAAACAAGCAAGCAAGCAAACAAACAAACAAACACCCCCCCCCAAAAATACTGGCTTTTCCTTTCAATGAATAAAAAGTTTCAAGGGCAACTTTTAGATGAAGATGGAAAAACAAAGAGGGAGAAGTAAGGTGAAGTCAGAACAGACTTTCTGTGTGGTTGGAGGCTCAGTCTTTCTCCTTACTGGGATCTGCCCAGAGTTAGACCATGGGCTCAAAGCCTACTGAGTTCTTCCCACTTACTTACTGTAGTGGCATTAACCTGATCCTCAATGGTCTTCCTGTTTCCCATCATTGGTTTTTGCTCCTAGAGTCTTCCTGACTATATACATTTTGCACTTTCTCTTATACTCCATAATGATTCCCTGCTGATCAGAGAGACTGAAAATTCCCCCAAAGCCACATCTATCCTCTTAAACCCCTTACATTTGGTTGATTTATTTATTATTCAACCTTCAAGGATCATAGTGTCCATTAGAGTAGACATGCACATCAGTCCAGAGACCCTTCCATGGTTGAAATAATACCAGGGTCCTTTTGTGGTACTTGGGGATTTGGAGAGTCAAGCTTTCTCTTCCCCTTGTCATTTCCTGCCCTACACCCATGTATTTCATATTCTCCACCTTGAAACATCCCTGTTTGCTACTCTCATCCCACACTGTTCATCTACAATCGGGGAACAGAACATTTTACTTTACTTGTACGTATGTTACTTTCCATTCGCGCTAAAGGATTATCTTGTCCTGGCTTGGATTCTCATCAGTCCTCGCTCCTTGCTTCCGCTGTAGCATGTTAAGAGCAACAACTTTGCGGCTGCAAATGTGTGTTTGGTCGGTAGAGTACTTGTCTAGAATGAGTCAAGTCCTGGGATTAATCACCATCCTTTCACAGATCAGTGTGGTGGCTGAGCTCTGCTATCCCGGCACGGGGAAGAATTGGATGAGACGTTCAAGGTTATCTTCAGATACTTAGCTTCTAGTTGGCCTGGGATACTGTCTCAAAAATCCAAAACCAAACCAAAATAACAAGAAAACTCACCCTCCCAACATTCTAGTGACTACCTGGGTGGCCAGTTTGGTTTTCAGGCCACAATCAACCCTGGTTTTCAAAAAAAAAAAAAAAAAATCACAAGAGTTCTTCCTTTCTACTTTATATCAGTTGTTTCTCCTACATACAGCATACTGACTAAAAGGTATGCCAACAACTCTCTGCACTGTCGAATCTCCTGAGACACCTTGGCTATCATACAGATATAACCGTGTTGACTATAGAATTGGAAAGCCAAGGTTCTGCCTTTGTCCCTGGCATTTAAGGTTTGTTTGACAGGTTCCTTGGGTTTTAAAAACAGTAACCTGATATTATTTATTTCTACATTCTCAGTGTCTAGTGGCATGCTTAGTATATATTCACAAGATACAATAAGCATTTCTGGGTGAAAGCGTTTGCTGTATTATTGTTTTGTTTATGGGTGAGAATGACAGACAGAGAAAATTTTCACATGAAGCCTTAGCAACATGGTAAATGGCAGAGCCACAACTGCAATAGCTAATGGTTTTAGATGTCCCTGATTTACACCTCTGCCTCCTCTATCATTTGACTGGCATGCTTCCATGCATGTTGTATTTGGACACAAGCAGACCCCTTTATGTTCTTTCCAAGTTGGCATTTACCAGGTCTCCTACCTTTCTTTTTGTGTGTGGGATGCGTGGTGGGTGAGAACTAGATGAAGGAAGGTATGGGCCTGTCAATCCCATTCTTAGTACCACCCAGTTCATACCCTAGCATCTTCAACAACGTCCATCAAAAGGGACTGAATAGAACTATGTCTTCTTACCAGTGTACAAGGCCTTTGAAAGACCAAAGGAATAATAACAAAAATTGGATAAATTAATAAATACAATT
The DNA here is from genome assembly GCF_963924665.1 of Micromys minutus. NCBI lineage: Eukaryota > Metazoa > Chordata > Mammalia > Rodentia > Muridae > Micromys > Micromys minutus. The sequence goes on along the minus strand of NC_137963.1, from coordinate 15,032,159 downwards.
TAATCATAATTCAGATATAAGAATGAGCATAGGAATTTCTGAATTTTAGTATTCTGACTAAAATTGATTCATTGAAATCTAATTCTCAGTGGGGTGATAATCAAGCCACTAGGTATCTGAGGGAGTTCTTATGAATGAGATTTCTGTACTTAGTCTAAAAGAGATCCCGTGTGAAAGAGCAGGGAGAAGGTACCATTGCTACAAGTCAGGAACTGAGATCTCATCAAACTCGTACTCAACCCATGGTGTTCTTAGATTTTCACATTTCCACAATGGTGTGAAGTACAGTTTTTGTTGCTTATCATTTACCCAATGCAATTTTGTTTTACAGCATCAATGTCTTCAAGTGGAGGAGATATTGGCATGACAAAATGGCTTAGTTCAAAAAGGTTCATGTTGCCAAGTCAGCCCCAATGTAAGCTTTATCCACTGGTGGCATGTAATGGATGGGGAAACTAATTCTTGCTAGTTGTCAATTTACTACCATGTGCAGGCTGTAGTATGCATCACACACACACACACACACACACACACACACACACACACATACATACACACACACACAAACACACACACACATACACACATCTAAATACATTAATAGATGATGGTGTTGCCTTGTGGTATTTGTGGATCAGGAGTTGAGAGGTAACTGCACTTTCTTTTACTTAAGGCTGTAGAGGGCTGAGCTGGTCTGGGAAGAATCTACTTTTAAATTCACTAACATTACTGACAGGCTTGCTTCTTTGTATCTGGTGACTGAAGCAGCAGGTCTCTGAGGTTGGTGGGTGTCAGCAACTTTAAATTCGTTTACTGGGAAACATTTTCTTTTATCATTTCAGTGAAAACAACAGAAATAATATCCCATAGGTGTAAAGATTAAAGCTTACTGATAAATCCTATGGGCATAAATTGTGAAGATACTCCATCATGGAGCTGAAGAGCTACTCACTGTGCTAATGGGGTACCTTGATGCTCCATGATCAAATTTAATATAAACAATAAGAGCATGAGTTCCAGGGAGTGAGTGGCCAAAATACAACTGAGCTAACCCAGTATCTTTTCTTTGTGGCTCTATAAACCGCACTGACAAAAAGAAAGAAATTAAAACTGAACTAGAAGGCACTATTTTATGACTTCCTTCACATATCCAATAATACTTCACACTCCTACAACATTTCAGTTATTTTCCTTCCATCCTTTATGGGGCTTCTAATGTAATGATCTTATTCATTAAGTCCCCCATTTGGACTCTGAATGTTACATGAGAATTCCAGGAGAATCAGTGGAGAGTCACTCCTCAAGCTCCCAGACTCCCAAAGTCTCAGCCCAGCTCAAAGCATGTTTACTTGGACTTGAATGTATCAGTTCCAGGAAATTAAGGTAACTTTTAAGATGCAAAGATTGTATTTCAGTGGTTCATGCTTTCCTAGGGTGATGATGTGAGTTGGCTTTAAGAAGCACTGGTTTATCTGAACGATTTAAATGATGTCTGTTTAAGGAGTAATGGTGTTGTCAGCTCCTGGAAAGGGCTTAATGGATGTACTCTTTAATAAACTAGATAATACATATACTGAACTATGTGGGTCACTTGCCTTCTGTCACAAGTCCTCAACACTGCCAACATAGCATGAAAGTAGCCCAAGCCAGTCTATCAGCGAACACTCATGGCTACATTCCAAGAAAACTTTAAATGATGGGCAAATTGGAGTTTTAAATTATTTTATGGATCCTAAATAAAGTCTTGACTTTTCTCCAATATTTTAAAAATTCAAAGTCTGTTGGTATTCCTGCCATAAAACCAAGCCATTGGGCTGGATAGAGCTAGTCAGCCTCTGACACAGAATATTCAGCTATGCTATTATTCTGGAAGCCAGTTGATACTGCTCTTGGGTTCAAGAGGTAGCTGGAAATGCTTAGGAGAAAGCACTATCACTGCGGCTGGCCTTTCAAAATGAGTCCTCTCTTTACTGGAAGTTAGTGTGCAGAGGTAGAAGCTTCCGGACAGCAGAACTCAGCCTATCTATGTGCTGGACAGCTAACTGCATGACAGATCTCACAGGCAGGTGTGCAGCCCTGCACGGAGGGCACCAAGGTAGACAACAGCTGCAACTGAGAAACTATGTGGATGATCAAATGGCCACATGGCAATAAACACCTGGCTTATACTAAAGTGATAAATGAGGACATTTTGAATAACCTGGAGGTAGTTTGGTGGAGTATAGTGCAAAACTGGCAAAAGAATATATTTTATATGTTTGAGTCCTGTGATTACAATGGCCCTAGATTTTCGCCATGTACAGAAATTTACAAGTTTTGGTAGAGTTTGCCTTGTGAGACCCAAGATGTAGTTGCCAAGCAACATCTATATCCTCATTATCCTTTGTCTTTGAGTTTTAGACTTTCTATACTAAAATAATTAAAATGCTTCAGACAAGTTGCAAAACTTCTAAGTGCCCACAGTCCCCTAGACCAGATTTCTGTGTTGAAACTGTTTGTCTACATTTGTCTTAGCATTCTCTCTCCCTCCCTCCCTCTTTCTCTCTCTCTCTCTCTCTCTCTCTCTCTCTCTCTCTCTCTCTCTCTCTCTAACACACACATGTACACACATACACACATGCACCATTTGTAAATTCCAAAAATTTGTGATTAATTAAAAAGATTATACTATTGATATCAACATTTTAACTTTTACTCTTACAATTTTATATATACATGTAATGTCCTATTTTTTAAAATTTTAATTGCAATGTTGTATGTTTCTCTCATACAATGGTCTTTAATCAATGTCTCCTCATGATCCTCTCTTATCTTCCTCCATCTCATATATGTATATAGTGAATACACACACACACACACACACACACACACACACACACACACACACACACACATATATATGGTGAATTATTGCATTTAATTAATAGTGCATGGGTAGAGGCAATGTACCAGTGGCTACACCACTGACAAATATGACTCCCTCTCCTCTTGAAAACTTCGACTGTCTCTACTGTCTGCCATTCTTCTGAGAGGAATGGAGTTTTATGAGCCTCTCTGTCAACTATGATAAAATGTCACTGTGTCCAGTTTTGTGGTACTGCTGATGGATGCTCATGGATGTGAAATCCATGTTAGGTCCAAACGACCACACTTTCCAGCATTCCTTCCTACCCCCCAGTTCTTCATTCTCTTCTCCAATGATCCAAGCCTTAGAAGGTTGATATAGATGTCGAATTTAGGACTTAGCACTCAACAGTCACTTCCTCTCATCACATGAACTGGTTATAAGTCTCCGTACCAGCTGGCTTCCACTTGAAGCTTCTGTAGTCATCTTCTCAAGGAATGTCAGTTGTACTCAACATCATGAAGTCATCAACTTGAACCCAGGAATATGTGTTTATTTCGTTGTCACTTTTTCCTTTTCCTCCAATCTGAGAAATTTCCAGTCTTTCCTTCTATTTTATGGTTGTAGCATTTTAAAATAGAGCAGGTTTTATAGAATGCCTCCAGGTGTTATTCAGTTTGCCTGCAATAAGAGTCATTAAATATTCTCCTTGTGGTGTCTTAGAATAAGGCTAGATGGGCAACTTCGTCCATCAATGTTAATAATTTCTTCATCCCTTGATTAAAGGAAATACTACTGTATAGGTAGCCAACAATTACTTTGTGCTTATGATTAGTGGTTAGTTAAAAAATATTGTTGAGGGGATAGACTTTTATGCTCTACTATAATAAGGACCTCTGACCTCTATGCCATACTTTTATGTTACTAATGAGTTATGGATTTCTGTCTAACTCCAAGGTCTAAAGCCTTTCTAGGACAGTGTACTTCTTGATGCTCATATTGTTCTATACTGGCCAGTACAGCCCTTTAAACTGGTTCCAATGTCCCTTTGACCTGCTGTCTAAATTCTTTAAGACACTCCTTAGTTTACAATATAGCAAAACATCATCAACTTCTTGAATTAATCTTTTCTTTCCCCAGATCTGTGTCAATGCACTTGTGCATCCTGGATTCTTCAGTGAAGAACTGTATATAGAAAGAAACAAGGGGGTGGGTGTGGAGAGATGGCTTAGCGGTTAAGAATACTGACTACTCTTCCAGAGGACCTGGGTTCACTTCCCAGCACCAACATGGCAACTCACAACTGTCTGTAACTCCTGTTTCAGGGTATCCAACACTCTCACACAGACATACATTCAGTCAAGTCACCAATGTACATAAAATAAAAATAAATTATGAAGAAAGAAACTAAGAGCCTTCTATATTGAGAGAAGCCAGATGTTAAGAATAAACTCAGGTTAATTATGAGGGGAGTACTGGTATTTATAGGTCCTTCTGATGGACAGATCTAGACGACAAATAAACAAATATACACATGAAGAAAAATGCAGATACACAAACATACACACAGACACAGAAATACAAACATGAAAACATGCATAATACAGAGTTACTCAGAAATATACACACATATGTATTTTGATCGATTAAAAACTGAAAGACTAACTTATCTCCCTCAAATTTCAATCTATACTATACCATTGGACTTTTCCCATTTTTATTCTTCTATTTGTAAATTCATTCTCAACTCATAGGGACTCAAACATAACATTTTCAATTTGCTTAGTTTTCTTCAACATCTTTGATAGATAAACAACTTTCTTTCTGGGAATACATCTGATTTCAACATGTCAGGCTATGACCCATACATGAATCAATGTATATCTCTAAGAAGAAAAAAGATGAAGGAAGAAGCAGAAGGAGAATGAGAAGGATAAAATTTCATTCCTAAATAATTTGCCGCTCATTGTATATTGTGTAAAACCTAGACTCCGATAACTAGCAAATAGGGAGGAGAAGACCAAATAGATCTATTAATGTTGCAGTAAATATTAAAAGAATTTTGTTGCTATCGGGTCCCGAGGCCACACTCTGCAGACATTGCTTTAGAGTGGAGCTGAGCTCAGGGACTCTGACACACGATTGGCAAGCCACCTCTCCAAGAGGTTTCCTTCTTAGGGGATTCACTTTGCCTGCCCTGTTGCTTTTGTCCCAGGTAACTACACCCACCCACTGTGTGTTCCTTTCCTCCACTGCCCAGTGCAAACATGACTGCAAAGCCTGGTAGCTTATCAAGCAGGTTTATATATTAAATTCTCAATTCACAAACTTTCTACACAATAAGCTTACATCCAATGGACAAAGATACACACTGTCCTATATGAGATAAAAAGACCTATAGGAACCCTTAAAAATATTCACATCTACCTATGGCCAATTAAGACCACCTGGATCTAGATCATTTTTCTCCAGCTTCATCTTGATTCTTTCTGGAATCTCCCTTTCTCTCCCCCCCTTCCATTTTCCTAGCCTTTTCCCTGCCTACCTCTCCACGGTCCAATTATATATCACCTTAACAATAACACACATATTAATGCTGTCTATACCAAGGAATCCAGGCAAAATATTAGCACAGAATAAACAGAAAAGAACCAGCAGCAGGTAGAGGCAGACAAAAACTCAGTGTTTTCCTTTGGTCATTGGCTAGAAATTCTTACAAAAGAACTAAATACTCAGTACCCTCAGACTTCATTTTAATGGTGTGACTTCAACAAAATAAGCAGATATTATTGAGAAGTTTTGTCTGCATGAAAAATGTGGTTGCAGTGGCTTGTTTTATTTTCTTTGTCTCTAAAAATGTAGAAGATAACTTGTGCCCAAGTGAAGTAGAAAGAGGGACACACCAAGAGAATGTCAGTGATGCTGGTGTCCCAGAGTACACTCACAAGTCTGGCTTCAGATAACTGAATGAAAAATAGCATACATGTATCTTCCGTTATATAAACTTGCTATATGTTAAATAAATGTTTTTTATATAACCACTGCGTGTATTAATAAGTGAGCTGAATATCTTCTCATCTAAACTCCAACTCGAACACTGATATTGAATGAAAATCAGATCCCTATAGGTGGATCTGATGGGCCAGGTAGTTGTCCTTTTCCATACTCCAGTAGTTGACAAGGGATGGGCACATAGTGGGAATTTGGTCCTGGAAGAATAATCTGTCTTATTTGTTATTTTTCATGCATGTGTATGAGGTTCATGACCATTGTGGCCACTAACTTCTTGCCTGAATAGGAAGATGAAACATTAAGAGAAACTTGATTAAGAGTCATAGTGTGAATTCAAGCCTAGAGTCAAGCCTTCTGTTGTTGACATGTTTTTTTTTTCTTATTATTATTTTACTATTATCAAAGTCAATTTGCATTCTTTGCAAGTGCTGGCAAACAGCAACTTGAGTGACAGATGCAAATGACAATCTTCTCTATCAGCTTTAGTTCTTACTCCAAAAAGAAAGTAAACCTGTTTTTCAGCTAGATACAATTAAATAGTGGAAGTCATGAGGTAAAGAAGACACATGAAATAGAACAAAAAAGTCCGAAAGTAGTGTATTAACTCTCCATGTACTTACTCTCAATAATGTTCACTAAGGGAAGAATTAGATGTAGACAAAACCACAAACACGCAGACATGAAATGCCAAAAGTTGATGGGGAAGGTGTAAATATTAAAATCAAAGTATCAATTATGAATGTAACACAAAAATGTATGCTGGAGTTCTAGGCACTCTGGATGTAATGGGCATATGTAGAAGTTGTGAAGAACTAAGGAAAGTGAGCTGCTCTCAGGGCAGAAGAATGCAGAAGTAATAAATTAATTTTTCTACAATGGGCATTCTTGTGAAATTGGGTTGTTGTGTAACCCCTACTCCTCTGAAAGATCTATTGCATTCGATATGTAAACCTACATACTATTGTTTTTTCATTTTGCTGAAAATATTAAGACTGTTGGATCTGAAATCACAGCTATCAGGAAGACAATCATCTAAGGACTTGAGGCTGCTTATGCCTCTAATCTACTGTGGGATACATGCCCACATGTGAATTATCTTTAATGAAGTTGTGAAACAAAATCCCTTGATAGAAAACTGGCTTCTGCCTGCTATTCTAGAGCTGGCCCTGTTCCATGGCACAGAGTGAGTGAAGTTTTAAGTCAGTACTACTGACAGATACACCTTTGGGACAAGAGTTTTAAGAATCTATCCTCCTTCGCTACAGGGCATGGGACTCCGGGCATATCAGGTCACTTTGTTATTTATTTCATTCCAAAGAAACATTAGTTTAGGTAATTTGAAGACATTGAAACTCAACAGAGGGACAATGATTTTAAAAGAAGAGGAAAAGTACATAAAATAGTAGATTATGGATCTTTGTGTTTGGAAAAGTATAGGGGATTAACAAAATTAATACTGTAACAGACAAACAAGTTAAATTAGCTAGATACTGAATAAAAAAGAAATAAAAAAGAAAGGAAACAACATGGCTGCTTCTAGGTATGGTGAAGGAAACATTCATTGTGGATATGGGAGAGCATAATCAGATTCAGACACATAAAGAGAGTTCACAATTACCATTACACTGAAATATATGGGAGAGGGGGAGGGGAAGAGAGTGATGAAACCAAGCACAACAGCAAAGAGGCCAAAGGTACAAAAGAATCAAATAAGGGCAGGTGATCAACATGTCTGGTTAATGTTGGAAAGAGTCTCTGGAGCAGGGGATGTCCAGCCCCTGGGCTAAAGAGTTCAGGGTAGGGGACAGGGTATGTCAGCCATATCCTGTAATAGGTAGGAACTAAGGGATGCTGGGAGAACCTGGAGGCCAGGTCTGCTTTGATATGTTAAATAAACACCTCAACTTCTTATCCGGGTTTGAATCTTAACAGATACAAGATAATAAAAAAAAGTTCAAATATAATGTATTGCCTCTTGTATCTCTTTGTATGATAGAACACTTGATTTGACTTCAAACATACAAACAAACAAACAAACAAACCAAACAAACAAAACAAAAGAGGAAAATGCCACTCAACAGAGACACAGAGTGAAGATTAGTATTTAATTAACACATTGCTTCTTCTCAGCGGCTAGGGCCACTTGTACAACAGTCCTTCAATTCAATTCATTTAGCATGTGATAGACCTCATCTTGATAGGTAAAGTTGATACAAAATCTGGGTGTTAAGATTACACCTGGTCTTATTCAACATTTTGGCATTGATGTTGCACCTTTATGGTTTTTGTTGTTGTTGGTGGTGGTGTTGTTCTCTCTACCAAATAGAGTCATGTCAATTGATAGGGTAAACAGGACCAAAGTGCTCTGTCAGTGTGAGTCTAAAACTCACCTATAGCTTTTCTACTTTCATCATTACAGACCCTAGGTAGAGTCCTGTTTTAGGATTCTTTCCTAAAGCTGATAATAGTCCCTTTTTTAGAACAACCATAGCTACTGTTTTTCTCCCTCGGTCTTTTCTTGCATAAGCCAACATTTTCTATATTTAGTTTTCATCAAATTTCCTTTATATTCTCACAGGTAACCTATTCTTACCTCCAGCCAACCATTTGTGCCTGCTTTGATTTAAAAGAGTCACTGTTAAGATAGGGAGAACCTAATTAGCTATGCGATTTTCAAACTATCATTGTTATTTGAATAGTTGAATATGGAGAATTTGTGTGACTATACCTTGGATGTTCATATTTAAATATGGATCAGGAGAGGAAATCTTGTAGGACCTATTCTCCTACTTGATCCAATTAAATGTCCTCACTATGTGAAGGTATTATAAAACATTTCCCAGTTGTATATTCCCTAATGGAGGACCTTGTTAGCCAATTCCAGCATCCAGTATCAAGGATCCACATGTATTGTTTTCTGCCTCATTCTTGAGTGAAGATTTCCCCAGGATAGACGGTTTCCAGGTCTTTGATTTTTTTTTGAAAAATGTGGTTATATGTTCAATGTATGAACTTGTAGAAATCTCTAGAGGAGCCTTTCTGGAAATCTGTGGAAAGGTATATTGAGAATTATCCTACAGTTAACTATTTTTTTTAATATTTACATTTTTCTTGTTAATTATTTTATTTATTGAAACCCTAAATGCTGCCTCTTCCACATCCACCCTCACAGAATTTTTCCCGCAATCCCTCCTCCCCTTTTCCCCTAAGAGGTATCCCCTTACCCTGGGTCATCCAGTCTCCTACTGATGAGGCAGATTGGGTACATCCTTTCCCACTGATGAAGCAGATGAGGCAGTCCTCTGCTACATATGTACCAGGGCTTTCAAAGACAGATGTGTCATGGTGTTACTTACAATTGAGGACATAAAGAGGCAGATTTTACTATTCTTTCTTCGGATGATCAGTAATGCTCTATGCTTATGTATGTTAATAATAATCTTAATAGGCCATTAATTCACACACTTTGGTGGACTTTCCAATGTGATATGATACAATATAAATAAAATTAGCCAGCTCAGAATTGCGCGTTGACTATCCCAATTGCTCACTCATGCAATGCATAACTTAACGGACAACTTGTTTGCATTTGAAATATATCAAATAAACCCATATTTTTTCCTCTCCAGTGTTCAGCTTAGCACTTATCCGTGCACTTTCAATTCTGCCTTGCAGGTCCTCATTGGCCTATGTAGTCAAATGATGTTTTTCCTTGGGCTTTAGGGCTTAAACTGGAATTCGTGTCTACTATGAAGACATCTTTGGCTGTTTCCTCCTAGGTAGTCTTTGTTGCTTTCTCTGGCTCCCGGATGACTTCACATTGCTATAAATATCAGTCTAGATTGAATTTGCTTTTTGTCCAGGTGTGTTTCTGGTTAGACTGTGCCAAGACACTTTCTTCTTTGTCTTTGAACCTACAACATCTAGATAGTGCCTAATACGCTGTAGGTGGGTTCAAAACTATTTATCTTGATCCATGTAGCCTACACAAATGGAATAATTTCCATAATAAAATTCTTTTAGTCTGTACAGTTTAGATTCTTGCTTTAGTTAGCCATTTGTGTTGTCCTAATGGAACTGCCCCACATTCTATTCACATTTTCCCTCCCTCTCATATTGTTCCACCTTTATGGTTTTGGTCATGTTTAACTTCATCTGCTACTAGAATTCACATTTCCTTATGTCGATTAATTCCTAAAAAAATAAAACAAACGAGGATAACTTTAAACATTAAAACTGTTTGATTTGCAATCCCTCTAAGAAGGTATTTGTATAAGTATTTAGTAACATTCTTTAACTCCATATTCCAATAATTTGTAAGTGCTAAAGGTTCCAGAGGTTTGTCTGGGTAATATCTATAAGTATTTAATATACGGTTGATATGATAGTACCTTATGCTCCCTATATTTGTCCATAAGGATTTCTCAGAAATGCATGCATCTAAGTCGGAGCCTTTAGTTGCAGAGCCCAGATCCAAGTCCTGGTTTTCTGAGTGGCCTTCTGTAGACTTTCCACAGATTAAGCAAAATATATACATTTCCTTGATGCTGTAGCATTTAGAGCAGCCTTTGTCACTGCTCCAGGCTTTTGTGGCTAGGGGGAAAACAAGATGCTACACAGATCCTTGTTTGTGCCCTAGCAACCAAGCACAACACAGATGGCCATCCTGGCAACCTGCCCATCAGACACTGATTGCATACCTGGTGTTGAGACACAATGACAGCTTCCCCAGGCAGAGATAGTGTACACTTTTACAATGAAGTTCGAGTTCACATCAATATGCAGTGAAGATCGTATCCTGTAACGTAAGGCCAATTTGCTGGTTTTGAATCAAGAGGCAATAACTTTCTGTTGGTGTAATGACAGCTTGTCCGCTGCAGCTGGATCATGTTAGGACAGTAGGAATTTTCTTTTTCTTTTTTTTTTTTTTTCAATAGTGCCTTGTAATAATAGGGTAGCATTTTCCCAAGATGTTTCTTGCCAGTTGCACACATGTACTGGCTCACAAACACAAAATTGTGATCATTGCTTGGCATCAAAGAGTAAGAATTGTCCTTATTTAGAAATGGACAGTCCTTCTCTTGGGGGCGGAGAGAGACGATGACTCATTCCAAATGCAAGAGATATTTTCTGTGAATTATTAATTTGAATCAGTGCTAGTGTGCATAAGCCATTTTGCCAGGTACTGGAATATGGCACAGATGCTATCTAGATTAGTTGAGAATACAAACATTTAAGCTAATACCTGTAATATAGCACTCTGAGTGGTCTAATAGCGGGGCTTACCCAGGACTTTGGGGCCAAAGAAGAGGGGCGCTAAATTCCTGTTGGAAGTCATCCCCTCCCCCGGAGAAAATTCAACATGCAAACTTAGTGAGGCTCTTGCTTTGCTGCCCGATGAATCTAGATTGCAGATTCCCACTCTCCAATTACTCATTTGGTTAACTTAGACAGTGTATTAGGCTTTCCAGATCTCTTTATCTTTACAACGCTAAGAGAACAGGCTCCTGTCATAAAATATATGTACCTAAGTAGGAACAAAATGAAAAAAAAAACATTATGGTATGTTTAGTGTCCTTCCTGGCATCTTGTAGTTAATAAATATTAATTGCCATAATTTTTATTATTATCATGACTGTTTATGTGCTGATCTTGTGATCAGCCTTTGATGTGGTAACATCCTGGCAGTAGAAAGTTCTGACTAAGAATGCAGGTCTGAATTTTATTACCTGTGTATTCTTAATATTGTCTTCCATAATCTGAGGTAATTTACACCACCTAATCAAGATGGAGAAGTGATACACACATCGTCACCCCGTAGGTTTCCCTTCAAAAGCAAAACTTTTGAACAAGGTGGCATTTCCAGACTTGTGGTATTTGAACAATAAGAATATTTCATTAAGCTTTTAGAAACACTGTCAATTAGCTTGTGGAATATAAACTTTTTAAAAAGGGAAATACTACAATACAGTAGATGCACATTGCATTTTCTGATATGTGAGTCAAATTTGGATGTTGGACTCAGAACTTGCTTTTTGATGAAGCAGAAAGAGAACGGGAAGAACTTAAAGGAAAGTTCAGTGTGGGTTCGTGTCTGCTCTGCTGCTGTGCAAGCCTCTTGGGCAGGTAGAACGCAGGCAGTTCGACTGAGCCCGGGAGGGTGCTGGGCTATTTGGAAGCTTGGCGACGCCACTCCAAGGGTGGGAAAGCTAAGTCTGAAATGTGGGAAAACTGGAGCAGGTTTGGGGATTCCAGGGCCTGTGATAAGGCCAGGGTTGTGGGGTTCTCAGAGCCTTGGACATGCAAGCGTTGCTGGGAGTTTTGGAAGAGCCAAGAATGGAGTCGGGAGTCGGGGGAAGGCAGGCTGGGGAAAGTCTAGGCTGGGGCAAGAAGGTGGAAGGGAAGCACCCGCTTGTCCCTTGGATGATAATCCTTTGCTTGTCAGAGACAGGCTTGGTGGTGCTTATGGCTGGGAGCGCAGAGAGGCCTTCTAAGGAAGAATTAAGTTCTGTAGTCAAATGCCTTCTTCACAGATCCCCATGGTGGATCTTGATGAAATAAACAGTCCATGGTGGAAAATGATGTATAACTTACCATTTCCACTTCTCAGGGTGGACCTGATACTAAATACTTTTTGCTGGGAGGAATGTCTGGGAAGGGAAGCTTATTAACTAAGGTCTCTAAACCCTTAGGTACCTCATTAGCATGGAGAACTCTGTTTTGGGCCTATATGACCATAGGGCACATTGGTTTTGTTTCTTGGTTTGTTTTTGTTTGCTTTTTTATGTGAGGAGTGTGGCTCCTGTTCCAGGACTGGAGTCTGGTTTTTCAGAAGGCTTTTTAGGGCAATTTCCTAATTAGTGATTGCAACTCACAGACTGTATGAAGTCCAAGAAATAAAGAAAACAAAACAAAACAAAAAAATATTTACAAAACAAGAAAACTTTAACTATTTCCATGTTACATTTTGTTCTACATGTACTTTATGCTCATTGTAACTATTAAGTTTTCAAGGCATACTATCAAACCTTTAAAAAAAATCAAGTACTGACTAAAAAATATATTCATATAGTTTTAGGTAAAAATTATGTTAAAATCTGAAAAAAAGTACTGACAAAAATGAATAATTTTAAGCAAAAAATGTTTAAAATCTGTACATTTATCTTTGTTTTGTAAAATAAAGTTGTTTAAAAAAAAATTAGTGATTGATGTGGGAAGGCCAAGTCCACTGTTGTCAGTGTCACCCCTGAGAAAGTTTGTTTGGGTGTATTCAAAAAGAAGCTGAACAAACCTTAGGAAGTCAGCCAGTAAGCTGCACCTTTCCATGGTCTGCTTCTCTTGCCTTGGGTTCCTCCCCTGACTTCTCTCTAGGATGGACTCTGAACACGGTCTGTGAGCATAAATAAGCCCTTTCTGCGCAAACAGCTTTGGGTTATGATGTTTTATCACATCAATATAAACCTTAACTGAGACAGTGGCCAACCACATTTGTTTTAGATAATGAAGTTTCTGGAATGAACGATTTTTAGTTTTCCAATGAGAAGGGATATACTGGTCAATTTTATGTCAACTTGACACAAGTTAGAGTCATCAGAGAAGAGGGAACACAATTGAAGAAAAAATGTCTCCATAAGATCCATCTGTAAGGCATTTGCTTAGTGATTGGTCTGGGAGGGCCCATGCCATTGTGCGTAGGGCTATTCCTGGGCTGCTGGCTCTGTGTTCTATAGAAACTAGGATGAGGAATCCAAGGGGAGCAAGCCAGTAAACACCGCTCCTCTAAGGCCTCTGCATCAGCTCTTGTCTCCAAGTTTCTGCCCAGTGTGAGTTCCTGTCCTGAAGTCCTTAATGATGTAAAGGGAATAAGCCCTTTCCTCTCCAACTGAAACCCCAACTGAGATAAGGGGCTGTTTTAAGGTTAGTGTGGCTGGGGAGCAGAAGGCAGTTAGACAAGGATGTTTTATAAAAGTTAGATTCCACAAGAATCTCAGAGAATGGCTTTCAGCAGTATTCTCCTGAAGGATGGCATCAGAAACATGCATCTAGAATCTTCTTTTCATGCTTGCATTTTGGCCCCAGTGGCTTTTCCATCACCTCCAAAGATACTTCTTTTCTAGCACAACATCATGAACTAACATCAGTCAGCCCAAAACACTAAATACCTTCCGATACCTTCTGGGGAAATACATAGAAAAGGACAGAGCAACACATCATAAGGAATCCTTTGACAGTTAGGTGAGTGGGTCTCATCCACCATAGTGAGAACTCCAGTTCCAGTTTGGCTGAAGGAATAGAAAGGGCACAAGAGAAGCCAGCTACATTGAATGCGTTACTCAATTTAAGATCTCTGAAAACTAGGCTGCTACCCAGACAGCAGGAAGTTTTAGCTTATAGTCTTTACCTCTATTTTTTTAGGCCTCCTTTCTGGTACAAATCTCTCTCTCTCTCTTTCCCTCTGCCCCCCCCACCCCATGTTTTTTAGCACTGATGTTTAATGCTTAGTATCTTTACCTTAAGCTAGAAAACTCCGTGTTTTATCTCACATGTACTTTATGTCTTTGTAAGTCTCACGTGAAGGAAGGTTTCTAAAACTCAGAACTGTGCAGAGCCCCATTTTGGAAGCGAAGTCACTGAAGCACTTATACAAAATTTGGATTATCAGATGCCCTTGAAGAATTCATCCTAAGTTGGGCTCAGGAACTGCATAAGAAAACCAAGTATATGTCCAAATAAAATAAGCTCCCAGTTGTTGTAATTATTTGCCCAGTGGACTGCACATAACAAGTCAGAGAAAGAAAAGTGGGGGCTATATTAATAGTAAGGCATACTCTCCAGCATTATTATGATTCCTGCTGTCCTTTTAAAAATAGAGTCTGAGACAAAAAGACTCGGGTTAGAAAACTGGAAGAGAATTGCGACCTATTCCAGGTCCCACCACTACAGGGAAAATGCATTTGGTCCAAAGCTAGATGACATTCAATTTGAATTGAGGACCTTTCCTTTCAAATTAAGAATCCTTTGGTTGGGGAGGAGTATGGCTGTTTGATAACAGTTCAGGCCTCTGACTCTTCTTGGAAATACATAAAGAGGGTATTAGCTATGTGGAATATCTTTTGTCCCAAGAACTCACGTAGAAAATACATTCATTTTTTCCTTCTATGGATAAATTCGAGCAGGTGTGTGTCTTAGTCGAAGATCTGATGTAGTAAAAAAAGACTCCATGAACCAAATAACTCTTATAAAGGAAAAAATTCACGGGGCTGGCTTAAAGCTCAGAGATTCAGTCTATATTGTCATGGCAGAAAGTATGGCAGCATTGAGGAAGACATGGTCTGGAGAGATACCTGAGGGTTCTATGTCTGGGTCAGCAGGCAGAGAGAGAGAGAGGGAGAGAGAGAGAGAGAGAGAGAGAGAGAGAGAGAGAGAGAGAGAGAGAGAGAGAGAGAGAGAGAGAGAGTCATTTGGCCTAGCATGAACACTTGAAATTTCAGAGCCCACTCCCAGGGATATATCTACTCCAACAAAGCCACACAACCTAATCAGGCCACTCCCTGTCCGTCTATAAGGGATCTTTTTATTGAGCTCACCGCAGTGTGTTACAAGTGTGCTTGGGGCCCTTCAAGAAGCTGTGAGGAACAAATTTATGGGAGTGTCCTGGAGAAGATACCATGCATAGTAAAAGTGATCTTATAACACAGTTATAAGTGGGGCATCATGGAACAGGCTGTTGCAAAAACTGTTGTGAAAAAGACAAGGAACTGAACACGGCAAGGCCTCTTGTTCTCAATGAGCTCACTGGGGGCCTCCTCATAAATTGTCTGTCTGAGACTTTTTATTGTGCTTTGTTCATAGCAGCACAGATAGATGCAATTAGTGAAAAACACAGTTACAATCCACACCCCAAAAGTGTAACCTATAATTACGAGTAGAATAGAATGCATGTATGTATGTATGTATGCATGCATGCATGTGTGTATGTATAGATGTATGTATGTATGTATTATATGGCCTATTTGGAAGCTGCTAGTATTTAGAGAAACAAAGAAAGCATTTCTCAAATCCTGGAGCTCAGCCAGACATGTAGGGTGGTTATTTTTAACATTTTATGATACAAAATGAGACATCAAAGAAATTTCAAGTTTCCACGACTATTTTAGGCATATTCTTTTAAAGCCATTTTCATTTCCCAGAGGTTATTCTTATTCTCACTTTAAACAAACAAACAAACAAACAATATAAAGGACACTTTGACAAGAAATATCTACAGTGGAAGTGTGTGGAAATCTTTACAATGATGTATTTGTTAACAAAGGAAGCAGAAGATAAACAATACAATAAATATTCATCATAACTCCTATCAATTCTCTACATCTGAAATGTCTGTCCACCAGGCATCCTGGGTTCCCAGGCTGTCTTTCTTCTTGTTGGGTTCGGGCCTCCAGGATCTGGGTGCAGGGTTGCTGTTCTCTAGGTTAGTGCTGAAACTCTCAGGCTGTTTAGCAGCCAGCCACCTAAGAACATGAAGGCTTCCACCTAAGACACCCCAAGTATGATCTCAACTGAGGAGTTATCTGTAGTGCCAGCACTGGTGTGAAATTTTATGAAAAATATATTTCATACAACATGGCACTAGCTGTATTGTTCCTTGTCACTCTCTACAGAGCCCATGGTTTTATCCTTGTATGACATAGCACAGTCTGTCTAGACTAACTGCTTAGCAGTTATGAAACTTCTTTTGAAAATGATACATATGTGATGTGCTGAAGAGGGGAAAATGCCTTTGGTGGTATTCCTACCCCCGTTATTTGGTGACTTCTAGAGAGCCACAGGTCCTGGCTTGGAAGCATATCCTGTAGGAAATTCCCATTTAAGGACCCAAGGGAAACTTGTTTGAATTAGCCTTGTTGGGTCTGAATCTTATTTAAAGCTTCAACCTCTATGAATTTAGAAGGCAATATTTAATTTTATTATGATTTGGTTTATTAAACTTTCCAGGGAACCTTTTGTTCACTAGTAACTAAAGATTCTGAGAGGATCACATACTATGAGACCTGCAAACCAAACTTACACTTATTACATAATGAGAAATTAATTCATGCCCATGTCTTATTTGCTTATGCTTCCATGGACAAATGTAATAGTGTTAGCCATAATAACCTCTGTATAAAACCTCAACAATCACTGGATTCACAGCGATCATCCACCCTTTTGAGCTGTTGTTTTATGGTATCTTCTGACCTCACAGTCTCTGTAAGGTAAATGTCTCCTAGACTGGTTTTACAGATGACGAAATTAAGGGTCTTAAAAGTTCAGCCTCCGTCCACAGTGATGCAGCCAGTCCATAGACTAGGGAGAAAACAAAGACACGATAATCTGACCCCCAGATGAACATCTCTGCATTCCCCTCACAGACCATAGCCTTCCTATTTGTTTTTCTTCTGAGGGATCTTCTTTTTCCTTTTTCCTTTTTATTAATAATTGTATTCATTTAGATTTCAAATGATTTTCGTCTTCCTGGTTATGCCTTCACCAACCCTCCCATCCCATTTTTCCTCCCTCATTCCCCTTTGCCTCTTTGAGGGTGTCCCTCCACCCATCCACTCACTCCTATTTTGTTCCCTCTAGCATCCCCCTATGCTCGAGCATCAAGCCTCCCTCCCCTCCGATTGATGTCAGATAAGGCAAATCTCTATTACATATGCACATGGAGTTCTGGTTCCCTCCATGTATACTCTTTGGTTGGTGGTTTAGTCACTTAGAGCTCTGGGTGGTCCAGTTAGTTGATATTGTTCTTCTTTTGGGGCTGCAATCCCCTTCAGCTCCTTCAGTCCTTCCCCTTGCTCTTCCACTGAAGTCCCAGGGCTCAGTCTGATGGTTGGCTATATCTACATCTGTATTGGTCAGGTGGTGGTAGAGCCTCTCAGGGAACAGTCATACCAGGCTCCTGTTAGCAAGTACCTCTTGGCATTAGTAATAGTGTGGGGGTTTCATGTCTGCAGATGGGATGAATCCCTAGGTGGTGTGGTCTCTGGATGGTCTATCCTTCAGTCTTTGTCCTGCCTTTTGTCCCTGCCTTTCCTTTGTATAGGAACATTTCAGGGTTTAAAATTAGATGTATGAGTGGTTCCATTCCTCAACTGGGGGCCGTGCCTATCCGCTGGAGGTTGTCTCTACAGGGCGTATCTCCCCTTTGTTGGGTATTTCAACTAAAGTCATTGCCATTGTCTCCTTGGAAGTCTTTCACTTCCCTGGAGTCTGGGACTTTCCAGTGGCTACCCCAGTTTCCCATTTCCTCTCTGCTACATGTTTTTATTCAATTTCCTGATCCCCTGTGTTTCTAAGCCTTTGAGGGATTTTTAAAGAGGGAATGTTAAAGATAAAGTGTTTAGGTCCTAGTGGCTTTCGGCAGGAATGGTACACAGAGATGAACAATAACCTTGTTGATGTCCTTTAAGCACTCCACAGTGGATGATAGTCATTGTGTATCCAATGGCTCTATCCCTTCTTTTATATAGCGGTGAAGAATGATGTCAGGACTGTATAAAATCTTGATGCAAGGAAACATGTCTCCCCATGTCTCCCCATTTGTTATTCCAGGATAATTTTTTGTTGCAGATTAAACTTATAGATCTAGAAGATTTTTACTCAGATGTTAAGTGGGACTGTAAAACATGAAATCTTTTACCAAAATAGGGTTCAAATATCGCGTTGGTTGTATCTTATCTCTGTGGTATCTAAGTAGTTTTATTCTCTGACTTCGTGGGTTTTCTTGTTTGTTTGTTTGTTTTGTTTTGTTTGTGTATGTGTGTGTATGTTTTAATATTGTAAAGACATCTCCCAACATGGTGACTATGCAGTTAAGTTCCACAAAATATCTAACTTTGGTTCTTAAAGTCTTTAGTATATGGGAGCTATTATTAAAATTATTAAATTTATCACCCTCTGTTCCAAGAATCTATTTTTACCTAAGTTTTATCCAATGCAAGCTCCTTTCCAAAGAGTCTGTGTGCTCAGTCTGGCTGAGAAGGCACCAGGCTATTCTGTGTTCCTCGGATAAAGGCATTTCTACCATCAAATAACCCCACTGAAATCCACCCAACATTTCCCTCTTTCTAACCCCCTTCCTTCTAACTACACTTTGGCACTTCTTCAAGGGGCCTCTGTAATGAGCAGGTTCCCAGAGGAAGTTGTTTCCTCAAAGGCTTATAGAATTTAAAAGAAAACAAGTTTAGGGTCTCAACATTCTTGTTTTTGAAAAAGAAAGAAGAAAAAAGGGCTTAATCTGCAGGCCTGCCTGGCAGCTGTAGCAGAGGCCTCTGGGCTTTCCTGGTCACAAACCTAAAGAACCACCATCTCCTTGTGCATGCCATTTCCAAGGTCCTTTGCAACTTTATTCTGGTTTGCTGCTTTGCCTGGGAAGGGTTTGGTGGGAAACCCGATCTTTCCCCTAGTTCTTTGTTCCTCAAATTAGGGCTGGGTACTGTTGCCACTCCAGTCAGTGTGAATAGCTTTTTCCTTATAGCAGTGTGAAACACAGGGGCATGAGTGTGGGCATTGTTTCTTTGATAGGCTTAAAGACTGTGGAGCAGTAGGGAAAAGCCTGTGTGTAGGAATCAGACAGACTTGTGTGCCCATTTGATGCATCACAACCAGGATTTGGCACTTCCAACAAATAGTTTATTCTCCCTTCCCTGGGCTGTTTTTCAGTGTTCACTAGGAGCCAGGGTGTCTACTTTGGTCGTGTTGTAAAGAGGACATGCAACAATGCATACAGAGTGCTTCTGCAGTGTTTTAGCAACTATTTACTTAATAAATTTTAACTTGCTAATGACACACATACCCATTATTTATAGAAAACATCTTCTAGGTTCCTTTGGGGTACTTTGCAGGCTCAAGCATAGGATATAAGACAAATAAAAAAAGAAAGATGTACTACAATCATACTTATGTGACATCAGCCCAGGGGTTCTATGCTTTACATATTAGGTGAGGAGCATTAAAGGCCATTGATACAGTCAGCTATAAACCTATTGAACATTAAAGTTGTAGGGGACCTTGAGACCAAATAATATATGTTAAAATTAGTAAAAATGGTCTATCAGAGTATTTACTGTCACGTGAATCAGCATGGAGAACATTTGGCTGTCACTAATAAATCAGAACTTCCTCTTTCCTTAGTTCTGAAGCTCGTGGCTTCAATAGAAGATGAAATGGTTTGGAAGGAGAAAGCAACAGCCAGTGAAGCAGAGGGTCTACTGCCAGCATGGTATTTAAGGGTTATTCTGGAGGAGGGGACATCAGGCTCAGACCTTGGTGACAGATGGCCTATCAGAGAAATATCTGAACAGAGAGAGATGCAAAGCAATGCCATAACCCATTTGGGGATCCCCGATGACACGGGAATCTAATATTCTAGGCCGACTCTCTGTCACAAGGGTCATTTCTCCTGTAAACAGCTAAACTTCATGTAAATAATGGGCTCAGTGGGTGAGAAAGCTTAAGGAAATGGGCATTAGGTTCAGAAGTCCTTGCTTGCATAGCTCTCTGAAGTCTAGAAACAACCCAAAGGAAGACTCTTCTGTATGTACCTCTAAGCTTTTCCTTAAGACAGAGTTTGACAGCTGGATTAAAGAGTCATTAAAAACCATTTTTATCTGGCACTAAAAGCTGTGAATTTGAATGTAGTTTCATCTTCTTTTTCCATGTCAGACCCCACACTTTACATTGGAAGCCTTTTTATGCTTCCTGAAAGAAATGTCTACCCTACAGGTTATTAGTCATGCAGCCCGAATCTACTAAGGAAAGGCGAAATTCAATATTTAGCATGATTCATAAGCACTGGGCTATGGGAGAGTCCATAAACATGAAGGAAGTTAGTTTGGAAACATGTAGATTCTTGAGTAAAGGTTCCTAATAACTTTAGGACTTTCAGTCTCAGTCGAGGAACTCCTTCATATATATAATTATTGCCACCCTGGGGTTTTTAATACTGTAGTTTTTAGGAACTTGAGTCCAAATTATTTTGGATTTAGTCTTAGGGTTTTATTCCTGTGAAGGGAAACCATGATCTCAGTAACTCTTATAAAAGACACATTTAATTGGAGCTGCCTTCAAGTTCAAGGGTTCAATCCATTATTGTCATCATGGGAGGTGTGGCAAACATAGGCAGACATTGTCTTAGGAGAGTTCTATGCCTAGGGTGACTGAACGAAGATGCTTTGGCCATTTTTATTTCCTTGGCTGTTGTTTAATAAAGATGGATATCTATGTTCAGTTGATATTAGTAATAGTATCTAGTAAATGGTGAGATGGCAAGTTAAAATAGGTTGCTCTCCACACACAGACAGTAAGAACCTATTACTAAATGCACCTCTACAACTCATTAACATGGACAAGTTGAGCTGGTACCTACATAACGCTATTATGTGTGGCTCTCTGCTGCTCTTTCTTATTAACATTTACTATTGCTTTCCCCCAATAATTTATTCATTCACTTTACATCCTGATAACAACCCCTGTCTCCTCCCAATTCCCCCTTCACATGGCACCTCCCCATACCCTTCCCTTCATCTCTGAGAAGGGGCATATCCTTCCTAGCTACCAACCTATACCAACCTACCCAGGTACTTCAAGACACTTGAGGAGTAGGTAATCTTCTCCCACTAAGGGGCAAGCTAATTTTTGTATATATTCATTTGAGAATTGTCTCTTCAGTTTTGCTGTCCATTAATGAATTGAGATATTTACTCTCTTGGTGTTGACTTTTTGGATTCTTTACATATTGTGTTACTTAGTGTTACTATTGCTGATGAAACACCAAGGCTTTGCTCACAGTTCCATTTAACAGTGCATGATCAAAAGCAGTGAAGACAGGAACCCGAGCCGGGCAGAAATCTCAAGTCAGAAGCTGATGCAGAAGCCATAAAGAGGTGCTGTTTACTGACTTGCTTTTCATGGACTGCTCAGCTAAAACCCAGGACCACCAGCATAGGGATGGGACTACCCACAATAGGCTGAGCCCTCCAAAAGCAATCACTAATTAAGAAAATGCCTTATAGCTGGATGTCATGTAGACATTTTCTCAGTCAAGAACCCTTCTCTGTTGATTCCAGAGACATTTGACATAAAACTATCTAGTACAAGACAATTCTAAAAGTTAATCCCTAAATTAATCTAGCAAGGATTGCCACCATTCTTAGGATTGTTGCTTCACTCTATTGACTGTTTCTTTTTATTGTTTGGGAGCCTTTTGAATTTGACCCAATGCTGTTTGTAGAGAAAAAATGGTTTTCTAGTTTTAAAAATTTCCCTCCCATTAAAGAGATCATCCAGAGAAAAACACAGCAGAGATTGGTGGATCTGGTATTGAGCATGAATTTTTATTTTTAACAGCTGAGCTCTTTAAAACAATTCATGTAATCCTCTGAGTTTGTCTGCCTCAAGTATAAAGAGAGACATCTAACTTGATGAATTTTTATAATGCTCAAATAAACTATGGTATATCAACAGACTGGCAAATAAGAAACCTGAGCATGCAATGGCTTTAACAATTGGCTTTTAAAGAAATCTTAAAGGAGTATTTCTAAAAATTCATAGATGATATTCAGAAAAACAGCCACTAGCAAAAAGAACAGAGGGTAGTTTTCTATGCCTGGTCTGTGTCAACAAGATAATCAACCAAATGCAGTTTTAACAAGACCCAGTCTGATAGTGATTAAAGTCTAAAGTAAACCAGCAGTCCTTCATTTATACTTAGAAAAAAAAATATGATCATTGTTTGGGCATAAGTTCTCTTGAGAGCAGGCTAGCTGAGTCTTCCCATTATAAACAAACATATTTACAAGAGGACTGAAGTCTCTAGTTGAAAGAAGGTGATTAGAAGATACACAGTGAAATAATAAGTCAAGAAAGGCCATGCTAGCAATTTGAAGAACCAGGACTTCTCCATAAAAGTCAAATTTCCAAACAGCCCTATGTGCTCATGTGAGAGACAAGATCTAATGGAAATACCACCCACCCCATCCCTGTCTTCTGGTTTAAGCAGATTTAATGAAAAGCATATGAGTAAATATAAACATATAAGTAAAATATAAATGAGATGAGAACACTGTCACCCTAGCTCACAGGACAAAATTGCAGAAAGACCAGAAATTCAAGGTTATCCCCATCAACATAGTGAGTTCAATGTCAGCCTATTTCAAAAAGCAAAAAACAGAGAAAAACAAACAAAACTATATAGATAAAGAACAACATCTTTTAAATCATCGTTTTTTTTTTTTTTTCTGGACCTAAATAGACCTTTTATTCTTGAAAAAATATATTACATTTTATTTGTTCAGTTTGTGTTGGGGGATATAATATGCATGTGACATACAGGGCACATGCAGTTCAGCAGAAAACTTCTAAGGATTCCTTCTCTTCTTTCATCATGAGATTCCTGTGGATAGAACTCAATGTATTTAGTTTGACAGCAGGTGCTTTGACCTGTGGAGCTGCCTCGTCACCCTCTAAACAGAAATCACTATCTTTGTCTTGTTGAGTCCAGAACCCCTGTATTATTGATACCTGATGTGTTCACCTTTATTAAAGAATGTTTCTTATGTCTATGTCAAACTATAATACATTTTTGCTTTTGGTGATTAAGCTTTGTACTTTATTATTTAATACACAGAAATGTACGGAATATTGCATTTTTCTCCTTTCTTAGTTCCATGGAGACTTTATAAGTTACTAGGCAAACTATTTAAATGTGTTCATTTCTTGATCCATTGTTACTATTTTCCTTTGCTTGATCTATGTCATCTTGAATTGTAGATCATTAATTCATTAGGGAGTGAACTAGACGGAAGGATAGAGAAAAATCAGCTGAATAGACAAAGGCATCAAGACAAAGATGATTCTGTGCTCCTTTGAGTGTCTTCTGCAATTTGCCAGTGTTTAAATCTGATTCTCTTTGCCTAGGTAGAGCCCTGTCCCATCTTACTGCTAAAGATCACTCTCATGGACATAGCAATAATGAATGCACCATTGCTGGCTGATCACTTAGGGAGCCACCAGTCCTCAACAGTCTCTTTGGGTTTCCATCAGCCTCCATGGCGCCTGTCTTAATGAGCCCTATTCAGCTAGTGCTGTTTCGCCAGCTTACTCTGGCACTTGGCTCTGCCATCATTCGGCATGCAGTGACTTCCAAATAGGTTTCGCTTAGCTGCTTGACTCAAACCTCTCCTCTTTAGGCACACCAAGCTGGTCCTTTACAAGTCCCTCAAGTAGCCTGCACATTCATAATATGGCTTTTGGATTTGCCAGTTTGAAAGTGATGGGACGTTAAGGTAGGACCAAAATGTACTTCAAGCAAAATTCTCTCATGTGCATTGTAGATAATTTATTTTTTTTGAATTAAGCAAATACTTGACTAATCAGTATATTACCTCCTGTGTTAATATTACTTAGATGACAAGTGTCTTATTTTGAGATGCCTAATCAGCATCCATCACACATATCCTGCTCATTTTCCTTTTTATCCTTCTTGGATGATTTAATTTCCTAAAACAGAGCAAGATTCTGGAGCTGCCAAAATTCAACAGACACAGTCAACAAGTGAATGTGCCCTGATAACCAGAGTGTGACAAAAAGCCATTCTAGGGAAAGTGAATGTGGCCCCTGTTGGGAGTCAAGTTGCTATTAGACTTTCTTAGAGCTCCTGTTGAAAGAACAAAGGGTTTGTTAGTTCTGTGTTTCTGCACAGGCATAGACTTGGCAAGATCTGGTCTTAACTCTAAGGAGTTAAGGTTTCCTTTCCTGGGAACCGAGATTTCTCCCCTGAAAGGCTATGGTGATCAGCTCTAAATGTCTGAGGTATTCTATGATCTCTTTGCCAACATTGTCTGACTTAGCTCTCTGCTGACCTCAGTCCTACAAATAGTATATAAGATGCTATATATCTTAATACACATGTATGCCTTATCAGCTATCTGCCTTCTTTATTTCTCATTCCAAATCATTCTACTCAACACCTAGCAGTTCAGGTTAGGGTCCTGTCAAAGTATTAGGGAAGATGTATGTAACTCTAATTTGTAGAATTAGGTGACACTTTTCTTCCAACAGGAAGATTTGTATAAACTTAGATGTGAAAACCAATAGAAATTAATAATGTTGAAGATTTTGCTCAGGGGAAACATATTGGGCTTGATGGGGGATATTTGTATAGATAAGAAGAAAGTAAGATTGCAATGTATTCTAGACACTAAAAGGATCCTTTATATGTTGGATAAAACATTCATTAGGCATCTGGAAGCTGGAGGTTCTAATGAGATTAGAATAAAGATTTGAGCCAAAGTATAAAAGTCTTGTGGAAACTCAAACAGAAACATTCTTACAGATATGAATCTCCTCATATCCACATATCATCAGAGGAAGATCTGTCTGTATTCACTCTCAGAGGCACTATCATGTTCAGCATGGTTAAAACTACAACCATTTTATGGAGAGGGGCTGCTTAAGCATGTCTATCCACTGCCTTGTCAATCATCCATTCACTTGACAATTGGATATTGAGTCCAACCTCTAGCCAAGTCCTATGCAAGAATATATAGACTCATTTACCAATGAGACATGTTCTGTGCATCTGTTTTTCTAGGGAAATCAAGAGTTATAATTTAATTTCTATAGAAATGTGTATGCTATTCTAAATTTTGTAGTCAATGCTTTTCAAGGGAAGGCAGAGAAGGGAAATGGAAGAACATGAGTCAGAGAGGGAGGATATGATAAGCAAATGAGTGACAGGCTAAGAGAAATATTATGGGTAGTAGACACATTTATAAAGAGACAGAAAGCACATAAAGACATGGAGTGTAATACTGTGAAAATTCTACTGACCAAAACCAGAATGTCCTTAGGTGGGAGTTATAAGAGTTGTAGCTAGAAAGGTAAGCAAGGGTGATTGCTTAGGATACCATCTGTTCCTCATTAATAACTAGATATTCTTAAAGTCTGTGAAGTTGATAGACAGTGTTCTCATAGGGAGTATCTTCCTAGATATATTCTGAATTTCTAATACTTAGCTGCAGGTACACTTAGGAAGCATTTAGGTTGTAGCAGATTGACAGTGATGCTTGGATTCTCAAGAGCATAGCAAACTCAAAACTTCTCAGCTCTAACTTGCTGCCATTTTCTTAAAATATGTCAAAGCAACCATGGTTCATGGTGGCAGAATCATATAGTACCTATTTTATAGCCTGCTAGAATTTCTCAACAGTTTTCCTCTATTCATTCTTACATTTAGCATTCCAACCCACATGTAGTTCACAGAATTCTTTGCTTATGTACTAGGAGACTAAACATTCTACACTTACCACATGCTGATCTTTGAGTTTGTTACTAAATGAAACCCCAGATTACTCTAAGAAATAATTCAAATGGTACATGCTAAGAACTTAGCTGAGACTAAGTTCCCTTCTGAACCCAGGCACCTAAAAAGGTCCAACTGGAGACAGACTGACCAAACCATGGAAACATGATTAAAGCATATTGTAGATAGAGGGACAGACAGGGCAGTGTTATTCATTACTACTAGAAGAATACAGAAGAATTTAGGTAGAGTAATCTCAAAGTAGGATCGGTTCCCACCTCCTTAATTCTGACAAGAACCTAGGGAACCCGGGGAGGGGTGCACATCCACCAGGGTTGAAAAGAACAGAAACAACCCCCCAATTAGATAATATCTAGTTTAGTTTAAGAGACCTTCTTGACAAAGACCCTACTGACAAAGGTAAGCAAAAACATAAGGGTGGGTTTTCCAAATCTATGAATCTGGACCCCAGAAAGCCCCACAGGAAACTTAAAGTCAGATTCTGGAACTGATGCAAGATGTGGGTCTCACACAAACTCCTCTTAGCAGGAAGGACATACTGACTGATGAATCCACCACCCCTCTCTCCACTTGCAGAGTCTTCTACAAAAAGCAATCTAGAAGTATGAGCAACCACAGTCTTCTCCAATAAGAAGAAAGGCTAACTTATAGTATGTTATCTCTTACTGTATTTTCTCCTCTCTAGATATTTTTAGAGAGAAATCTTTCTATTTACTTATCATTGACCTATATACAAATATGTAATATTAGAGTATCTATTTCATTTTTTCATTTTAAACAAATATTTTTTTATAACAAAATGGTTCAGTTCAATTGCTGGTTCTAAATTGTTTCACACCACAATAGACATTCTTGACTATCTTTTCTTTTTTTGCAATAGTTTCTATAATTTTTCTTATCGTTCTTCATACTTCTAGCCCAAATGCTTGTTTAATTCTTTATGTTTTCCTCCCTTCCTCATTACTCCCTACTTCTTGTGGATAATAGTAGTTGTAAAATACCATAAATTATCATATGCTCATTTCCTACTAATTACCTATGTACTGCTGTTTCCTAATACTGTTAGGGAGAAAAGACACACATTTGTCTTCTGCTGAGAGTTAGTCCTCAGATTCCTGCCAAGGCACTGTGCTTGTTGCTGTGGTTGGTTTTTCTGTAAAATAGTGCTGGTGAGCAGAGCATAAATGAAGAACAATTACTAGGTAAAGACAAGTAAAAAGAAGGAAAGAAAGAAAGAAAAGAAAAGAAAAAAATAGAAAAAGTAAAAATTTAAAGATAGGTTAATTCTGACAAATGGATCAGAAACAATGAAGAAACACCCAAGATATAAGTGACCAAGCACCATGATATATCTCTATCCTTGTAGCATCTCAATAGCAGAAGCCAAAAATAACAAGGTAGTGGACATCTTAGGAAACAATTTGAGTGTTTTACTCTTACAAGGGATCAGTAACCGCAATCACATGGATGATCCAGTAAACAGGTAATGGAAGTAAAGGGATCGATTCTGGAACTTTGAAAGAAAATTGTCAAAGTAGGTGATATGGTCAGCAGTTTGGAGAAGAAATAAAATATGTCACATAGGAATCCAAGATGAAAAGTGAGGCTCTGAAATCGAACCAGACAGAAATGCTAGAGAAGTGGAGTTAAAAATGCAACAGAATGCATCATAGTCAATAGGGCAGATCAAGAAGAAAGAATTTAATGCTGGAGGACATGATTAAGGCAAACACACACATGCATGCACACATGCACACACACACACACACACACACACACACACACAAATAATGACTATGAGCAAAATGTTCAAAACCTCAAGAATGTAGTCAACACTAGGGATAGATTCCATACGTTAGGACTAGATAAAAATCCAAAGTTAAAAACAGTCATTTAGTGAAACTGTAGCATACAGTTTATCAAAATCCCCCAAAGGGGGAACACAATCACATAAGACATTTAGTATTTAAAAATGTGATCTTTAAAAGCATATTGCAATCAAGATGAGAAAAAGAAAAACGAAGAAAAACTAATAAAAGCTGCAGGGAGAAATAACCAATTTGTCTGTGAACCAGAACAGAATAACAGTTCACATCTTCATCAACCTTCCTTTTTGTTTGTTTTTCCTTTCAAGAAAGGGTTTCACTGTGCAACCCTTGTTGTCCTGGTACTCACCCTGTAGATAAGGGTGGCCTTGACATCACAGAGATCCACTTGCCTTTGCCTCCCAACAGCTCAGATTGAAGCGTGGCAACACCATTTATCACCCTGCTCCCAGTCTCATCAGCATTATTAGAAGTCAGAAAAGCAAGGGGTAATGTAACAAAAGCGTTATGCCTAGAAGAGTTATCTTTCAAAATTGATGGAAAAATAAGAGCATTATGAGAACAAAACCAATTCATAACAACAAGCCAAAACACTATAGAAAACACAGAAAGGAGTGCTAGACATAGATGGAGAAGAAAAACAACCTCTTTTATGATAGGATAAGGGAGAATGAAGTACATGAGAGAAATAGGTAAAGATAAGATGTGTAGGATGAGATCAATCATGCCAAACGCATGATTAATTATAAATCATTGAAGTCAATCAGCAAACACAATAGAAAAAGAAGCGAAGCACAAAGAGCCATTCAACAAATCAGACCAACAACAGCAAAACCATGGCAATCAGCAACTTACTGCCAGTCATAATCTTAAATATGAATGGCCTCAATTCATTATTTTACAGACACAGGCTAGCTGGATATTTTTAAACACAATCTAACTGGTTTTCTTCAAGAAAAAACACTTCACTGACAAAGACCTTCACAAGCTGGGAGTTCAAGTGTAGATGTCAGCCTTCTGAGTAAATAGAAATGAAAATTAAGCATGTTAGCTATTCTCACACCTGATGACATAGACTAAAAGTCAAAATTAGCCAGAAGAGAAAAAAGAAGGCCTTTGAATATTCAAGAAGAAAATTTTTTATTGAGAATTTATAACAATTGGTCACATCTGAAAACCAAACTTTGGGGTTGTTAATTTCATTGAAAAATTGCCAAAATTACAAAAAGCTCAAAAATTATGATTCAGCAATAGTAGATGGCTTTAATATTCTACCTTTATCTATAAAATGTCTTCCAAACAAAAAATAAGCAAAGAAACTGGAGATACAAGTGATATTATAGATCGAATGGATTTAACAAGTATCTACATAAGTGCTCCATCTGATAGATATGAGATATACTTTCTTTTCAGCAGTTCAAACTTGTTCTATAAAATCAAACACCTTTACTAGACAGCAAAACAAAACAAAACAACAACAAAAACCCAGCCTTCTCAACAAATGTTATTGAGAAAGCTTGATAATCTGCATGCAGAAGAACACAATTAAATTAGCATTCCTCATCAACCAAACCCTTCACAGCTCCCAGGGACTAAAACGCCTACCAGTGAATACTCATGGAGAGACCCATAGGTCCAGGTGCATATGCAGCAGAGGATGGCATTGTCTCACATCAATGGGAGAAGAGGCCTTTGGCCCAGTGAAGGCATGATTTTCCAATGTAGGGGAATGCCAAAGTGCTGAGGTGGAGAGAGTAGTTGGAAGAGGAAGCACCTTCATGGAAACAAGAGGAGGATGGGATGAGATGTGAGTGGGGAGAAAGAGGATAACATTTGAAGTGTAAATACAAAGAATATCCAATAAGAAGAAAAAGAAAAAGAAAAAAATATTACTATGGCTTGTTATACCCTGATACTAAAGGAATTGAAGACTTTTCATTTTTCTTTAACGTTCAATCATACAAACCTCCTGGATTATCTGTAATTACTGTT